>NC_090443.1:775150779-775455144 GCF_031143425.1 Pleurodeles waltl
CTAGGTGAGTAAACGCCATTTAGGAGTTTACAAACAGGGGCAAGTGACCACTGGACTGGAGTTTGGAGTTACAGATACAGGGTCTGCTGGGAGCTGAAGTCAGGCAACTCCCTCTACTTCCAAATACTGACAAATGGTATACACCCAGGTGAGTCTAGAGCATTGGAGAGATTACAAACATGTGTATTTGGGCAAGTGGACCCTCTACTGGTGTTTGGAATTACAGACACAAGGCCTGCTGGGAGTTGCAGTCATGTAACTTTCTCTACTACACACACTATACAAATGTTGTCCTCCCAGGTGAGTACACTTCAATTGAGAATTACCAAACAATAGTAATTTGGACAAGAGAATGACAGGCTGGTAGTTAGATTTACAAACACAGAGCCTTCCTGACCTTAGTAATCATGTCACTCCCTCTATTTCCCACATTTGACAAATGTTATCCTCCGAGCTGAGTAAACTCACATTACAATTTACCAAAAGGGGGTCTTTAGACAAATTAACACTGGGCTCTGTGAGTTGTAGTCATGCTATTATCTTTACTACACACACTATACAAATGTTATCCCTCCAGGTGAGTCCACTTCAATTGATAATTGTGAAACAGATGTATTGGGGTATGTGAACACTGCACTGGTGGATGGAGTTCCTGTGACAGTGTCTCCTGTGAGTTGGATTCAGTTCACTCTCTCGACTACACACTTGACAAATGTTATCTTTCCAGGTATGTACCCTTAAACTGATAGATAACAAACAGGGGTATTTAGACAAGTGACCACTGGTCTGTTGTTTGTAGTTATAGAAACAGTGCCTGCTAGGAGCTGCAGTCATACCAGTCCCTATACTACACACACCATACAAATGTCATCTCCCTAGGTTCACTTCAATTGGGAGTTGCCAAATAGAAGTCTTTAAAGAGGTGAACACTGGGCTGGTGAGTGGAGTAACAGTGAATGAGGAAAAAGGTGAGCTGTGAGCATGCATTCCAGAGCATTTTAGTGATATTTTTTGTGTTGTTACTTAAGAGACTCCACTCCCCCAGGTATACCTGTCAAGACCTCAAGATTCAGGATGGCCAAGACCTTCTCCTCCCAGGGAAAGAGATAAAATGGGTTTTGGAAAATGGGTTATTGGTAAGGGCAGGTAAGTACCTACACTTAGCAATAGGCCACTAACCTCCACTTAGGTCCAGTTAGGTCTCAGTAAATTAAATCCAGCTCAACCCTTGGTAGCTTGGCAACGAGCAACAAGGCTTAACTTAGGAGACAAAACATAAAGCATTCAAATATCACAAAACAGTAATTAAATAAAACACAGCAAACAGTTTAAAAATCCAAAATCAATTTATAAAAATAGGACATATTTGTATCTTTACAATGACACCAAAACGAATAACATCGGATAAGGGGGACCGGAGATATGAATTTTTAAAGAATTATTGCTTTCTACGGCATAGAAACAAAAAGCGTCAATATGGTCATCTGGTCGCACCTCGACCGGGGCAAAGTCAAAGTTCAAGGCCGACCGCGATGGAGCCCGGCTTGGCTACAGCCCCCGTGAGGCCTCGGTCAAAAGTATAACTTAGGACTTAGTTGTTTTTCTGGAGATTTTCTTCAGTGGGACAAACCTGCCAGTCCAATCCAACCTCCTGGAACTCTTCCTCGGATATGCGTTGCGGGAGCCCTCGGTGGAGATTTTTACCTTCGGACTTGGTCGTTTTCTCGAGGTGAAAATCCTTCGACAGGGGCAAACCTGAATCTTGATCCGATGTCCTTGGAGCCCTCTTCGGATACACTGCCTGGGAGTTCCCCGTCAACTTCCTACGTTCAGACTTAGTCACTTTTTGGGAGATTTTCTTCACTGGGATGAACCTGCAAGTCAGGCCGGGTCGCAGTTGAGGCAAGCCAGCTAGAGTTGCTGCTGCGGGTCGGTCCCTCTATGGAGCTTTTTCCAAAAGTTCTCCAAACTTCTGGATCTTCTTCCAGATGTTCTTTTATGGTTCTTTGAGGTCCACAGTTCACCCCAAGGTTCCAGAAGCTCTGAGATGCTCCTTGGGGGGTGCGGACTACAACTCCCAGAATGCAACTAGTGCAGACTCCTTTTTGGCCACTGGACAGTAGTCAGCTGGTTGGTTTCTTCAGGAGTTGGTGCAGGGGACTCTGGCTAGCAATTTTTCACCTGTAGCAAACAGGGAGTCCCTCCTTGAACCAGTTGAATCCAGGCAAAATCCTTCTTGTGGTGAAGCCCAAGTGTGCAGCTGGTGCAGTCCTCCAGAGTGCAGTGTCCAGGTGCAGGCCAGGGGTCCAGCAGGGCAGTCCTTCTTCTTCTTTAGTTCTTCCTGATAGGGATTTGGTAGGGAACTGAGGTGTGGGTGCAGGTCTGCCAGTTGTATCCTTGCTCCTGGGTGAAAAAATAGGGGGGTCCTGGTTCTGCAATCAGGGGTAGGGTCCTTCCCCCTGTGATGACCACTTCCTGGGAAGCGTGGCAAAAATCAATCCCAGGGAGCAACATTCCTCAAAAATCCATCATGGCTGAAAGTGAATTTTGGAGGTTACATCTGGCTGAGCCTACCCACGGGTGTGGCTAAAAATCCTAAACAGACCCCTTTCCTGCCCTCTCCTAATCTAATCAAGGGGGCACCTAATTGTCTGGTTTTGCAGGATGTGAGGGTGTTGCTGGGTTGCTCCAAATATCCTTCTTTGCCTTTGAAGACCAGTTTGGCAGCCCTCCCCGCTTCCTGCTTCCCCACCTGCTGAGGGGAGATTTCCTCCCCCAGGCACAAGCTGGACAATCAAAGCAAAGCAACAAAAACACTGCAGGGCTGAAGTTGGCAACTTCTCAGGTAAAGTTCAAAACTCTTTACCTGAACAAGTTATATTACGTCCAACAACTGGAAGTTGTGGGATTTATTCTAACAATTAATTTGATACCAAACTTTTAGTATCTGTTACTTAAGGAGAATTTTAAAATTAAAATAAAGGCTCCCCATCCTAGTCTATGGAGGCCATTCACTATAATGAGGGGAAAACAAATTTGTCTGTTTTACATCACCAGGGCTCATAAAACTATTTTATAAGGTCCCTGCTTATAGTTACATGGCACCCAGCCCTAGGGGCACATGGGCCATACCCTCCGGGTGACATATGTAAAAATAAGGTAGTTTAAGGCTTTGGAACTACTTTTAATTCCAAAGTAGATTTGCATGGAACTTTAATTTAAAAGCAGCCAGCAAGGCAGGCCTGCCTTTAAAACGACACTGGGCAACTATGGGTGCACTACCTATGCTGGGGTCCCTACACCTGCATGCCCTACCATATACTAGGGACTTATAGGTAGGTTGACTTAGCCAATTATAATTAGCCAAATTTGCATTCTGATTTTAAACAGAGCACAGGCCCTGGGACTGGTTAGCAGTACCCAGGGCACCATCAGAGTCAGGAAAATAACAGCAAAAAGTGAAAAATGGGGGCAAAAAGTCAGGGGCCTCTGCAATCAGCCCTGTTTTCTCGCAATGGGGCTCTGGGAGGGCCACAGCCATTGTTCTTGGCCTGCAGCTGGTTCCTGGAGACCAGGGAACGGACCTTGCCCCTGAAGTCATTCCATCTCTTCCTGGTGTCCTCTCTTCTGTGCAGGGTAGCATTCACTCTGTCAAAGATCCTGTCCCACATTTCCATTTTCCTACTGAGAGGAGGTATGCTGGACTTGCACACGAAACAATTGTGGCTCTACTGTTATGATTTCATCCAACATGACTCTTAATTCATCTTCTGAAAAATTGGGATTTTTGGAACATGACATGGTGGAACAACAAAAGAATGGGTGACAGTGACTTGCTAAACTGGGGAAGTGCAAAAGGGTGGGAATGGACAAACGTGTTTGCAGGGTGTTCAGTGGGATGGTAAAAAAAGGGGTGCCTAATACATGGACTCTGTGGACAAAAAGCATTCTGGCTTCTGTGTTTTGCATTGATAATGCAAAGGATTGTGGTCTGTGAAGGGGTGTGTTTTATAGTATCCTTTGTAGGTCTGTCCAATGTGGCAATGTGTGTCAGCTGTGCTGTTTTCAAATTCATCCAATGTGCATTTGTGTATTACTTTGTTGACCACGAACTGCGGTGGTTCGGACCGCCATTGGCTGCCCACAATGGTGACTGTGTGCTTGTACTAAAGTTGGTGGTTGGTCATGGTGCTGACTGCGCTGGATCTGAAGTCTTGAACACCACTGAGGTTGGAGGAGCATGTTGTCATGCCTTCCTAACATTCATAAACAAGCATGGGCTATTGTTTTTGCCAGTGCCTCCACAAGGGCCAACACAGTGGCATTGTGGCTTCAGGTTTCCATGGAGGATATTTGTGAGAAAGTGGTTTATTAGTTGGGGTGGATTAAGGTCCACCACATGTAACAAAGGCACTACATTGTTAGGCCCAATTAAAGGTTTCAGCAATTATTCCTGAGCTCATCCCTTGCTCTGTAAACGCTATCCCCTTAATCACAGTGGTAATTCTGGCTCTTGTCTCCCTGAGATCCCCCTACTCTGGTCCAGTTGATGATGGGTCATTGGCTGTACTCCACCATGCTTGGAGGCAAGCCCGCCATGGTCTCAACATCCACCCCACTCATGGAGACTAAAGTGGCTTCAGTCCAACCCCTAGTTTTGCCTGGGACAACTTCCACCCCATTTCCTAGATTTGCAAACCCTTGGGATTCCATTTTTGTGCCCAGGCTGGTGTCAGTCTAGGCATACCTCAGCCTTAGAGGCATCAAAGGGTCTCTTTCCCATGTACATCACACACTGGGTTCTAAGAAAGGTACAGAAATACCCATTTTAGCTAGACCTTTGGGCCCCAGTGAATACTATTTTTATCCTGGGTACACCCACACATCAGCTGCCTTTCCAATATACCTGCAGGCAGTCTTTGAATCCAACAGATGCTGGCCTATTATTGAAGCAAAATAAAGCAAAATGTGTTCTTTTATAGTCAGACTATGCATTCCATCATACCTTCTCACTTCACTGCCCCATACCCAGCTTTTCAATTTTCTTAATAAGCTATCTACAAATTTGATCCATGGTTGATGTATTAGCTTGTGTGTGCCTCAGTAACTTTCTCATGCTTTTCAGGCTTGAAACCAAACTTTTCCAATAGCCATCATTTATGTGGGTGTTTGACTCACCCACCTCTTCTCCAGAGTAAGAAGTGTATCCCTCGCCAGTGTAACAACCCCTACAGCAGTGGTCCCCAATTTTGCTTGTTCACCTTGTGCATTATGACTGCCCTTTTGTAGGAGATAAACATTTAACTATGTCATCATCCACCACAATGATAACTACAACATCCTATGGCAAGTGAAGGCTGTGTGATTCACCTGTAGACACTTCACCATTACTTCCACCATTTTCATTGGACTGCTGGAGACTCTAACAGGCATTCTTCTCCTCCAAGTCCAATTTATTTTCCAAGGGCAAATTATTTCCTCTAGTGCAAGATTATTTTTCTCTTGGGAGTTGGCTGTCAGTTTTCCTTGCCTCTCCATTGCTGACTGCTTGTTACTGAATTCCATATGGCGGATGGCCAGCTCAGAAGGTCTTAGACTGGCAGAACCTGTATCACTCTCATCCCCAGATGGTTCACCAGAGAGTCCATTTTGGGATGGGATGTCCACTCCACCTTCTTCTTCTTAGACATTTTCCATTCCCCCAGATTTCTCATTCTCCCCAGAGGTGATCTGAAGCTGTTGGGCCTCTTCCGAGGCTCTCAGGGCTTTCTTATTTTTTAAAAGTTTTAAGTAAAATAGCTCTAAAATGAACAAAGAGCCAATGATAGTCAATAGTTGCAATAGACTGGGACCTAGGTGCAACTTGAGGCCGACCGCAATGGAGCCTGCGTTGGATACACCAACCAAGTTTGGCCTGGTTTAAAATTGGGACTTAAGTCTTTTTTTCTAGAAGTCAAAATCCTTCAACGGGGCAAGGCAGCAGTCTGTATCTAAGGAAGTCCTCTGGAAGTCAGATAGGCATTGAATGAGGAACTGCAGAAGCTTTTGGTTTTAGCAAGAAAATATCTGAAGAGGAGAACATTTCTACTGCTGGACTTAGGGCCTGATTACGACTTTGTCCTACCAACCACTGGACTGCCAAAGCTGTGGGGATGAGGCTGCCGGCTATTATGATGTTTCCATTGGGCTGACCAGCAGAAACACTGTATTACAAAGTTTACGCTGGTGAGCTGGTAAACAAAGTGCAACAGCATTGGCCTTGGCTCCCTTAGAGAGACAAGGCCAATGCCATAACACACCAGCAGCCTCGGAATGTTCACCATCTGCATAGCAGAGAGTGCGCATTCCGAGGTTTCTTTAAGGGGGGACCATGCGCTGCCCACCACATGGTAATTGGCAGTGAAGTGCTCCCCTGTGGCCCCCAGCACTGGCTTTCCGACAGTCTTTCACTATGGAAAGGCTGTCGGAAAGTGGATTTGTGATCAGCACGGCAGTGCCGCCATGGGCACCACCCTGGCTGACCACGTCTCCGACCAATTCCAACCCATTGGGATACCTGATAGTGGCAGATCGGGTGGTCTCCTAGCAGTCCAACAACCAGGATCATAATCTGGCAGTTAGATCACTAGGATCGCAGCAGTCTGACCGCCACCACAAGTTTGGCCCTTAGTCTTTTCTTTGGATCTTGGAATCCTTCAGTGGAGCAACTCTGCAGGCAACTCTGAGGACTCCGTGAGGCCAGATACCTTCTTGCTGAGGGCCCACTGAAACAGATTTGCTGCTGCAGAGTAGCTTTGAGCAGGGGAAACCTGTTTCTCCAGCCCATCAAGGTCGCTCTTGGGTGGATTGACTCAGCACGTTTTCCATGGTCTTCTGGAAGTCTCGAAGTCTGTACAAAATGGCCACTTTTGAGTGGTGTACCCACAGAATTGTGCCTTGATTGTTTTTGCTGGTTGAGGAACTCTGTGCACTTTGCCCTGCTACCAAATGGTAAAGTGCCGGTGCTCCCCCATGTAGCATGATGAAATTGGCAGACCCCTAATTGACATTTTTAAATTTCCTATGAGCTCCTTACAATATAGCACAACGTATACCTCGGAACCTGCCAGTTAAATGTCACTAGTGGACTGCAGCACCCATTGTACCATCTGGCACAGTGACAATGCGAACATGACTACCATTTGTAGCCTGGCTGTTGTAGTTATAAACTTGTTTGAACAAATCAAAATCTTTCTTTTAAATATTTATAAGTCACCCTTGTGCAGGCCTTATTGCCCTAAGGAAGTGTACATGGTGTTTAAAAGAAGAACATGTAAAAGTTTCATGTTAAACATGTCCTTAAAGTGATCAAGCCCCAGAAGCAATTTTCACTGTAGCTCGACTTACCGTTCAGTAGCAGAACATTGTGTTACATTATTGAATTTGATATGCTAATTTCGTTTAGGAAACATCTAGAAATATAATTCAGACTTATTTTAATAATTATTCAAAATCCAATTAAATGGTAAAACCACATTTGTAATGACTATTAAGGAAAAGTTTATTTAGAAAGTTACTTTTTTCCCTGGCAAATGCCTCTGTAGGCCCATTTGCATGAGCTAAAATTGTCACCTGACAGCTGAAGGATGAGGTTTGAAATGAAGAGGCCCTTTGATTAAACTTGCTCCAAGAGCAGACAAAGGTTTTGGAAGTGTGGAGATTGTGTTGTGTCCTTGACAGGAATTTGATTAACTTCTAAGGCAAATGTTAGCTAGCACCTGGGCAGGCCTTTCCTTTGTCTCCGTCAGTCAGGCAGGCACAAATTTAAGTGAGAAAGGGGATGCCCACAGAAGAGGGGTTTCTCATTTCCATGGTCACACCTCTGAGGAGGGGACACAAACTCTGAACAGTGGAAGAAATGTTTTACCATCTTGGTTGTAGGAAAGGGGACTGCAGGATTGTATGCAGTAGAACAGAGAATTCTGCAAAAGTGGGTGAGGTTGCCCATGTGAACTTGTATCCTTTTGGTTACTGAGGGGGCAGGAGTCCTCCATACACAGATGCCAAGCATAAATGTGTCATCCCACTAGCCTCCTAAGAACACTACTAAACTGGGGAAGATTGGAAGAGGATAGAGCCTGCTGTATGATACCTGAGTGGCATGCTAAAGAATTGGTCCTTCTCCCTCTCTCTCTCCCTCTCTCTCTCTTCTTCTTATACCTAGAACAAAGAAGTGGGCTTCGGGGTTCATGACACTGACCTCTTGTTCAAGCTACAGCAACACAAGCTACAATAGGCCTTTCTTCCAACTGCCCATCTGACCATTTCAAACTGCACCTGTTCTGGACCCTACTGGTGCCTTCTACTGAAGTGAGTCTTGACTGGACTGTGTCGAAGTGTACTCCTCCTAACATCTCTTGAGACCATGCAGAAAGGTGTTCTTGATGGCAAAAACAGCTGGTATTTAGATAATTCATAACATTTTCCTTTACAACCCACATTTAAATGAGACCATTAGTCTGAAGCTTTTCTCTACAGGTGAAATCACCCAAGTGAGTAGGCCCCAGAAAAAACTTTTGCTTTGTCTTAAACATGTACAAAGATTCCAAATAAGAAATCATGAACTGTGACTAATAAAGATTAGCAATTTGCAGTTTCTTATTTGGAATGGACTATAATGGGTTCTGTAAAAGTGGTCTCAATTTGCAGCGGGGCCTTCTACAGAATCATAGGTATTTTGCTAATCAAATCAATCCATGTACTAATAGTACATGGATTGTACTGTGGAGTATCACAAAAACAAATATCACCACATACAAATATTCACACAACAATATTGAGATGCAAAATATTGAAAATAGATTAAGGGGGTCTTTAGGAGTTTGGCAAATGGAAAAATCCATTTGCCAAACTCCCAACAAGGAGAACACCGCGGTGATGGCATGCTCCTCACTAGCCCCATTACAACTTTCCCACTGGGCAGACCTGCAGAAACCAAGGTTTCTGCCGGTCAGCCCAGTGGGAAAGGTATGCAGCATTGTTCTCGACTCATAATTGAGCCGGCGGCAGTGCTGCTGCATGCAGGGTGCAGAAGCACCCTTGAAATGCGCACTTTCTGCACAGAAGACAGTGCACATTTTGGGGGTGATGGGCAGGGAGACCCCTGTACTGCCCATCCCATGGGCAGTGCAGGGGCCCTCCTGTGGACCTCTGCACTTGTTCTCCGCCAGTCTTTTCATGGAGTTCATGGTTGCCATGGGAGGGCAATTGTTGTAAATGATCAAGTAGAAAACACTATGGAGCACAGCCATCCACCAAATATGGCTGAAATAGAGGTCAGACACATAGGGTCTCATTACAAGTTTAATGGTCTGACTACAAGACTGCCACAGTGGTGGCCGCCAACAGACCACCATGTTGGCGATCATACAGACTGCTGTATTATGAGTTATACAGCCAAGCCTGCTAAAAGACAGCCAAAATACTGACACTGCCAGGACTCTGGAGGGGAAAAAAGAGGCAGTCCAACCACCAGCACTGCCAGCTCATCCACCGCATCTATTACTACTCACAAATCACAGTCGAGGTTCTTCCATGGCAGAAAAACAATGGCGGTGCAAACCGCAGTGGTTGGCAGTTATTAGAAATTGGGTCTCTAGTTGGCAGTGGTCTGCACCCTGTCCAAGTAGGGATCACATTCATAGTCAGGGTAAGTCACAACACAACACGAATTATCCTGTGCTCACCCTCTGGTAGCTTTGCACATAGCAGGCTGGCTTAAAGGAGTAAAGTATTCATGTAATAACTCATACAGTAACACAGTGAAAGTACCACAAAAATACATCATACATGTTTGGAAAAATAGATAACATTATCTGAATTAAATAAGAGCAAAACAACATAAACCCAATATGCACAAGATGAGATATCACTTTTGAACGGTTTAAATCCTTAAGAATCAGTGGTTGTTTCTTTATAACATACAGTACCTGGTACGCATAAAAAAAAAACACAGACGGGAACTGCAGAGGAGGTGATTTGCAGTAAAATAAGGCATTGCGTCAGATTTTCTGGTGCGGCTCAGATGATGTGTTGTTTCTTTCCACGCTACAAGGTGATGCGCCCATTTTCAGAAGCGCAGCCTTGGTTACTCACTGTGATGTGGGGATATTATGATACCTAGGGACAATGCGTTAAAAATCCTTGACGCGCTGGTAGAAGGAGCAGGTATTGCATCAATCCAGTAGGTAATGTGGCAAAATTTCAGATGTGAGGTGGGTGCTGTGTCAATTTCCAGTTGCAAGCCTGGCGCTGTGTCATTCTGGTCGGCGGTGCAGAGATTTTCCAGCCACACGCCAGGCGTTGCATTGATTTCTGCAGTCTTTGCATTGATTTTCTGATTCACAAGGATTTCCTGAAGGGGTGAAGTCTTTGTTGGCTCTGAGACTTCCGAAACAGAAGGCAAGCTCAATTCAAGCCCTTGGGGAGCAGGAGGAAGGAAGCGTCAATCCAGCAGAGTCAGGAGCACCAGGCAGCAAGTCAACAAGCAGGAAAGCATTCCTTCAGCAAAGCAGTCCAGTTGAATCCTTTGGGAAGCCAGGCAGTCTCTCTGACAGAGTCCAGGTGTACGTCCACAAGTATCTGATTTGGTGGGGTCAGAGACCCAGTTTATATACCCAAAAAGGCCTTTGAAGCGAGGGAACTTCAAAGAGTGGTTTTGAAGTGCACAAGTTCCCCTTTCAGCCCAGTCCTTCTGCCAGGATTCCTGGGGGGGAGGGTTATTAGTCCTTTGTGTGAGGGCAGGCCACTGGCCTTTGAAGTGTAAGAGAGAGCCCCTCCACCCTTCCTGCCCAGGGAGACCCATTCAGTATGCAGATGAATATAGATGTGACTGAGTGTCCTGTGCTTATGGCTGTCTGGGTGGAATGTACAAGGGGCGGTGTCAACTAGCACAGACCAGACGTGGAATGGAGACAGAGATGTAAGGCACACATGGCAGTAAGAGCAGAGAAATGCCCACTTTCTAAAAGTGTTTTTTCTAAAATAGTAATATTAAATTCAACTTCACCAGTAAGCAGGATTTTCTATTACCATTCTGGCAATACTAAACATGACAGGGCTACCCCTTCCAGATCAGAATCTACCACCTAAAAGTATATGAGGGCAGTTCTAATGTTAGTCTATGAGAGGAGCAGGCCCATAGTAGTAGAAAACAAATTTGTGAGTTTTTCACTACCTGGACATATAAACCACATAATCACATGCCCTGTCTTTTACCTACATAGCACCCTGACCAGTAGGTTACCTAGGGCATACCTTAGGGGTGACATATATACAGAAAAAGGAGAATTTAGTGCTTGGCAACTAGTTTTAAATGCCAAGTCGAAACGTAAGTGAAACTGCACACACAGGCCTTGCAATGGAAGGCCTGAGACATGGTTATGGGGCTACGTATGTGGGTGGCACAATCAGTGCTGCAGGCCCACTAGTAGCATTTAATTTACAGACTCTGGGCACATGTAGTGCACTTTACTAGGGATTTACAGGTAAATTAAATATGCCCATCGGATAGGAATCAATGTTACCATGTTTTTAGGGAAAGAGCATTTGCACTTTAGCACTGGTCATTAGTGTTAAAGTGTGCAGAGTCCTAAAACCAGCAAAACTGGGTCCGAAAAATGAAGGGAGACAGGCAAAAGTTAGGGGGTGACCACCCTAAGGCTGTCAGGTCTAACAGCAGTCACCACAGTAATATACAACACCAGATTGGATAGCTTGAATTCCAGACACCTGACACACATCCACACACCTGACATACCTACAAACTGCATTATAAAACACACCCCTTCATACCCTTATAATCCTTTGCAACCATAATGTCACACATAGCAAGACAGGGATCGCAAATGGAAATTACAAACCATAGATTAGGCACCCCTCCATACTTCACATACCACTAATCCCACACCTGCACAACATACCTAACACACAAATGTGTACCCTACATGTCAGGCACCAACAGTTACCTACTCACAACCCAGTACCCACACCTCATCATCCATTTTTATTACTTTTCCAAATAGTCCAGCACCACCATGTCCCCACAAAAAAATCTGTGTTTCACTGATGGTCCAGTTGAGAGTCATGACGACAAAATCATCGTAGAAGAGCCACACCTCTTTGGAGCCCAAGTCCAGCAAACTACTATTGCCAGGAAAATGCAGGTGTGGCAAAGAATAGTCGAGAGGGTGAATTATGTAGGCAGCTAATCACACACATGTGAGGACATCAGGAAGAGGTCGAACGACTTAAGGGGGAAGGTCCGTTCCATGGCCGCTAGGCACCATCTGGCATTCAGCAAGACTGGTGGTGATCCTCCACCTCTTCCCCCAATGTTCACATCAGGGGAGGAGAAGGTCTTGGCTATTCTGCATCCTGAGGGTTTCACAGGAATACCTGGGGGAGTGGAGTAGGATAAATCACAACTCCTATGATGTCACCCAAATGTTTTGTCTTGGATGCTCACTGACCACCTTTTGATATATTAACGGCTAACCCACTCACCACCCCTGTCCGAATACCCCTGTCTGGCATCCCACATGTTAACTAATCTCACCTGGGGACACAGTGTTTGGGTATGGTGCGGGTAGTACAGGGACTGACAGCACTACAATTCCCAGCAGGCACTGTTCCACCATTAGGAAAACCAGAACAGTGTACCGCAATTAAGTTTGCCTTGCAGGTCAACTACCTACATGCTCCACAACTGTACAGTCTATGGCAATGACAACAATGCTATGGGCATCTGCCAGTCCAATACCACCAACACACATCAACAGCTGTGTTCTCTGCTAAACTATCCCTTCAACCACCCATAACCTATTGAAATATACTTGCCTGGGGGGAGCACACATTTATGCAGTGTGCTGTACTTGGTATAACCTGACCCATATGGCCAGATAGAATGGTTACTCCTAATTTGATGGATACATTACATTGTGTAGCTGTCTGTTGACTGAATACTGAACTGCCGCTAACTGGTAGATACCATGAAAATTATAAAGCTGCCAAGATATGAGTCTATGAACAGACATCCAAATGCCAAGATTCTCTGACATCCTGTAGCGAGGTGTATGATATAAGAATTGTCTGCATCCCACATAGATGTTCTCCACATTTGAAAGCAGATGTCACTGTCATATTAGGGGATCAAGCAAAGCCTTTCTGTACATGGCTCAAAGCATATCTACCTGTCAAAGTTTGATATCACATGTTGCATTACAATCTTTAACTGGCTGTTCCACCTCTTCAACAGGTCTACTTGCTATTGGGACCCTGGATAGGACACCTGAGACAGCCACTTCCTCCCTGGATGAAGCCCTCAGTGATGAAAAAACCCCTGGATGTGTGGACAATGAGAACGACTCCGGCCCATCTGGGATACATAGTCAGTCTACAACAGTCAGCCTCCCCCTGCCCACATTGACTCCGCCCAGCCCTGTTTTATCTACATCCTAAGCAATCATTGGCCCCCAAACCTGTGTCCCTAGGATAGTTTGTACCATCTTGTTCCCCCCAGTATAGGTACCGGAGTCACAACTAGAAAACCCTGACAATGAAGGACCTGCCACCAGTGGCAGTTGGCAAACTGTGCCAGGGGCGCAGGCATGTGGAGGTAGGGTGCGTGGGAGGGATGGTGTGGGCCAGCAGATTGAGGCTGCTAGGGATACAACTGGCCAGAATACCATCTCCCAAGTCTTGGGAGCTTAACAACAGTCCCAAGGCGTGAAGGGCCAGGTACTTGCTACGATGGGGGAAATAAAGCAGCTGCAGAGATACAACCACCAGGAAGTAATGCAACAGTGGGAGACCCTCGAATCCAGCATGGTCTCCCTAACAGGCGTGCTGACAGACATTAACACCACCCTGAGCAGGGTCTGTCCACAACACCAAACCCCTTCCAATGGTCATGTAACATCAGCCCCTTCTACATCTATGGAATGGAGGCTCTGCCAGGGGTAGGACATGCCTCAGACACCCCTGCCTCCATAGATGAAGACACCCCCCACAACCATGGACGCTCACCAAAACAACCAGGAGGTGCAGATGCCAAGACTACAACCTCTAATGACTGGTTCCCCTTCTGTGCCTCTGATACACACTGTTGACTCTTCTACGACCACTGTCCATTTTTCACAGATAGTAGGACACTGGAGGTGAGACTCCAAATGTCGTAGCAGTTACTCTGATGATAACATCACCATGACTGAACCCTTCACTGTTTGCACTTCATCACTTTGATCCCATTCATTTTATTTTCCTGTGCACTTGTAAATAAACACAACTAAAACACAAGAAATATTTGAGAGCCATATTTCAAATAATTTGAACAGTTTACTGTGAAAGTTCTTGATTACACATAACACATTCAAATGAAGCAAATATGAGAGGGGACAGGTCACATGTACTGTTGAACCTGGGTTGAGTCTGCAGTTAGGGCCACAGTATTCTGAAAGGACCCTGTGGCTAGGAAATGCAGCACTGACATGACCTGTACAGTGGGTTGTATGCTGTTTGGATGATGAATGACAGGTATGAGATCTGGCTCCAACTGATGGTAGGGATCCATAATTGTCTGCCTATCCAGGTGGTAGATCTGAATGACATGTCGATCCTCCATGGTCTGCAGGTCTGCTAGTGGACGATACACTGGAGGTTGTCTGACCATTCTCATTCCAGAGTAACTATGTGAGGGAAAATAAGAAGGTAGGTCCATCACTCATTCTGTCCCTTGTAAGTTTCAAAACATATGTCTCACATCAGAATGTGGCATGGCATATGATACAGTAGGAAAATGGTACACAGCACAGACCAATGTTATTGATGTCAAACCAGTGGACTCTCATCCCCTTCCCTCAATCATGACATGGAAGTGTAAATGCATGATTCAGTGATCATTCAGTTGCATTAAAAATCCAAAAAAACTATCTAGCCAATTGCTAAGAGGGTGCTGCCAAAAAGATACCTTACTTTTATGTTATCAACATGACAACAAATCACTTCAATCTGGACATTCATACGTGGTTAGTTAATGCCAGCACTCAAGACTATGCGGTAGATATATTTCCGACCGTGTGATGCATCATGTAATTAACTTTTCCAACCATCTAAGCACCTTAAAATGGTGACTGCCTGACCTACTGTATACTGGTCAATAGGAAATGACCTGCGACTGCCGGCAGAAGTCGTCAAGGCGGTAGGCGGATACTACAACGGTGGACATTGCCATTGGAACACATTGCTGTCTTTGGTTGTATAGGGTCGATGGTGATGTCCGCTGGCGGTGACGGTCTCTTACATGGCGAATGTGACCACCATCTTATACTTCATCTCTCACTTGACTCCTGACACTCACCTCCACAACCTGAGCTGCTGTGTACTGCCTCTGGGAGCAATCATGCCACATCCTGCAGGTGATAGGGCCTCTGCCTTCTCACCCGAGGAGCTAGAGAAGCTGGTCAAAGAGGTTCTACCCCTATATGGACAGCTCTATTGAGCACCAGAGGAGCACCAGAGGAGTAGGTAAGTGTGCCATGTGCACAAATGTCTCATTAGCTCAACGATTCTTTGATATGCTAAGCAAAGGTTGATGGGCAATGTTTCTGATTGTGTCCTTAATGTCTTTTGGGTGCTACAGTTGTGCTAAAATGGGTGACTTCCTGGTCATGTGCTAATGTTTGGTGACAGCCTTGAAACATTGCGGAGAGTGTGTCATGTATGTTCCCCGAGCCACCTTGTGACTGTTGCACATGGTTAGTGGAGATGTTATGCCAGACTTTGCCTGAAAAAAACTCATCTTCATATGTGTTGGGTGTCTGGTCATATGTGATAGCATGACAGCTTGTCCTGAAATGCATGTTGTCTGCCTGTTTCCAGCTTCCATATGCCCTCACTATACTGTATGCTCATCTATCAGTGGAGTGGATGTTCCAAACAGTCTTTATTTGGCTTGCTGAACTGGCTTGTAAATAACTCTGCCTGTTTTAGTGTGGTACATGTGTATATGACATTCTTTCTTGACTTTGCCATCCATGCAGGACAACGCCCATCAGGAAAAGGGGATTTGGTGGGCCATTGTCAAGAAAGTGTGGACCCTGGGGGTCCACAGCCCGCAGAGCGCCCACTGTCAGAAGAGGTGGGAGGCCCTGAGACGTTGGGCCCGGAAGACTGCAGAGGCCCAGCTGGGGATGTCCTCCCATCGAGGACGGGGGACCTGTCAGACCATGACCCCCCTAATGGCCCACATTTTAGCAGTGGCCTAGCCTGAGTTGGATGGGTGTTTGAAGTTAGCACAGCAGCTACAAGGGTGTAAGTACAGACCTAACATGTTTACCTCTTTAACAGGTGAATGAGTGATGAAACAGATTGTTAGCTCTGACAATATGGTAAGTGCAAAGTGTCTCAGATCTCCTGTGAACACAGTAGCCATCTAGCGCACACAGGTGTGCACATACAAATGTATTTTGAAACATGTTACTCAACTATGTTCTACACTCAGTACAATGGCACATAATGGTGTTCATATGATTGTGCCATATGTGTACCAATATACTGAATATACTGCTTTTTCTACCCTGTTGGTTGTCATTTCCCACCAATAGGTCAATCCTCCCAATGTCATAATGGTAAGGTGTGTAGGTCCTTGCTCTCTGTCCTCTGCAATGTCTCAAGATTCATGTCTATGTGCTACACAGAGTCAGACATAATCAAGTCATCTCTAGTTTACTAATGGCTCCTGATAAGTAATAGAATCATGTGAGGCTGTGATGTTCATCTGACATGCCACGCAACATACAAGGTTAAAACCTTCACACCTGTTGCAAGGTAATCCCCCTTGGTAAGTGAGGGACGTACATAGACATTTGTGATGTCTCATCAGAGTGGACAACATGGAACAATGGAAAGGTTCAGTAATAACTCAACAGTGGTATTTGTTATGTGTACCTGCTGTTGCTCTGAAAGATAGGTCAAATGAGGCCTGCCTGTTTTGTAACCTCATGTTTGGAATGACACCTATTTGGTGCAGTTGTGGTAGTTAATATACTTGTGAGTAGGTTGGTAGGTTCCACCCAAGTGACACCCCTATAAGATCTGTTACCCTCCCCATGCCATCCCTTCCACCTCCAAGGCCTCCTCTTCCCCCACTGCCAGTACTCATGCCAAAAAGAAGTCCACCCCTCCCAAAAAGGTCACACCCTCTCTTAAAGCAAAGCCTAAAGCCCACCTCCCAAGCCCAAACGAACTTCCCCACCACCCCTCCCCAAGAATCCCTGAGGTATCTGCCTGCCCCCTTGATGCCCTACCAGTAGATGTTACATGGCCGTCAGGATTCAAGTAGGGACACCATTTTGTGCGTTTGATGCTAATATTGAGGACTATAGACTGTCCTATGGCCTTGTACATACATATTTATTGCCTATGTTCCACCATAAAAGCCAACCAGTTGTTGGAGTTATTGGTTACATCTGTGTCCTGCATTTCCTTTCCTAGGTTTGGGTTGTTCTTGGTTGACATTGGTTGTGTGCCAGTATTTGTGTGTGTGCTGCTTTTGCTTCATGTATTGTTTGAACAGTATGTGAGTCTTTTGCAGTGCTGTTGTACCCCAGGAATAGGGTGTGTGTTGTGTGATGGGTATGTATATGTAGCTGAAATGTTGTTGTCATGGTATTGTGTTGTTTTTTGGTCATATGTGTTTGTTGTTGTGCTGTGTGGCTTTGTGTGTTTGGACTGTTTGAGGCTGTGTGTATTGTGCTTGGCACTATAGGTTTGATGTGCTGTTTGTGTTGAGTGCTATGTTGTATGATAGTGTTTGTTCCATCACAGATGGTTGTACATTGTGTTGTATCCTTGTTGAGTCACTGGCCAGTGTTGCTTGTCAGTGTGTGACATGTGTTTATAGTTGTGCAGTTGTATGTTAATCTGTGAGCCTGGGCCTGTGCTATGTTGCCATGCGTAACTGTGTGGTATACGTGTGGTGTGTGTGCTGGCTACAGTGTGCGTGCTGTGTATGTGTGGGTGTCCTTGATGCAGTCTGTGTGTGTGTGTCACTGTACTGTTACGTGTGAGTGCAGCCCTCGCACCCTTCTCCCTATGGTATGTTATGTAACTGTACAATTCATTACAAATGACAACTTTAACAGGTGAGTGTGTGTACTTACGGTTGTTGTCTTCCTCATCTGCAATTATTCCATTGTCTTTCTGCAAGCAGAACCAGCGGATGACCTCTAGTTGTGGTTCAATGGTGGCTTCTGATGTATGGCTTCCCTGGAAGTAAGGCCCGTATTTATACTTTTTGACGCTAAACTGCGCTAACGCAGTTTAGCGTCAAAAAGTTTTGCGCCGGCTAACGCCATTCTGAAGTGCCATGCGGGCGCCGTATTTATTGAATGGCGTTAGCCGGCGCTAACAGACCGGCGCTGCCTGGTGTGCGTGGAAAAAAACCACGTACACCAGGCAGCGCCGGCGTTGGGGAAAATGGCGTTAGGGCGTCTTAAAATGGTGCAAGTCAGGTTGACGCCAAAAAATCGCCTCCACCCGATTTGCGCCATTTTTAACGACGCCCAGACGCCATTTACATGACTCCTGTCTTAGTAAAGACAGGAGTCATGCCCCCTTGCCCAATGGCCATGCCCAGGGGACTTATGTCCCCTGGGCATGGTCATTGGGCATTGAGGCATGTAGGGGGGCACAAATCAGGCCCCCCTATGCCAAAAAAAAATATAAAAAAATAAAAAAATTATACTTACCTGAACTTACCTGAATGTCCCTGGGATGGGTCCCTCCATCCTTGGGTGTCCTCCTGGGGTGGGCAAGGGTGGCAGGGTGGGTCCCTGGGGGCATGGGAGGGCACCTCTGGGCTCATTTTGAGCCCACAGGTCCCTTAACGCTTGCCCTGACCTAGGCGCTAAAATCTGGCGCAAATGCAGGGTTTTTTGCCCCGCCTACTCCCGGACGTGATTTTTGCTCGGGAGTATAAATACGACGCATTTGCGTCGCAGTCATTTTTTTTTACGGGAACGCCTACCTTCCATCTCATTAACGCAAGGAAGGCGTTCACGCAAAAAAATGATGCTCTTTCCTCATACTTTGGTGCTAGACGCGTCTAACGCCAAAGTATAAATATGGCGTTAGTTTTGCGCCGAATTTGCGTCGAAAAAAACGACGCAAATTCGGCGTAAACGGAGTATAAATATGCCCCTAAGTGTCTCCTTTTATACTATTTGTTTCAGCCTGATGCTCCTTGGTGGCTCGATCGCAAGGGTTATATTGCCGGTGTGCAACCTTGTAATTGGTCCATTGTAAACATGGTCTCAGCTATACTGTTGGTGCCTACTATCAACAGCGGCGGTCTGTCTTGCCTAGCAATGCCGGCGGTGCTGTGGATGTTTTCTGTGTGCACTACCGCCAAACTCATAATTTGGCAGTCTTCTCCGGCAGCCTGTTGGCGGTCAGACCGCCACCATCAACATGGCGGTTAGAAGATCGCCAAACTAGTAATGAGGCCCATAGTGCAAAAACTCAAATAAGCTCTCACAGGCTCCAGTACTCCAAGTGGAGCAGCAGGTAATAATTTACCTCTAAAATCTCATCGCACTGAATAGTACAACTACAAATAGTGCCTAACTTAAAAAAAAATGTCTAGAAAGAAGCATGCTTGCAAAGTTGCAAACCGAACCCATACAATTTTTCCTTGAGAATTAACACCTCACCTACACAAAAAATCACTCGATTTGATAATGAAAGTAGTAAAAGCACATTTTAATACTTCCAACAGCAGAAAACCTAATAACACTAAAACAACGTGCCTCATGGTTAATAGATGCCACTTTTAAAACCTGACCACCTCCTTTCTGCCAATTATATAACATCCATGGACAACTACAAGACAGTAACATACCACTAGTATTTGCCTTACTAGCAAACAAGTAATCAAATATGCTATAAGAAAAATGTTCTGTCTATGCACCAAATAAAATATTGATAGATTTTGGATCTGCTATGATAAACACAATATCCAATCTCTACGCAAATATGCAAATAAAAGGGTGCTTGTTTCATTATAGGAGAGTCATATGGCACAACAGCAAAACATTGACTTTCAACAATACTCCACAAACAGCACATTACAATATGAAATAAAGAACATGCTAGCATTAGCTATGATGTGTTAATCTAATCCAAAATTTACAAAGAACACAAACTAATTCCAAATGTATATTACTTTGAGGGTACCTGAGTTAGTTTACTTCACCGCTCTGGATACACACGCCAAACCAGGTTCTACATTTACTGGTGGAACATATATAAAAACACCCTCAACAAAGAATCTAAAACAAACAATGGAGCAGAATGTTGGAACAACTTATTTCAAAGGTACAACTGGCATACACCATCAAACATATACTAAGTCACTGCTTGAGAATACAGCACTCTCTAGCAGAAACACTAAACCCAAAACTAAGCAAACACAGCCTATATATGCATTAAATTATTTTCAAAAAGATAAACATACACAAAGAACTATTGAGTACTTAAACTCAAAAGCATACACACTACTTTGAAAAAAGTAAAACACTCAAAAATCCCTTCTTTAGTTTGGTGAATAAATGATTTTACATTGACCTAACAAAATAAATACTAATTGAAGACTGTACACTTAACACAAAATGCTGAATTAAAATACACTGTATAGCAAACACATTTAAACATAACATTTCCAAAGAAACAGACACATATGTGAAACATTACTATCCATATAATAAAATAATCACAAAAAATTACTAAATTTCAGACCTTGTAGGGTGGATTGTTATCCTTACCAGAAAAACAGGGGCTGAAGTCCCTGGTGCTGCCACACTTGTGCAATGGGGTAAAGTCAGAAAATAAGTTAATCCTTTAGAATGGGAGACCCTTAACTCGTTCACCCATGTAAACTTGATGTACTTTAGGACAAAACTGAATCATTATTCAGTATTGTCTAAAACTACTTCTGGCTTGATAATTTAATCACTCTAAACTAAATCCGCAAAAGGCAACCTCAAAAAAATGCAAAAATAAACCAAAACATGTTTTTACAAATAAATGCATCAAAAATAATGCCAAATTAGCAAATAATCCAGAAAAATATATTAAAAACACCCAAAATATTAATAAATATATTTAAAAATGTGATATTAAAACATATCTCACACCTCAAAATAAAAAATCAGCACCTAAAACTAAAACCCGGTAAAGGGAATTTTCTTCTCTCCTATTAAAGAAAAAAACTAATCAAACTAACCTAACAAATCACAAATAGCATTAAATACAACATTTCAATAGCAAAAGCATCCAAATCAATTGCAACACATAAAAACAAAGCACATATATTCAAAATATGATCAATGATAACTCTTTGCACCAATTAAAATAGCATTACCTGCACATGGTAAGCTAAAATATATCAACACTAGTAAAACATTTTTATTTACATGCAACCAATTAAGGTGGAGGAGGGTTGCCCCCATAAAGAAAATTAAAACTAACATGTTTTTCTTACTGTTTTATCTTTCAATCCAACCAATGCACGCCAACTGTCCTGGTGGGGCAAGGCCATTGCTGTTGATTGGCAGCAGCAGAGAGGAGTGGTGGCTACTCCAGTTTAAAGTGCACATCTTACTTTGGCTGTCTGCTTTGCAACAGTAAACCCGATATGCACACTTTAAAACTCTCTAACACAAGCAGAGTTAGACAGCTGGGTGGAGAGTAGGCAGAGGCATTCACTGTCTGTAGAAGTGCTGAGCCAGCCCACTCTAACCAATCCTGAAGCTTCTCTCATGCTGGTTAATATTATTAAGAACATGAATGCAGTGTCTGGATTAGTTAGCGGAGTTCACTCTGGTATCCTATAATGTCTTGGACCCACATTCTTAGAGTGTATAGAGGAACTTAAGGCAGTGGCTAAGTATGCTATTTCATTTTTATTTAAAAATGCTTTCTTTACACACTTACAGACAGTGTGATAAACTCAGACTGCCTTGGCTTCAGCCTCATCTCAAAAACTCTTAATCAGGACATATTATTAACACATTTATAATGAATCATGACTGAAAGCTTTGCTAGTTTCTCAAAGTGCCTCTAGGTGGGTTAGAATATGCACCCCATCACTTTCAAATGGAAGCAGCCATCCCTGCAACATTATGCTCAAACCAATGACCAATTATACACAGAACACCAAATACCATTACCTATAGCAGCAACGGTATTACTATTTTGAGTTCAATCAACCTAGAAACACTAAACTTTAACATTAACCTTTAAAATAATACATTAATATATAAATGACTTACTTTATCCAACAACAAGCCCCAAACTGTCTGGTGGTGACTGCTGCAAACAAATGAATAACAAGACTAAAATCATACAGCTTTAAAAAAATTGTGTCTCAATAGAAATGAGAAAGACTTAAGACCTATAGAAGTCAATGGGACTAAATGATAAATATATATAACACATTTTTTAAAAAGATGTACACCAACTGCACAAATGTGAAATTTTTTTTAAAAATGCATAAAATGCTATATGTTTCTAATCATAAAACATGTTTTTGTATGAAAGAGAAAAAACTTTAATGATTATTTGCAATGTATGAAAATAAAAACAAACAACAATTTGTTATTATAAAAGTAATATAATTGCAGATAAATGCGGAAAATATAGAAATCTTTAACATTTCACAAATGTAACAATACAAAAAGAAACATATATTTTAAATATATAACTGTGTTTTAAAATATTATTTAAAATTGTTCTATTGAAAATGTATGATATGTAAAGATTCTTATGTCTCTTGAGATGTTAAAACATTTCTAATTGCATATCAAAATAGAAGTTAATAAACCACTGTACTATGAATAAACCGGTAACATTTTTGAAAATGCTTCTTCTGTGACTGTTAATCCAAAAATATTAAGTAAATTTAGATTCTTATAAAATTGAAAAATACATTTAGAATAAAAAAAAATCATAGCATACATTTAACAATAAAATGTACATTTATAGGTTTGAAATTATTATTTAATGTCCAACCAAATCAAATTTGAATAAAGGGAAGGGTGTAGATGGGGAAAGTGTTGGACATTTAGGGGTTTATATTCACTATTCCAACTTCAACCTAAGCAAAGTTGAGGAAATAATTGGGCACTGAATAGTTTAGATGTAGGGCCAAATTATTAGTTTGGTGGTCCAAGGACCGCCAAACCCATGGTGGTGGTCGGACCACCTCACTCCTAGCGGTCTGACTGCCAGACTATAAGCCTGACAGTCGATCCTGGCAGGGTGGCAGCGGTCGGAGTTGTGGTCAGCCACAGCGGCACTGAGTTCAGCACTGCCATGCTGATCACAAGTCCTTCTCCCGCCAGACTTTTCATGACGGGGTCCCCACCATGAAAAGGCTGGTGGAAAGCCAGTGCTGGAGGCCCCTGCCCATGCTTCTGGCTATTGCAGACAGTGTGGATTCTAAGGGTGCTGTTGTGGCACAGCATTGACCTCCATTCGCTTAGGGGAGTGGAGGTCAATGCCGTGGCACTGTTTCTGCTGGTCTGACCGGTATGTCGCCATACTCCTCTCCACAGCTTTGGCGGTCGGATCATACCGACTGCCAAAGTCATAAAGAGGCCCTTAATATTCACACTCAACCCTAAGCTACACTGGGGGAAGTGTTGGACATTGAGAATTGTTTTCTAAAAAATGTACACATTATAGAGTGAAATAAATTATATTATATTTAAAATAAAAAACACTCCTAAAACAGTACACTCTAAATAATTAATTAAAACATTATAAAACTATATTTTGGAAAGGATACCTTTCATAGGGAAAGTATACATCAAAAAATAAATATTACAGAACAAATACAAAAATATGTTTTTATCTTACATTTAAAAAAAATATATTACATTACTGGTACATAAGCAATACCATATTTGAAACCAAAATTGCTTAATTTGATTTATATTGTTTAACAATTTTAAGTTAATTTACTCAAAAAATAGATTTAGTTTAAAAAAAAAAGAAATGCTAATAGTATTCAAAATTTAAAAAAAAGAATGTACAATAACCATTTATAAATATTTGAAATATAAAAATAAAAATTGCATGGATATTTCTTACAATTTCAAAAATCAAGCAAATGTGTATTACTTTTCTAAACAAGTTTAAATAATATCCTCAAAAAACGTATACAATAATAAAACAGGAAAACTATTTTCAGACTTTTAAAATTTTTAAAATAATTTAACAAATTCAAAAGTCTTTTAAAAATAGTATTTCAATATAAAAAGTGTAAATTAAATATTGCTTTATAATTAAATTCTCAATATGACATAATTTTAAAATATTACCACCCTAAGCCCCTTTATTACGTAACAACCCATCACAATTGACACACAAATGACAGAATTAATAAAAAACAACCATATGCTAATTAGCTGTCATCTATAATTTAAAAAATAAATAATTACTAACATTTTAATCTGCTCTCTACCTTCAACCTCTATATTACCTAATAAACTATTCAAAAATATTACTTTTAAATATTAATATTTTAACTCTCCACTTTAAACACAACATTTGAAAACAGCACACATCAAAAATGTCAAAAACATTTTATGAAAAATAAAAAAATGATATACTTAAACTGAAAAATAAATGTATATGTTTTAACTGAATGACATCAAATCTAGGGTAAATAACACAAAATAACAATAACTGATAATGAACTAATTTAATCTAATATTTACAAAGTCATTACAACAGAAAATATAGAAAAAATATATTACCATACAACAAAAAACTTACCTCAATGTTAAGATACTGGCGATATTCTGTAGGTAACATTAAGTACAGTCAACACTGTGACTTCAATATTTAGGGTGCATACCTACTAACAGATCATTCACAAAATACAGAATCACAGTGGATTGCAAATCAACCTACCTCATCAATTTTCATAAGGTAAGTTGCAAATTGAGACCCATTTCAAATGGCCACAATCACAGGGATGATGACCTGCTGAGATCAGCAGACAGCCAAGTCTGTGATTCCTCTCAAAAAAGCAATATTCTTTACATGCAGCTAGTTTTCCGTGTAGGATAACAGGATGTGTTTAAAAAAAAATTGACTTACACAAAACATTTTAGAAGTAGGCAGTGGTACCATGAACCACTACTTACTCCTAAAAATGTTTTTGTCATGACCCCTTTGTGTTTGAGAAGGGTTCACTACCTCCTTTGAGTAGGTGCTAAAATATGATTGATTTGGGAAGGTGCCTGGTCGCTAAACATGAATACATGGCGTAAGGAATTGGTATATGGAAGAGACACCCTTAACACACCCCTTCCAAATTGCAATTGCTAATGGCTTTCATTTAAAGATTTGGAAACCTTTTCGAAATTATAAAATGGGTTTAGTGCATTTTATCAGATCAGATCAATGATGAACGCTAAAACTCTTTATACATGAGGGCCTCAGTGCGGACAACTATTCCTAAGGAGGACCAAGGCTAAATATACATTAAGACTACAGTTTCTACTGAGATGATGAACAATGATCAGTACTAAACAAGGTGGTAAAATCTTTATTTTCTAATCCCCAGTATACTCTACCAAGACTCAAGTGTTACACAATTACAGAAGTACAGGTAGGTGTGTTTGTGGGCTCCAGTAGATCTCTGGAGTCTATCTGCATAAACGGCAAGCAAGCAGCAATAATCTTAACAAAGGAGGAGTGAATGTCAGATAAACGTGGGATTCTGGACCTTCTAATCTGAACCAATTTTTCTCTCCCTAGAACTCCCTCATGGATACTTACATCGATGAAAATTCAGCCAATCTATATGCAGATGACGAGGGGTCGACAAGACAGTGTGACAAAGTAACGCTTTTTCCGACAACACACAGTGATTCAGTACTGTTTTAAAAATCTGATTATTTCCAGACACCATCGGTTTCAATTTGAATTATGAATGTTTTATGTGAAGGGAAATCTCAAAGCATACGCCAGTTGTCTTTTAATATTAAAACGTTCTGTCGTTGCATATCAGGTTTTTCTGTTTGATTATACAAGTAATTGTCATATTTGTTATGCAAAAGCAATTACCAATTCAGTTTCAATAAACAAACATACTTTGCGTGCTATGACAAGCTATCTAATTTCTGCAGTCATTTAGCATCCCAAGGAGTACAGCTGTGTGCATTTACCAATATCAATGACTGAAATATACTTCTCTATTCATAAGTGCGTTTTGTAAAAACAACATCCGACTGGGCGAAAAGGCAGATTGAGTGTCTAGTCACTGCTTGAAAAGTGCATCAGTGACGGTAAACAGATTTCCGCCACCCTTAGAGGCATGGCGTTCACCAACTCCCCGCCCCACCCTCCATCTCACTCTATTCTTCGAGCCACTGTTGATGACTGTAGGAACAATCAGATACTTTCCTGCTGATGGAATAAATGCAGCTCCTCAATCATCCGTGCACTTCACACTTCTGTTTTCTTTACAGTGATGGAGTGTTTCAAAGCTCTTTTGGTGCTTTTGTTAAGAATTATCCGATTTTTACTTAATGATTTCAATAGTATAATGTATTTCAAAAGCTATGGGCTGTGCCTTAGACAAACTGCGTTTGTCTTATCTCCAGTCTTAAACTGTAATACTTTCAGCTGCATTCCTTCTGTTCAAATAATAGCCATATGTAACTTTTCACTTGATTTATTAATAAGTAATCAGCCCAAGACAAATAAACGATGGGTTTTGTGAATTGTATTGTTTGTGGGATTCTTTGTAATGGAAATGGCAGGGAGACGTTTTAGGAGCTGGTACAGGCCTTACACAGCAGAATCAAATGGAAAGAAGAATGGGAGATTACTCCTTGTGATGAGCAAAATCATTTGATCTCCAATTATTGCCTGCCTCACTTCTCATAAACTGCTTCATAGCCAGTGCTTAATTTGTAAAACAAAATATGTGCCAGAGCCCTCGTCAGGAGACGACTGCAGCTTGCACCACATTGCCCTTCTCAGTGCTCCCAAATACAGTGCCAGCTCGATTACTTACCACCACACTTGTACAAATGTGACCATTCAGACTATTCCAGACCTCCAAAAGCTATAGGAATTGCTGGGGGGGGGGGGGCAGATATTAGTCATTCTTAATATATTATTGTGTGCTCATCTCTGAATTACACAAGCAGCACACTGTCATAAGTGCAGGCATTGACAATTAAGAGCAGGTATGAAGTACTGGAAACCACTGGCTCAAATTAAACAGTATTCATAACCTAAGGCATCCACCAGGCCCTGTATCCCTTCTGTTACTCTCTATATGTTTCTGATTTTAGAGATTGACAGGGGAAAGATCCCACCTTAGAGGAAGTCTCAAGACACATTCAATTCAAATTATATGATGCGGGCTACAAGCAGCAGATCTATTCCACATAATCTGGGAATGCAATGCATCAAACCATTTTGGTAAATAAATCATAGCTCATTGCCAGAGGCCATGTGAGTGCTATTTAACACCAGTGCAAAACTCACACATAACTGACTTGGAGATGTACAGGTATAAACTAGCACTGAACCAGCTGGGGGCCAGTGATTCCAAAAAGGGACATGGTCAAACACTGGTAAGACAGGGAACCTCATGGTGTAGATGACTGGGCAAGGGGGATAGCTTTGCTGCATGGCCCTGCAAATTCCAATATAAAATTCCAAAGAATGCCCCACCAAAACATTCTAAAATATGGGAGAGTGGCAGAAATTTCATGGCATTGGAGAGAAAGTTGCCTTTACCGCTGATGCCTTGTCAATGTTCAGATGAGACGTATCAGTTGATGATGGACTCAATAAAATTGCAGAATAAAATGTATATCTATATTAGAGACTATCTGCTGATGTCCCAACAGTTTTTATTCCTAGATCTACTGTTATAAAGAAAAGACTTACTTTTTCGAAAGAAAAAGAATAAGACTGCCTCACATGATCCGCACAGACTGAGGGCCTCATTACGAGTTTGGCGGTGGTACCGCCAGAACGCCATGTTGGCAGTCCAAAAAAAGACTGCAGTGACAGCAGTTCCCAGAGTGTTGTATTATGATGCAAACAGGCAGGACCGCCACCCACCAAGCAAAAAAGGCAGACTGCAAGTGGCGAAGTGGCTCATTTCTAGGCAGTCCAACCTCCAATGCCATCAGAGCTGCGGCCAACCACTGAGCCTAATACAAACACACAGTCACAGTGGCGGTCTCCTGGCAGCAGTTAGCCAATGGTGGTCGACCACCGCAGTCCACATTCAGCAAAGTAACAGACAAGTGCACAGTTAATGAATTAAAAAACAACACTGCTGACAGACTTTGGTCCAGTGGACACACATGCAAAGCACATTATAAACACACACCTTCACAGATCACAATCCTTTGCCTTTCCACATGAAGCCAAACAACCATGACCCACATTTATCAATGTTTACTTAGATTAGGGACCCTTTTCTCCACCATCCCACTGAACACCCTGCACACATGCCCATTCACTCCCCATTGCACTTCCCCTGTTAAGTAAGTCCATGTCACTCATTTTTTTTCCACCATGTCACGTTCCGAAAATTCCCGTTTATCAGAAGATGAGTTGAAAGTCATGGTGGATGAAATTACAAGAGTAAAGCCACAATTGTTTAGAGCACAAGTCCAGCATACTCCTCTCAGTAGGAAAATGGAAATGTGGGATAGGATAGTCGACAGAGTGAGTGCTGCAGGTACCACCCTGTGCACAAAGGAGGACATTAGGAAGAGGTGGAATGACCTGATGGGCAACGTCCATTCCCTGGTTTCCAGGCACTCGCTGGAGGTCTGGAAGAATGGTGGTAGCCTTCCCAGTACACTGTTAAGATTCTTTAACTTGGGAAAAGAAGCTCTTGGCCATCCTGCATCCTGAGGGCGTGACAGGAATACCAGGGGGAGTGGAGTCCGTTAAGTTACCACACTAAAAATGTCACAAAATGCAATGTCATGCAAGCTCACTGCTCAGCTTTTGCCACTGTCTTGTTCATGTACCTCAAGAAAATTCAAGACCAAGAGTATCTGAGTTTAAACACTGTCAGTATTATCAGACCCAACATCACAGCTAACCAGGCCCATCACATACCATATGTTCAAATTTTACCTGTAAATCTCACAATACAAAAAACAAATTACAGGATTCATGGTATGTCCCAAAATGTAACTCATTGTTCAAAGGTATGCTCAAATGTATGCTCAAACCTAAATGCAGCCTAGATACAAATATGTAATACTCAACATTTGTCAAGTGTTGGGAAGTCAAGAGACTGACTGGCTGCAAATCCCAGGAGTGCTTGTTTCTCTAACTCCAAACACCAACCCAGTGTGTACTTGCCCAAAGATATGCAAAATCTGCAACATCAGTCACTTGACTCTTGACACTGCTGACAGCAACCCCTCCACCACTTCAGCTGCTGTATGCCACCTCTTGGAGCAATCATTCCACATTCAGCAGGTGAAAGGGCCTCTCCCCTCTTTCCAGGGCAGCTGGAGAGACTAGTGAATGAGGTCCTTCACCTTTATGGTCAGCTCTATGGATCACCAGAGGAGCAGGTAAGTACCTCAGAGGCACATTTGACTCTGTTCAACACCATCCTTTCCCTGCTCACAGGCTACAATGTGACCCCGTGTGCCAGTTAGACTTCTTGTGTGCCTGTTGTTGCAGTTTGTGTGACATCAATGGGATGTACATAGTGCAGGTATTGAAGACCAGTACTATTTGTTGTGTTTATTCACAATGTGTTGTGTGCTGTTTTTAGAGGTCCCAGATCCTCCTGGTGTTGGATGCACATAAGTAGGCAAGGATACTTTTCTGCCATACAATATTTCTTTTTTTACGATGGGTGTAAATGTTAGACAACACGTATGTGCATGACAGCATGAGCTGTGTATGCATCTTGTCTGAATCATTTGAGGATCTTGTAAGAAATGTGTATTGTGTCACAGATCTTTCACCCCACATCAGTCCTTGCCAAACAGTTGTCTGGAAGGCATATCATGACTCACTGTGCTGTTCAGTTTGCCACACAAGCCACAAACAACACTGCTGATAGCCACATGATGTACCGTCATACATAGAAGAGTGTCATGTAGGTTCTGTATGCTCAGTCTGCAGGGACCAGGGCCTGTCAAATGTATCTCCTAGCATCGGACATACTCCAGGCTGTGGGAGAGTCACTGTGGCTATGTAACTCTGGCACTGTGCCCACTCCTTGTAGACCTGCAGATCCTGTCATGTGGCCAATGTGAGTCTTTAGTGGCAAAACCTGCCCAGAATGCCTCAGTCCATTCTCTAGATTAAGAATGTGTACTGAGGTAAATCCCTGAACTAGTCCACATTGTGCTTTTTGTATCATTGTCAATGTGTACCTTTGACTCATGACAGGTCCCTTATTCCCACAGCTCTGTTGTCACCTTCACAGAAGACAAATTTGTTCTGTGCAGGCATGATGACCAATGATAAACCCACAGGTGACTGATTTCGAAGCGCTGGGTCTAAAACAGTTAGTCATAGGTCCTACAAATGAGAGGGGCCATAGTATTGATTTAGTTTTTAGCAATCTTTCCTCGCTATGTGCCATGCCCCCGTCCCCCCTAGCATGGGCCGATCATTTCTTAATCCCACTAAAACTGGAAACACCCCAGGAGACTGGCCCCCAGCAGACTACGGTCCAGAATGTTAGAAAGTGGCCCAATCCCAATCCTGAGGAGTGGACTAAACTTTTAGATTGCCGTAAGGAGTGCTATCTGAAAGATAATCATGGAGACACCACTCTTTTCAATAAGGGGATTACAATCTGTCTTAACATCATACTCCCCTATAAGACCTTATCAGGGCACCGGAGAAGAGCCAAAGCCCAGTGGTACACTCCTCATCTGGCAACTTGGAAGAGGAAGTGCAGGGGTTTAGAGAGAAAATGGAGGAAATCCTTAAAACCTGAGGCGAGGGAAGATTCTAGACAATCGATCAGACACTATCATGCTGAAATAAGGCTAGCCCAATCCTCTTATTATGGGGATAGGATTGAACAGGCTTCGGGATCTCCTAAGGAAATCTTTTGGGTGTTGAAGGAAATTCTCCACTCACCCACAGCCCCGGATGTAGTGGAAGCATCGGAGGAACATAGCAATAATCTGGCTAGGTTTTTCCTACAGAAGATTGAATCCATCTATTTAAACATCCCAGGGGAAGAGGATAGATCCCACGATCTGACCGGACATGTTAGTAAGAGCACTGACGCCTTACACCGATTCTCCCCTAACTTGCAGGAAGACACTGCCTCTCTTCTTTGTAAACTTAAATCAGGATCCCCGCTAGACCCAGCTCCAGCATATGTTCTAGCCCTTGGTGCTCCTGTTACGACACTGGTTATAGTGGAGCTTTTAAACTCCTCCTTACACAGTGGTTGTGTTCCAGAACAATGGAAGCATGCAGTAGTTAAATCCTCTGTTGAAAAAACCTAACCTGGATGGGAGTGAATTTAAGAACTATAGGCCCATATCCCTACTTCCGGTTATGGCTAAAATAATTGACAAACATGTAAATTCCCAAATTTCCAGTTTTTTGGAAGAAAATAACATACTGCATCCTACGCAGCTGGTCTTTAGACAGGCTCACAGCACAGAATCGGCAATGATAGCAGTCACAGAAGAGGCCAGAAAACGTATGGATCAGGGGCTGGCAACAGGTATCATAATGTTGGATCTGTGAGGTTGTAATTTGAATTGGTAGATGTGATGTTGCTGTTGTGTGACACAATGTGCTGTACACTTCACTGTCCCTGTGCCTAAGATGAACAGACGTGTGTTATTGTGGAGTGTGGCAGTGCAGTGTCAGTGGGGTAGTAGGAACTAAAAAGGGGGATGCTGTGTTGTCACACAGGAGTCAAGGGGAGTTTCCTTTACGGACTAGGTGGTCTCACACACATAATAGTGTCTTGCTTCATCATATGACCACCTAGCCCCACCCAAGTAAGATGATACTACTTGGGCGGACTCAACCTCTTGGTTAAAAGAACCAGAGGGAGTGCTGAAATTAAATTGACTGGATAGTTACAGTGATCCAGATAGGGTGAGTAATAAAATTACCGAGCAAGTCACCGATAACTATTCCTAATTTTAATGGTGGTGTATGCTGGTAAGACTAAAAAATCTATATGGGGGAAGAGAGGCTCGTTAGAGAATAATGTCTCTAGGAGTCTAAAAAGAAGTACATAGGACCAACATGTTTCTGCCCTCACTGTGTGCTGGGAAGTCAGGGGCATTCGTCAGGGTCGGAGCACATGTAGTCAGTGGGGTGCTCAAAGAGAATGGTGTGGCCTACCTGAACAGGTAGTTCACGGTGGGGTAGGCCCCGGGCAGAGGGGCGGTATGCCTCAGGTCTGGCTGATGCCGGGGGGGGGTTTTCCCTTGTAGTCACACTCACTCCAAAGGGAATACCATGGGGGGTACCTACATGCCGGAGCCGAAAACCCCCCCCGGCATCAGCCAGACCTGAGGCATACCGCCCCTCTGCCCGGGGCCTACCCCACTGTGAACTACCTGTTCAGGTAGGCCACACCATTCTCTTTGAGCACCCCACTGACTACATGTGCTCCGACCCTGACGAATGCCCCTGACTTCCCAGCACACAGTGAGGGCAGAAACATGTTGGTCCTATGTACTTCTTTTTAGACTCCTAGAGACATTATTCTCTAACGAGCCTCTCTTCCCCCATATAGATTTTTTAGTCTTACCAGCATACACCACCATTAAAATTAGGAATAGTTATCGGTGACTTGCTCGGTAATTTTATTACTCACCCTATCTGGATCACTGTAACTATCCAGTCAGTTTAATTTCAGCACTCCCTCTGGTTTTTTTAACCAAGAGGTTGAGTCCGCCCAAGTAGTATCATCTTACTTGGGTGGGGCTAGGTGGTCATATGATGAAGCAAGACACTATTATGTGTGTGAGACCACCTAGTCCGTAAAGGAAACTCCCCTTGACTCCTGTGTGACAACACAGCATCCCCCTTTTTAGTTCCTACTACCCCACACCTTCAGTGTTTATATAGCTTCTTCTAGGGAGACGGTGTGGGCCAGCTATTCTCCCAGTACTCTCTTTTTGTGTATTTGTAGTGCAGTGTCAGTGACCTGCCCAAAGGGGGCTTTTGATAGCTGTGAATGTGTCCTTCTTTGTGTATGACTCTGACCCAGGACAAAATGTCACGTGTACTTGGTGCCTTTAGAGTGAGCCCCATATCATGTGGATGTCGGCATGATGATCTTTTGTTGAGCTTTATGACACAGGTAGGTGTGTATACTTACGGTGGGTTGCATACATGACAGCATGGATTTTGGGCTCCATCTATGAGAGGCAGCAGAGGCAGGACGTGTGTGATAGGCTCCATGGCAGCACAGTACGTGTAACCCTGCCTGCAGGTGAGCTGCTTGCATTATACTCTCTGTTTCAACCTGCTGGGATGTGGTGGTTGGACTGCCGCGGTAACATTGGTGGTAGGCAACATCCTAATATGCCCGGCAGAAACACTGGCTCCGTCGGCTTGTTTGGCCTGTCTCACCACCAAGAGATCTGCACTGCGTGGTGGTGCTGAAAGGACCGCAGCAGTCTTTCCTCTATGGGACCGCCGGCATCTTAATATGGTGGGCTGACTGTCAAGCTGATGGAGGTTGGACTGCCACCACCACCATGGCGGTCCACGGACTGCCAAATTTGTAATCAGGCCCTGACTGTTTTTATATTATCAAAGTTAATATTAGTTCCCTCAAAAGCAGGTACACAAATAAGAGGAAATGTGTCACGCTCCTAAAGTGCAATGAAAACAATGACCTACAGCAATTGATTTTTCTCCTGAAGTATAGTTTGGGTTGCCATCAAGAAATTATTTAGCAAAGCTTTTGTAATAGAACTTCTGCCTTTTTGTACAAAAGCACAATCCAGATACTCCTACTGAATTGCAAACACACAGCTCAGCAAGTGCAGGTTTTAGGCTGAGCTCTCTCCCCACAATTGACAGCAGGCATCAGGTAGAATTTTGATGGTTTTTCAGGGCCATATTTCCTGGTTCAATATGTCAGGTTCCCTGTTATATCTATACCTAAGTCTGCATTTGACTGGTGCAGGCTCAGCTGGCTCTGGTATGCTTGTTAAGGAGCATTTCATAGGTCCTGAAATCATCAGGGAACAATAAAATATAAGATATTGAGATTTGGCCCACACGTGTGGCCATCACACAGATTCATAAAACATATTGGCTTTGTTAGTATATATAGAGTTATAATGTTTGCTTTTTCAGTTATCGTCGCTTCTGGTAGCATTCTCGCCTATAAAGGCATCACGCTCCCGAGGAAGCTGGGAAAAGGAATACTTCACACAGCTCCTTCCTTACCCACATCCACCTTGGTTTTTGTTGTTGAAACTAATGATTTAAAACAAATAAACACAATTGTCTTCCACAATGGCCTCTCAAAGAGATCAAGTATAAAATTCACTATGATATCTCATTATTCCTGGTTCTTGACAAAATCAGGAATTGATTATCCCAAAGTTTTACTGGAATTAATTTTTAGTGTATCGTTTCCACACTCATGTATGGTACACTTTGAATACCTTATTTGTTTTAATTGATCTTTATTTTTATTTCCTCATTCATGTAATACTTCTGTCTCTTCCCTACGTGACAATATGAATATTTAAAAACATAGACAGTTTATCCTTCACTGTCTGAAATTGCACTTGATTAGTCCCTTACATTTTAAGAAAAAATGTTGATCGACAATTCCAACACTTCAAACCATTTAATGTCTTTTAGTCTATGGTTTTGTATCTCTTTGAAAGTTTCATATTAATTTTCAACAAATCCATAACCATTTTGGAATTTCATGAGTCTAGATTTCTGTATAATGGCAATGTGTTTCGCAGTTTATCGTTCCATCTTCTGGATTACAATATTAGATATTGATAACTATTGTTCTGGCTAATAACCTATTAGCTCCTGCACTTGGGGAAAAAAAAATCTAAGAATTGAAGACACATTGTCGATTGGCAATTTTATAAATGATTAGCCCATGCAAGGGTATAAAAAGCACATTTTCAGACAATGAAGGATAAAATGGCTTTGTGTTTGAATAAAGCTGAATTATTGGCATTCAAGATGCTTTCCCTCATTGATACCATTATTTGAAACAAGTAGTTTATGTGAATACAGTTTTGGACAATTATAAGCATCTGTGGTTTCCAAAACCCTTTAAATGTTCCAGCTCCTGACAGGTGCAAAGAAAGCACAATTGTATAGTGTCAGCCTTATGTAACAAATCAGTATGGTAATTGACAAAGCAAAATGGATCCATATCTTGAATCCATACTCCAAATATGCTTTCATTCGCACCCTCACTGAAAGACTTAATTACATTCTTATTGTGAGTGAGCCTAGAGCATTCCAACATTAATGCAAAAAAATGGATGCAACAAGAAGCTGTAAACAGACAGTTAACCCAACCATATGTATTCAGAGACACATACCTTTCTCATACTAAACACTATTATAATGCACAGTTACTTATAATAATTGAGTTGGTTTCTAAATAGTTTTAGTGGCCCCTTTCATGAAAACATATACAAGAGTCTTTCCTGCGTCATGCTACAGACCAATCTCCCTCCTACCAGTCCCAGCCAAGGTCTTAAAGAAAATCAACAGATGCCTCACCAAGTACCTCCAACCACCTCCAAATGCCTCACCAATACCATCCACTTCTTCACACTTCAGTCTGCTTTCAGACCCAACTACAGCATGGAAACTGCCCCCATTGCCACCAGCCATGACATCCGCATAACTCTGGATGAAGGAGACATGGCACCCCTCATCTTCCTTGACATCTCCACAGCATTTGACATGGTCATCTACCCCATCTATATCCAATACCTACACGACATTAGATTCATGGGCACACACTCTAATGATTCTGTTCCTTCCTGGTTGGAAGGACCAAGTCAGTCAGTCTGGCACTGTATACCTTGGATGTCCGCAACCTCATCTGTGATGTTCCATAAGGATCCTTCCTGAGCCTGAATCTTTTCAACACATACATGATCTTTCTAACAGGCATTATCTACTTACACAATATCAATGACATCAAAGTGCAAAGAAAATGGGAATCCATGCTCTCATTACATCCAGACTAGACTACTTTGATTCGCTTTAGTTCCAAAGAAGCTATATGGAAAACTCCACCTGGTACAGAATGCAGCAGTTGGACTACTACTTAACCTTCATAGACACTGTTCCATATCTTCTAATTTGAGGGACCTTCACTGACTGAGGTTGAGGGTGCGTCAAAAATAAACCTGCACAGGTTGAGTGTGCGTCAAAAAGGGCTTGCGATGCGTCAATTTCACTCACTTGCTTCCAGGTTCTCCTGTGCGTGACCCCTGAAGCGGGCAGTCTGGTTTCCCAGAGCCAGCATGTAACTGAATACATCCTGGGGGGGTACTAGGAGCTTTTTCCATAGCCACCTTTGCCAGACTTAAAGGTCTCCTCACAGGGTGGCCATAAATCAGCTCAAAGGGACTAAACCCAAGTCCCTTTTGAGGCACCTCCCTGTAAGTGAACAAAAGGCATGGCAAGAGGATGTACCACTTCTGCCTCAAGGGCTCTGACAGGCCCATAATCATGCCTTTCAAGGTACGGTTGATACTCTCAACCAGACCATACCTTTGGGGGTGGTAAGGGGTGGTGAACTTGTAGGTTACCCCACACTCCTTCCACAGAGACTTCATATACGAGGCTATGAAGTTGGTACCCCTATCAGATATAACTTCCTTGGGGAACGCCATGCGGGTAAAAACCCCCATCAAAGCACGACCCACCACCGGGGAAGTGATTGAACTCAGAGGAATGGCTTCTGGGTACAGGGGGGCATGGTCCACCAAGACCAGGATGAACCTGTAGCCCATGGCTGTCTTGGGATCCAGAGGCCCCACAATGTCAATCCCTACCCTCTCAAAGGGAGTACTGACAACAGTTAAGGTAGGAGAAGAGCCTTACATTTCCCCCCACTCTTGGCACTTGACTGACAAGTCTGTCAAGACCTGCAATATGCATCTGAGTGCCTGCGCATTAGGGGCCAGTAAAAGTGGGTGACAAGCGTCTCAAAGGTCTTGTCCAGCTCCAAATGTCCAGCTAAAGGCACATCATGAGCCAACCCCAGTAGGAAGGCACTGAAGCACTGGGGTACCACCAGCACACAGGCTGACCCAGCATCAGGAACCTAAGGCTTACTATACAGGAGGTCATCCTCCCAATAGATCAGGTGCGATCCTAGCTACTTGCCAGCTGCCTGGTCTGCTGCCTGCTGCCTGCTGCTGCAAACCCTCCAGAGTAGGGCATGTCTTCCGTGCTGCACAGAATGCTTCCCTGGTGGGCCCCCCTTCTTGCTGCCACTGCGACAGCTCAGGGACATCACCCAGTTCAGCCACGTGTTCCCCTGTAGGCTCTGGGGTGTCACCCTCAGGCTCCACCTCATCCCAGACTGTGGGAACTTCTGGGGCCGGTTTCCCGCGCCCCCCTGCCCTTCCTCTTCTTGGTGGTCCCCTGGGACACTGTTTCAGGCTCTAGGGGCTCTTGACCACCCTGATGGGCTGCCATTGACTGGGTGGATACGCATACCCACCCAGGCAGATCCATCATCTCCAAGTGAGACCTGTGTTCCACCTCCTTTCAAGGGGAATCCTCTAGGTCATTGCCTAGCAAACAATCTACAGGCATGGTTGGACTCACAGCTACCTTCAAGGAACCTGAGACCTCTCCCATTGAAAGGGAACCTGCGCCACTCTGCACAGGCGCTCTGAGTTGTCCACTGCAACTACTTGGTGAAGTACCCGGGGATCAATCTGCTCTTCAGACACCAGTTGACTCCTCACTGTAGTCACACTGGCTCCTGTGTCTCTCAGAGCCTCCACCCTCTGTCCATTGATGTTCACCCACTTCCTGTACTTTTTAGTGTTCTCAGGCACAAGGGTTCTCTGGGCCATCTCACTGTCCTCTAGACAAGGGTCATCTCAGCTGGCTCCCACCCACCTGGAATCAACTCCTCCCCAAGCGCTACACTAGCCAAACCCTGGGGCGGCACACCAGTGGGTGTCGGTGTACTCTTGCGGCATTTGGGGTCCCCCTTCACATGACCCACCAGGTCACATGCATTACACTGATGTGGGGGTCCCCCTGCCACTGGCTTTCCTTTGGAGAACCATGGCTTCTTCCTACTGGGGGGTTGGGCCCCTTAGAGAACTCCCCCTGTTTACCCTCAATCCCCCCTTTCTTCTGACAGGGACCCTGCCTACCCTTGGTGTGGTTTCCCCTATACCTTTTTTGGACTCTGGTGCTCTCCCAGCTGTCCGCTTCCTGTGCTCAGTCAGCTTGCTGTCAATCAGGTGCTGGTGTAGCTTTGGAAAACATAAACTGTACAAGTGCTCCCAAGCATTCAGATTGTAAAGCCCCTCATAAGTAGTTACCTTACTGCCCTTCGCCCAACCATTCAGTGGCCCGCAATAAGAATCAACACATTCCAACCATGTTTGGGATTCCTTCTTCTTAAAGGACCTAAACGTATCCTTACACTGCTCAGGGGTGAGACCATATCTTGGGAGTAGGGCATCCTTCATGATAGTGTAGGTGAGATTCTGAGTATCCCCTAAGGCTGTCAGTGTATCCCTCTCCTCTACCTCAAAGTGCTTCTACAGACCCGCCCCCCAATAAGCTTCAGGGACCAGATTCATGTGGAGAGCAGATTCATACCCCTTGAACCATGAGTATATGTCATCCTCCCTCTTGTAATCCTTCACTAAGGGGGTCATTCTGACCCTGGCGGCCGGTGGCCGCCAGGGCCACCGACCACGGGAGCACCGCCAACAGGCTGGCGGTGCTCCCACGAGCATTCTGACCGCGGCGGTTCAGCCGCGGTCAGAAGCGGCAAGTCGGCGGGCTCCCGCCGACTTACCGCTGCTCGGGGGAATCCTTCATGGCGGCGGAGCGTGCTCCGCCGCCATGAGGATTCTGACAGCCCCTACCGCCATCCTGTTCATGGCGGGAAACCCGCCATGAACAGGATGGTGGTAGGGGGTGCCGCGGGGCCCCTGGGGGCCCCTGCCGTGCCCATGCCAATGGCATGGGCACGGCAGGGGCCCCCGTAAGAGGGCCCCGCTAAGTATTTCAGTGTCTGCCTTGCAGACACTGAAATACGCGACGGGTGCAACTGCACCCGTCGCACCCCTGCAACTACGCCGGCTCAATTCTGAGCCGGCGTCCTCGTTGCAGGGCCATTTCCTCTGGGCCGGCGGGCGCTCTTTTGGAGAGCGCCCGCCGGCCCAGAGGAAATGTCTGAATGGCCGCCGCGGTCTTTGGACCGCGGTGCGGTCATTTGGCGGCGGTACTATGGCGGACGGCCTCCGCCGTCCGCCATAGTCAGAATCACCCCCTAAGTCTTTTGGGATGTGTACCCTTCTTTCAGGCTGCACTGTACCATTGCTGCCACCATCTCTACTGGACTGGTTCCTATGATCTAACTCCTATAAGCTAAGCTCATGAGCCAGCAGTATCTTCCTTTCCTCATTGGCCATCCTTCTCTCTTCCATTTCTAGACTGAGCTTCTTCTGCTCGAATTGGTATTCTCTCTCTGACTATCTGTCCTGTAAATCTGCAGGTGTCAGACCCTTGGAGGACACACTGCTACCTGCCTTGGAGACTCTCTCCCTAGACATACCAGGCCCACCCACAACATCATTATGAGTGACTTGCACTTCCTCCTACCCTTCCTGCTCAACATCTGTGTGCCCCTTAGCTTCTTTGGCTGTCACCCAGGCCCTCAGCGCCTTTTGCAGCTCCTCCTTCTTGGATGAGCTCTTAATGGGACAGGCAAAATCCTTGCAGAATTGCTTCAACTGAGCCACTGTGTAGCTCTCCACTTTCTCTATGTCAAAAGCAAATCCAGCTGATACAGCTCTAGACTGAGACATGATGAAGATTAAAAAAAGAAGTGCAGTCGTTTCTCCTTCAGTCAAGTGGACGTGCAGGCGATGCATCGATTGAAACCGCACTCTCGAGTCCGGGCAGGCCTTGCGTAGTTTTTACACGCCCAGCAATGTGTGCATCAGAAATCCTGCCACACGATGAACCGAAAACCACGCAGCGTGGGTTGCGATCTCACAAGCCTCCGTCAGCGATGCTGTGTGTAGTTTCTCTGGCTTCGGGCACTGACTTTCAGCTGCGAAGCCTGCGGTGGGTCGGTTTTTCAGCCGCAGATCGGAGTTGCATCGATCTTTTCCCTGCACAGCGATTGGTGTGTGGATTTCTCACTCTTGTGCTGCCAGCTTCTCCTTTCAGGGTCCCAGGACCTGGATGGGCACCACTTGGCAGAGTAGGAGCGTCAGCAGAGGCTCCAGGTGCTGGCAGAGAGAAGTCTTTGCTGTCCCTGAGACTTCAAACAAAAGGAGGCAAGCTGTAAATCAAGCCCTTGGAGAGTTCTTCACAAGAAGGAAGGCAACACAAAGTCCAGTCTTTGTTCTCTAGCACAGGCAGAAACAGCAACTGCAGGATAGCTCCACAAAGCACAGTCACAGGCAGGGCAGCTCTTCTTCCACAGCTCTTCAGCTCTTCTCCAGACAGAGGTTCCTCTTGGTTTCCAGAAGTGTTCTAAAGTCTGTGGTTTTGGGTGCCCTTCTTATACCCATTTTGCCCTTTGAAGTAGGCTTACTTCAAAGAAAAGTCTCTCTTGTTTGTGAAATCCTGCCTTGCCCAGGCCAGGCCCCAGGCCCCAGGCACACACCAGGGGACTGGAGACTGCATTGTGTGAGGGCAGGCACAGCCCTTACAGGTGTGAGTGACCACTCCTCCCTTCCCTCCTAGCATAGATGGCTCTTCAGGAAATGCAGACTACACCCCAGCTTCCTTTGTGTCACTGTCTAGTGAGAGGTGTAACCAGCCCAACTGTCAAACTGACCCAGACAGGGAATCCACAAACAGTCAGGGTCACAGAAATGGTTTAAGCAAGAAAATGCTCACTTACTAAAAGTGGTATTTTCAAACACACAATCATAAACTCAACTTTACTAAAAGATGTATTTTTAAATTGTGAGCTCAGAGACCCCAAACTCCACGTCTATCCGCTCCCAAATGGAATCTACACTTTAATCATATTTAAAGGTAGCCCCCATGTTAACTTATGAGAGGGACAGCTTTTGCAACAGTGAAAAACGCATTTAGCAGTATTTCACTGTCAGGACATATAAAACACATTACTATATGTCCTACATTAACCATACACTGCACCCTGCCCATGGGGCTACCACCTAGGGCCTACCCTAGGGGTGCCTTATATGTAAGAAAATGAAAGGTTTAGGCCTGGCAAGTGGGTAAACTTGCCAAGTCGAATTTACAGTTTAAAACTGCACACACAGACACTGCAGTGGCAGGTCTGAACCATGTTTAGAGAGCTACTAATGTTGGTGGCACAACCAGGGCTGCAGGCCCACTCGTAGCATTTGATTTACAGGCCCTGGGCTCCTCTAGTGTAAAAGGTCACAGGAATTATAAACCCTTCCCAGCACCAAAACAAAAGAATAGTACACCTACAAGTCCCCTGCTAAAGTTTACCCAAAAATAAATAAACAATATGTATTGTATTCATATAATCAGTTATTTATAAGCAGAGTATATAATGGGGACGGTTCAGGTTAAGTTAGCACGGCATAAAGTAGTCATGTGACTTGTGAATTTCATGTATTTTTACATTTTGTGTATTGTAGACGCTATTAACTTACAGTTAGCCTCGACTTCAATTAATTTTCATTTTTACACATAGCCCAGTAGGATCACGTGCGGAGTTGGAAGATGCACTGTATTTTGTGCTGATGTCAGGATATATCAAAATTCAGAAATGAAGCTGCTCTAAGCCAAGGTACAAGAGTGCCCAAAGGTCAATGGAAACAAAGAGAATAATTTACCAGTTTTTAATCACATGCAAAATAATGTGTTTTTTTTACATTCTGAGCTTTTAAGCAGCACACTGGCCATGTCAGAGCTGATGCACAAAAAGCGAAAAGGGACATAAAGATATGTTATGTCACACTTGTTTACATTGCATGCCTTTTCCCACATCCTTTTCAATAGTTCTACTCCTAGCTTTCCCCCGGCATTTCTGTTAGTCAGCCAGCAACTCTGATGGTGGGGCAGTGCAAGTGCTATTCTAATTAGCATGACAAAATAAAATTAGGATGGTAATTGGTAATATTTTCATTTTTTGCTGCAGATAGAGGAAGAAGGTAAATGGGAATGCTTTAGTTATTTGCAGGGACACTGGAATTATGTGGCAGGAAAAGACCAAATTATGAGGCAGGGTTGGCCAATTTATGTGACAAGAAATGTCCGGTTATAATTTTACAATGCCAATAGCTCTAACTCAAGCAAATGCGAGACCCATTGCCTTGCAAATGCTTGTTCTATAAAGCCATCATAACTAAAAAGACACGTTTTAGTCTAGTAATTGAGACATTTTCAGTAGCCTTCATCAGTGCTGTTTTTATTTTTGAAGCAATTTTTATTGTTCATTTTCTCCGGTAGAGTGTAACTAGCGTAAGTGAAAAACACGATTTATTTATGTAAGAGCACATGGAAAATGACAGCACCATTTCGAGACGGTATGGCAAAATAAAAAAGACCAGCTACATAGTTCATGACAATAAAGAGTGCAGTACCTTGCCAGCAATTATCATTATCTCTTTATGCCAGTCAGTGTGTGACTTACAGAGTCGAGTAAACATACTTTTGCCACCAATTACTGTTTAATCTGTCAATGTGCGACCTATTATATAGCACAGCTAATGAGATCCACACTTGGGAATATCGACTGATGATCTACAGTCAATGCACCATCTTGGGGAGGACTAGTTTTTAGGCTTTCTCCATGTCCCTTTCGCTTTTCTAGAAGCTTGTATTGTCCTTCTGGAGATCCAAGATGAAGCCTTAATTTGATATCCGCTATTTCATGTTGTATTCTAGGACCCCTCACTGTCTGGTGCTTCAGGCAAGTCACAGAAGAGCACTCCAGGTGACTGCGAGCAAGAAGATGCCAGAGCAGTCTGAGAGGTGCAATGTTCTAGGAACATGTGGGCCTGCAGCACGAGGAGCACTTCTTTATTTTGTTTAATGCATATAACCTTTGGTAAGATCTTGCCAACGCTCATAGCAAATACGTTAACAGCTGCACCTAGATAATGGAGCAGAGAATAAGCTCATACTTCAGAAGACCAAAGCAGGACATCATCAAACAAATGTAGATTCAGGATATTAAGCTGAAGGGAATCTACAGCCCGCTCCCATAAAAGAGCGATCAAGAGTGGTAGGCTGCCGAAGAAACATCCCTACTGTGGTATAGTACTGTGCTGGAAACGATTGATGGACCTCCTTATGACACAAAACAATAGCTGTTGAAAAAATATTTTCTATACACACATTTCAGCAGTGGTGTAATGAAAAATTGTGAGCCCACCCCCGCAGAATGTGAAGAGGGGGCTCCTAAGTCTCTCATAAGTCACAGATCTACATTAGCCTTAGGCTGAATGAGGACCTTATGAAGGTTTGGGCCCCCTCCCCCCCTGCACAGTAGGGGCCCCTACATTTCAGAGCCTGACCACTGAGGGAAGAACTAAAGGTCACATAAATTAATATGAAGTACATGATGTCAATGAGTAATAATAACATGTGTTATAATGTTCTCATTTTCTAGCAAAAATGCTATCAATGAGCCAGACCACCAGGCCATTGATAATATGTGTTTGACTGATGGTGCCCATCAGTTTTCAAAAAATGAGAACAAGAGGACACTAAAGTTTCTAGCCACTATCTGACCAGGAGCTGTAGGACTCAACCATTAGTAGATAGTTACATGTGTCGGACGCTCTCTAGAATTGGTTCTGAGCTACTCTTTATTCCCTTTGACATACTTAAAACCTTGAACCTATTCAACTTTCCAGGTGGTCCCATGATCCAAACCTTAGCAAATGACATTTGGAAAGTGAGTGGCTATGAGACAGTGTGACTACTAGGGAGCTCACTATACAGTTACAGCCATTACTGAAGAGATTTTCCAATTGGAATACCTACAAATCCCTCTCCGTGAGAAGATTATATCCCTGGAACTAGTCCCAACGAGCAGGTACCCTTATACAAATGTATTACCTGGGCGAAACACTTGTTTTTACATCTCCTTTTGAGTAATTTATAATGAACAAAAAATGCCTAAAAAAGAAGAGTTTACTGTAGTATGTGGTAAGAGTGAGGCCAGCACATGATCTGCCTAGAACAAGTCAAATCCATCCAATGCAGTCTCTGTAGCAGAAGGAAAATAAAAAAAACAATACAGATTAAGGAAGAATCTGAGCAATAAATACACTTTTACAGTCATGAGCATATAAAATAATGTGGTTGCCAAAGATGCCAGTGTATGTTTCAGAGGCAGATATTCAATACTGTTACAATAAATAAGACAGTCTGAAGTTTGTTTCCTCCGCCGTGCCTCTAGGTACACATCCACAACATCAAAGCCTTCATTCACGTGACTAATATGGCATCCTTCTTCATCAGTCAAAGTCGTTTAGGTAAAAATATAGAAAATTTCCCTATAGGAGTTCAAATTAATTGTATTCAAATTATTGAACAGATCTTCTAATTTGGAATCCTGCCTAATTAGTTTTCTCGAAAAGAGGGTGTCCCAAGGACTATTTACTAATGAGCTGAGTACACATATAAAATGACTTACCCCCATGACAGAAACACGTTTTTAATACTTCGTTGTTAGTATTTTAAAATAACCAATAAGAGAGAGCAGCCTGAGTTTATAGTAGTTTTAACACTGCGAGGTCAGCCACTGCGTGGCAAGCAAGTCAAATCCAGCCCGACCCAATCAAGATTGTAACAAGAGAATCAAAACCTTTACAATATTAGAAGCGCATCCAAATTATATAAACAGTTTTACAGCAAACCAGCACAAACAGGAAGGTGGTCACCAAAGGTGAAGAGTATGCTGCGTTGGCAGCTAATCAATACTGTTCAACTAATCAAGAAAGTCAAGACAAGGCTCTTCCTTCTTGATTTCCAAGTACTCATCCACAAGATCAAAACTTTCATTCACAGGAATAATACTGCATACTTTTTTAATAGTCAAAACACTTTTAAGTACAACTGTGTAGCGCTGCAAATTTGTGCAAAGTGACACAAAGTTTTGCAAGCGCATTTACATTCCGGGTAAAGAGCCATCTTGCACTGTACTAGAAAGGTGGCCGTTTCTCAGCACAAATAACGGATTGTGCTACTTTTTGCCACCTTGCATAAAGGGGGCATTATTTGGGTATCACTTTGGTAGATCTGTGCGAGCACCCATGTTTTCTTTATACAAAAACCAATCTACAAAGATAGCTAGACCAAATCGTGAATGAAAAACTAGCCCCCACCTCCGTGAAGCAGGCACTAACAAATAGAATGTGAGGAATGTTTCGGATTTTGTTTTCTACCCCAAGGGTTTATTTTGGGCCAACCAAAACCTAAATGCATCGATTACTAAATTAATACGTGAGATTAATTGTTACAAAACTAAAGTTAATAGCCTTTAATATAGTGTAATAACAATGTCTATTAGCTTTCATACAAATATTTCACACTGATAAAGTCAGGCCTGCAACTTTTGTCATAACTTTACCCCATAAACCTGATCAAGCCAATGGCGTTCATCATTGTCTGATCACCATCATCTCAGATTTCAGGCATACAGTAAGAAATGTATACATACAGACAAAAGTCACACCCTTCGGAAAGTTTAACAAACCCTATCACAGGCAAATCTTGACCCACAAGGTTTGTTGGAGAGGGAATGCAGAGGAGAAACCAACACCGAAACCCTTCCTTTTGATAGTAATCTCCCGAAATCCATGTAATTTAATACCTGTATACTGGCTTTGAGAGGGTGCAATAACAATCTATCTTTAATGCCCTATTGAATTTGACATATAAGAGGTCAGACCTACTGAGCTTGTCTTAAAATATTATAATAAAAATATTAGACATTTGTCCCTGATATAACGTTTTCCAATTAAACAATCATGCTTATAGCCTTAATCAATGGCTTGTTACCACAACCAGTTCAGGTCGACTGCATTGTATTTCTCATAAGGCAGTTATAGGTATATATTAGAAACATTTCAAATAATCAGAAAAGTACAATTTCGACAGTAATATACAACCCTACCTAAAAAAGAATATCAAGGACTTGATATGTGTTAGACCTGTCAACCTTAAGTTGGTCTTCCCCCAAACTGTTTGCCTGCTTGCCTCATATTTTTGTATTATCTTTTTGTTGGCCTTAAGAGTCTGAGCACTTTACCACTGCTGTCCACTGCTAATGTACATGTGCTTCACCCCTAAACATGGTAATGTTAGTGTATACTCAACTGGCATATTTAATTTACTTGTAGGTCCCTTGTAAAGTGGAATACCATAAAACCAGGACCAGTAAATTAAATGCTACTAGTGGGTCTGCAGCACTGGTTATGCCACCCACACAAGTAGTCTTTCAAACATGTCTCTGGCTTGCCATTTCAGGGCCTGGGGGTACAATTTACTGCCACTTCAACTTGGCTTTTAAAACTACTTGCCAAGCCTTAAATGCCCCTCTTACCACCATACGTCACCTCTAAGGTAGGTCATAGGTAGCTCTAAGAGCTGGGTGCTGTGCAAGTAAAAGGTAGGACATGTACATCTACAATTTACATGTCCTGGTAATGATGAATAGCCAAATTCATTTTTCACTACTGTGAGGCCTAATCCTCTCATATGCTACCACTGCAACTTCCTTAATACACTTATAAGCTGTAATTACAGAAAGGGGTAGCTGCATCATATTTCATATCTTTGAAGCAGCAATGATAAATCTATTTAATGGTAAAGTTGGATTTAACATTACTATTTTAGAAATGTCACTTTTAGAAAGTAGGCATTTCTTTGCTTTTACTACTCTGGTGCCTTGCAGCTTGTCTCCAATACACATCTGTGGTAGGTGACAGCTACACTTTGTGCATTACCTGTGGGCAGCCACAAACACAGGAAGGATGGGGGTGATATAAAATTCATCTGCATTCTGATACCTCTTTCTGGGCAGGAAGAGGGAGGGGATATGACAAACCTGAATAGGGGGTGCCTGTCCCCACACAAAGAGCTGATTACCCCCTACTGATAGTCTTGAGCCTGGACTAGGAAGAAAGGACCTCAGCGCACTTCAAAGACCCTTCTTTGAGGCCATCCCCTTTTCAAAGGCACAACTGGGTATGTAAAGGGCCACTGACCCTACCAAGACAGTACACTACTGGACCTGTGAGGATCTCTGCCAGGAGTAAGGACTGCTCTGCTACAAGAAATGCCACTCTGTTGGACTGTTGCCTTGGAAGGGCTGCTTTCTGCTTTGCTGAGCTGCCCTGTTGATCTCTATCCTACTGAGGACAAAGACTCGACCAGTCTCACCTGAACCCAGAGTGAATCCAAAGGCTTGCTGGCTTGTCCACTGTTATACTGCAGTCTTAGGGACATCAAAGTCTTTCTGCAACTAACACTGGGACTCTGTCTGCTGTGAGTCCTGCTCTGCTAAGTGGTACTATTCCAGTCCTTGGACCTTGGAATGAATGCATTGCTGCCGTTGTGCTGATCGGAATCGTTGGGTCCCTCCTCAACTTCAATGGATCACTGCTGCCACTGAGGACGAGTACTTCACATCGCTGGCTGTGCCGTTTGGGGATAATGCATCACCTTCATCATAAAGGGTTCAACGCCACACCTAGAGGACATTGCATTGACAACTGTGCGGCTCAACATGGTGTATCACCTGGCTGCATCGATTAGAACTGATGCATCACCTAGGCATCTTTCCTCCATCTCAATCCTACCTTCCATCCAAAATACTTTCTCAGTGGACCTAACATGGGTCCTGTAGCCAGCCTATGCTCCATTACAGTCAGCTTGAACTTTTTTTTTTACCTCAGTCCAGCATGACCTCAAGTAACCTCTGAGCGCTATTGACTCCTGAGCACTACTTTTGATTTATTCTTCTAAAATCCATAACTCTGCTTCTACTTATTGGATTTTTTTGTCATTTTTGTATTGTTTTACTCATAAAAATATAATCTAATTTTCTAACTCTATGTGGAGTATTTTTGTGGCGTTTTCATTGTGTTATTGTGTGTGTGTTGCACAAATACTTTACACATTGCCTCCTTAGATAAGCCTTCCTACTTTTTGGCAAGCTACAAGAGTGTGAGCACAGGTTATCTCTATGTGTGTATCTAGATTACCCTGACTGTACAGGGTGCATACTCTGACAACCAGAAACCCCAATTCTAACAATATGCAGATCTTCTACTCTGAGAGTTTGTCACAGGAAGTAACCAAGACAAAACACCTTCTTACATGGGAAACTGTAAGGTTCCATGTAGCTAAATACTTTTCTACAAGCTATAACAGAGCCATTGAATATGGTGATGAAAATACACCCATGGCATGGAAAGGCAAATGCCACCCATAAAGTACACAACTCCAGGCCTAGCATTGTAGGCTGGCTGTTGCAGTTTTAAACCTGCAGCCAACATTAAAAATAAAAAATGTTAACAGGAGAAAACTTTCCTTTTAAATAGTAATAGAGCACCGATATATATGCCTGGTAGTCTGCAAGGCATGGTGCATGTGTTTAAAAGCAAGACATGTAGAAATGTAACGGAAAATAATAGGAAATAATAGGAAGCAGAAGTAAATAATAATTCTGGCACCTCTGGACTGGGACTAGCTACAAATGTGAATAAACAGCTTTTTAAATTCTTATTCAAAGCCCAACCTTCCCTGCCTGAAGCTCCTTGAGGCTACTTTGCAATAGCTCACCAACTGTAGGACAGCTAATGCCTAGAATCTGATGAGGTGTGAACCCCCCCCAAAGCAGACACAAAGCCTTAAATGTGGGGAAGTGTTTTCCTTCCCCTGACAGGAACACTAATTGTGATGCACTCAGGAACTCAATTTACTTCCCAGACCATGACAATATGCTCCACATAACTTTTCCAGCATTCCACATGTGGCCTGAAAGGATTGTTGTTACATAGGACAAAACGTTGTTTTAAATCGCAAACATAGAAGTTAACTAGATTTGGGGCTACAGTTGCCTTCATAGACGTTTTGTTACATTGTTTGAAATCCACTCCTTTATACATAAAGTAATTTTTGGACAAAGCAATATCTAATAGTGGTGTCAGGAATTTTGTTGGGTACTGAGTTGGTGAGGATCTAGTGTCTAGAATGTCTTAGATTATATTTGTGGTCCCTCATGGGGGTATATTTGTATTTAATGACTCATGTTGAGTGTTACTAGGATGATCATGATTGAATTCCATGTTTTAACTAAGATAACCATATATGCACTATCTTAAACATGTCTCAATTTCTAATACAACATTTTTAACCACTTCAGTGCAGAAGATAGCTCTATGCCGTCCTCCACATCAGTGCTCGTGTGCCAAGGATGGTGCCAAGCCATCGTAGCAAATGAGACAGGAAATCCCTCTTGTGCTGGCATTTGAAGGATTTTCTTTTACTAAAATCAGCCTTGTGAGCTGGGGAAGTGCTTCCCCAGCATCCAAGGCTGTTTTTTTCAGTGTAATGAAGATCAGAGCACATGGCCCACTGACATCATTACATTGAAAGTGCCATTGGAAAAGGGAGAACCTCCCCTTTCCAATGGGATCTCTGCTTGGGGGTCAGCGTGGGAGGGAGATCCCCAAGCAGGGATCGACCCACTAGACACCAGGGTGAGGGGGAGCGGCCCCTTGGGCAAGGGCTTGTGCTCCCTCTTGCTGTTTATTTAATGCAGTCTTTCTGCCCACTGAAAGGGCAGATTGTGGCAATTATCCCATCCACCCTGCATCTTGGGGGAAGAAAGCCCACTAGACACCAGGGATAACTTTTGGGGATGACCATGCCCCCACTCCCATAAAAATGGAGAAACAGTCTTTATGCCCCCCAGAGGGGCAGACTGAGGAAGGTATCCCCATCCCCCCCCCTCTGGGGAGCAGATGGCCCACTAGACATTGTGGATTTTTTTATATAGGTGTGGGGCTTCCCAGCATGGACATGGTGATGCCCCCACCACAAGTAAATGGGGCAACAGTATTTCTGCCCCCTAAGAACAGTTGGGGTAATTATACCACTGTATGGCAGCAATACATATTTTTAAATAAAATAATGGAGTGGGTGTTTCCCAAGCCAAACATTTGGCCTCACCCTCACCCCTAAAATCTCAGGAGTTTTTCTGCTCCCCTACTTATGAAAGAATCCCATTCCAATAATAAACAGGTGGACATTTGATTCTTTTAGATGTTATCTTTGAAAATGTGCTAGGAGAGTCTGGCCACCTCCCAGTATCATCCCACTTGCAATGGTGAATATCTGCACTTTTTGGGCCTGGGTAGTCTGCCACCTAGAAAAAAACCTACCAGATCCAGACAGTTCTGAAAGTTAGACATCTGGAGGAGTCCAGGATGGTGTGCTTAGCATGCATCCTACACCATTTTCTTACCCACAATGCTCTGCACACATCTAACATTGATGCTGTGCAAATCTCAAACCTTGACTAAAAACACTTCAAAGGTCCAAGCTTGTGGAGTCCGCACACCGGCTGGGCCCTTCCTGCAGGGAGGGCGCTTAAAGGGTATAAGCAGGGTGGTGGAAACACAACAGGTGTGTGGGGGAGTGGAAAGGGAAGAGAAGGCTGAGCCCATCAATGCTGAGTACACTGGTATCTGCAGGCAATCGCCAGGAAGGGGCTAGCCAGGTGGCCTCAGTCCCGACCAGAGGTGGTGTAGGGGCGGGACAAGGTCTGGGCAGTATGACCTGAGGGACCCTGGTGGAGAGTTTGGGAGAGGGAGGTCCCATTGCGGAGGGTGGGTTAGATACGGGAGAGCATAGGAGGGAGAGGAATAAACAACTGTAGTGAACAGGGAATAGCCCTAATGTGAGGCCTGTGAGTGCCGGGAGGATATTACGGAGGAAGGCTGCAATGCTTGTCCCTTCAATTTGCTCCGGAAACCCAAAGAAGTGGGTATTGTCCCTTTGGCTCCTTTATTAAACGTCAATTACCTTGCTGTGCAGGAAGAGAAGTTCTGGGTCCTTGTCCAGCATTGCACAGAGATGGTTCTCCACTGTTGAGATACATTGTTCCATGTCTGTAACGCGGTTTTGGAAGCACGCAATATCCAGGAGTATAGATTTGGACTTGGATGCAGTACATAAATACTGGAGACCAGCCCCTCCAGCCAGTGGCCCACAGCCATAATTTCCAGAAGAATACGCTCATTTGCTGTGCCCTGGTTGGAACCAGGATGGTCAGAGGAGCAATCAGGCAGCAGCGCATCCCCTGCTGCAGCCATGGAGCGGGGTAGCTGAAGAGCTTCTGAGAAGAGGAGTTGCCACAAGGATTTGCTTGCAGACTTGCCGTGAGGTTTACCAGTGGGCATCTCCCAGTTGGTTTCTGGGGTCACAACTTTACAGAGAACCATAGAGAAACCCACTGTGAGCATTCCACAATGGGAACTGAAGTAGGAGGCCACTCGTGGGGTCAAGAGGAAGGAGTAGGTTGAGGGGGAGAAAAGTCAGATCTCTGTGTATCCTGCATTGACCGTCGGTCCTGCAGGCACCTGCACAAAATTTCCAGACGTACCCCTTAGTGCACTGAGAGAACCCAGAGGATCCTCAGACCAAAGGTACAGTGAAGGTTCTGGACTGATCATTGTCCAGTGGAAAGAAAAAGCAGCCCTCGACGTAGGCACCACCTCCCTAGGTCCTCTAGAAGTCAGATAGCCTGGGCCACACAATGACCATTCGGGGCTTCAGTGGCCAGTGAATCTCCAGTAGCTGCAGGGGGGTATCAATGCACTGAGGATACTGTCGTCAGGGGCAGGGGCTGGCTTTTGGGCAACCCCCTCCTGTCAGTAAGGCATCCAGTCCAGATCGCTCTGCCTCACCCAACATGGGTGATAGGGAGAGGGCCCCTACAAGCACCTACAAGCTCTCAGGGTCGTCAGAAGATGGCTCCCCAGCCCTGAATGTAATTGGGCACGTCAATTCTGGCCGAAAAAGTTGGGTGATGTAATTCCTGGCGGAGAGGGAGATCTGACCGTTCATGGGCCGATGCTTCCCACCTCTGCCACCTCGGTGGTGAGTCTATCCAAGGACCATTCTGCGAGCACCTCAGTCAGGCCTGGGGGGGGGTGGGCACCCAGAAATGTGGATGGTGAGGAGACGGTGCACAATAAGAGGAAGAGGGGGATCACCAGACTCCTCAGTGCAGGTCCATCGGCCCGATGGTTGTCCAGACCGACCGATCGGGTGCGGAGCCACCATCCATGGCCTATTCAGGGCACCGCCTCTCTGCCCATTGCAGCAGTCTTGCCTCTAAAGTGTGCCAGGCCGGGATGATCAGCAACGTGAGGACAACCCGTGGGCCACAGGCCCCAGGTCAGGGGCAGGCTTCGGTGCAGATGACACAGTCCCTGTCACTCTATGGATGCCGCTTCCAACGATCGGGGCCCGCCACCGCATGGAGCACCTCATTCAAGCTGCTGTGATTCTCCATGGCCAGACTACGCCCCCTGGTTTTGGCTCTTGATGGAGATGATGTTGTTGCCACAATTGGTGATCCAGGTGTTTTTCACTCCCTGTTTCAGGTTGGTGGCAGTAGTAGTGTTGGAGGCACTGAGGGTGTCTGCCCAGCTGATCTCTGAGATTCTGTTCCACCTCCGGTGAGGGGGATGGTCATCTTGGGTGGGGGAGGTGCGGGGACTGGAGATGCTGAAGTAGACAATTGTGTGATCAGTCCATATGAGTTCTGTGACATGGCTGTACTTTGACACGGTAGCTGGAGGATAAAATGGGGTCCAGCATTTGTTCTGCACTGTGTGTAAGGTCTTGGGTGATCTGGATCAATCGGAGGCTTCTCATACTGTTCAGGAGGTGTGCAGTGTTGTTGTCATTGAGGTCGTCAATGTGGAAGATGTAGTCCTTGGAGTCTAAGGCTGGGGGCACAATGAAGTCTGCTATGGTGTTGCAGAAGCTGGATTGGGGGCTTGTGTTGGTTTGCAAGGGCACCTCTAATTGTTGTTTAGCCGTCTGTGCCAAAACGGCAACGTGTATACATCACATTGTTGCATTCAAAACTGACCCTTTCTGCAAAATGAGTAGCTGTGGATTTTGGGCCCTAGCTCATCGAGCACCTAAGGTAATCTAGGAAGCCTGTACATTTTTCAAAACTAGACACCTAAAGGAGAGGAATCTATGTGGCTCTCACCAGGTTGTTCTACCCAGAACGCCTTTGCAAACCTCAAACTTTGACTAAAATGACATAATTTCCTCAAATTGCTGTGATTGAAGGTTCTGGAATCTGTGGGAAGCCACAATCTTCCTTCCACCAAGCATTCCCCTAAGTCTTCTTATAAAAATGGTACCTCAGTTGTGCGGATATACCTAGTGCCTGCAACAGGAAACAGCCTAAAACACAACATGGATACATCAGAGTGGGTAGCTGTGGATTTTGGGCCCTAGCTCAGCCAGCACTGGGAAAACCTGTAAATTCTGGAAAACTAGAGACCAGGGGGAATCCAGGATGGGGTGACTGGCATGGATCGCAAGAGGTGTTTTGCTCACAATGCCCTGCAAATATCACACTTGCCTAAAATCACACATTTTCCTTACATTTCTGTGATGGAAACCTCTACAGTCTGAAGGATTATGTGGTTAACTTAGTTGGAAACATGGAATTTAAACATTGACTAAAACACTTAAAAAATAATTCAATTTCTTTCAGATAGCGATCAAGAAACTAAAGCATAAAATACTTAGGGAGTGGGTTCAATAAGAAAGTAGCAAGGGAGTTGGAAAGAAGACATTGGCGGTCATTATGAACATGGCAGTCTGGACTGCCACACTGACGGTGGCGGTCATTACCACCAATGGCATCTTGGTCCAGACCGCCATATTCTTAACACAGTAGTGAACTGGCTGCCTACCACCCACCGCCAGGCCAGAATCGACTGCCGGGCCGACCATAGGCACATTCGACCAGGCGGTGTATGCCAGACCGGCAGTGGGATGATGAGCCCATTTCCACCAGGGATTAATCCCTGGCAGAAAGCATACGGGTGACAGGAATACTCATTTCTGTTACCTGTAAGTGACACGCCAGCCCCCCCTTGCCACTATCCCCACCCACCCCCAACACCCTAGAACCGCCACCCACCCGAACCCTAAAAACGGACCCCTTAACCCTCCCCCAAAAATCCTTGTGTGCCTCCTAGCTCCACCCTCACCATCCCCCACCCCCCACCTCTACATACAGGCCCCCAATCCCAACCTCCCGCTCATGCACCCATTCACCTACATGCATACATGCATACATACAGTAAGACACACATCCCCCTACACAAACACTGGCATTGAGGGTGGAGCAGCATCCATTCCCGGCTCGACCGTCAGCATGGTGCCTGGTGGCCCTTACCTCCATCAATGGCGGTGAGGCTCCAGGTGTCATTATTTGGTGGGAGCAGACCGCCGCCACTGGGGGTCTTCCGTTGACCGCCGGCACGGTTGACGGCGGGGCATCCCGCCAAGATCATAATGAGGGCCACTGTGTCAATTGTAAACATTTTGGTTCCCATTATACCTCTCCTTTTATTAACACATAGAAGTGAGAACCTTGGTTATTAACAGAAATGCTTTCCTGTGGATGACATTTTTAAAGGGCTGAAACATATCACCAGAGGAAGTTCCGTACCTTAACCTTGGTCTGACTTCAAGTTGTGCCAGGTCACCAGGTCCCTAATGAATTTCTGACTTTAAATTATTACTAAATCCTAAATGTTATGGGGTCATAATCATTGAAGAGATGTTGATGCAATGCTCCTCCCATGAAGTTTCATATGGAATATTCTGCAAGATGTGATTGATTTATATATTTCGGTTTAACAAAGTGTAAACTGATGTAGAATCAAGCACAGAGGTGTTTAAATCAAATGTAATTGGGTTATTTTAGAATACTCGAATAATGCACCATCTTTATGTATCCAAGCATTTATTGCACAGTTCATTTTTTTCAGCATCACTAACATGCACAGACACTTGCAAGTTGGTCTTCTGTATTTTTGATTTAGCCTTGTGAATATCCTCTTTTCCACAAGTAAATTGGTACTCCCTCTCTGTGAGAACCTTGACTGCATATAATCTGGTTGTTAGACATGGCGTCCTTGGCGTGGTTTTCCCTAACTTTTTTGCCTTCAGACCTACAGTTTTGCTGACCTTGTTTTTGCTGGCTTTAGGACTTGGGGCACTTTATCACTGCTAGCGGGTGTTAAAGTGCATGTGCCCTCTGCATAAAACATGTTAACATTGGTGAAACCACAATTGGCATATTTAATTTACTTATAATATCTAGTAAAGCACACTACGTGCATCCAGGGTATGTAATTTAAATGCTACTAGTGGGCCTGCAGTTCTGATTGTGCCATCCACTTCAGTAGCCCTTCTAAAACATGTCTCAGGCCTGCCATTGCACAGCCAGTGTGAGCAGTGTTAAACTGCCATGTCAGCCTGGCAAGTTAACCCTCTTGCCAGGCCCAAGCTGTCCATTTTAACACATACAAGTCACCCAAGAAGTAGGCCCTAGACCCCGAAAGGCAGGGTGCAGTGTATTTAAAATGCAGGACAAGTACTTTTGAGTTTTACATGTCCTAGTAATGAAACACTCTTTAACTTGTTTTTCACTACTGCAAGGACAATCTCTCCCATAGGATAACATTGGGATTACCTTATTACATTTTATAAGTGTAATTTCTGATTGGGAAGAGATGGGACCCTCAAGTTTGGTGTCTCTGCAATCACAGTTCAAAATCACAAGTTATGATGAAGTCAGATTTGGAATTATAAATTTGAAAAGCCACATTTTCTTACTTAAGCCATCTGATGCCTTCTGCCTGTCTTTGAATACATGTCTGGGTGGCTCACAGTTGGGCTCTTGTGCAGCCCCTCTAGATAGCCACACAAAAAAAGCTTAGGTGCGACTGATGAGTCATCCACAGCCTGAGGGGCCATCGTGGGAAAGATAGGAGAGAGGAGCTAACACTCACACCTGAATGGGCTGTGTCCTGATCCCACACAAAGGGCTGCATAAGCCCCTGTAGTGAGTCTGGAACCAGGGCAGGGAAGGCAGGGACTCTGTGCACTTCAAAGGCGTCTCTTTGAAGTCTCCCCACTTCAAAGGCACCACTGGGTGTAAGAACTAGACCTCAAACACCATCAACTCAGTACACTTCTAGCCCTGTGGATACTCTGCCAGGAAGGAGAGCTGCTGTGCTGTTGAAATGACTGCCACTCTGCTTGACTCTGATGGACTCCTGCTCCACTGTGCCAACCTGCTACCTGTTGCCCTCCTTGTCTGGTAGTGAGAAGGACTGGATCTGAATCTCTCCAACCCAGAACCAAAGTGACACAAAGGGCTTGCTAGCATGCCTTCTATTCTTCTGAAGTCTCAGGGACATCAAAGACTTCTCATCATCCTGCAGCAGCACAGTTTGCCCTCCCAAATAGTGCCAATCCACACCCGTGCCCTTGGAAGTGGGTTAAAATGCTGCAACTGCCAGAACTGTGCATTGACAACGTTGTGCCAATCGGAACCGGCGGATCTCTATCAATGCATTACCTCTTCCCCAAGGATTGAGGACACCACATTGCCATCAACATCGGCACATCGCTGCGTGATGCATTGCAGTCATTTCTGATGCATCTCTGACTTTGCACAGCTTGGATCGATGCATTGCCTACTTCGATGGAACGATACAACCTTTGCTTCTTGCACCTTGTCCTTGGCATCAATGCAACTCCGAACCAAGGTACTGTTTCCAGCTGGCCTATGCTATTCCCTGTATCTGACCCACGCTCCATAGTGGTCACCCTCACTTTTCACATTTGACCTGGTCGTCCACGGACAGATAGATCCGGTTAGTGCTTTATGCTTCTAAGCACTACAACTAAGTTTATTTTTTTTAAATTCATATCTTGACTTCTACCTATTGGACTTTTGTTGTATAGTCTTGTTTTGGTCATTAAATTAAGATCTATTTTTCTAACCAGCTACGGTATCTTTTTGTGTGATGTTTCACTGTTTTACTGTTTGAAGTGTTGTATAAATACTTTACACATTGCCTCTTAAGTTAAGCCTGACTGCTCTGTGCCGAACTACCGGGGGAGCACAGGTTAATTTAGGGTGTGTATCTGACTTAGCATGACTAGGATTATGATTCCTTCTTGGACAGGGTGCACACCTTTGTCAACCAGACACCCAATTTCTAACAGTGGTCAATTTCTTGAGACTATTATGCATGCTCTCCGTATCTTTTACTATTTGTAGTGTTTTGTCAACAATCCCTTCCCCCACAGACTCATTGATATTCATGGAATCCTTATTACTGAGACCAAGTAGTAATGATGACATAAATTAAAGGAGTATAAACATAAATCAAATCTGAAATCATAAACTGGTTTTAGTCCGTATTCCCACCTATAGTTATCCCCCAGAATTTTGGTTGCTAATAACTCTGTCCCTCTTTGACAAATCTTCACAAAACTTTCCAGACATATTGCTGTTTCTACACTTGCAGAGGATGGAAATATTTGTGAACATTGGTCAAGGGGGTACAAAGATAAAAGGTAGGGGTCCAAAATGCATTTTTCCACCAGTGTATTTTCCATAGACTTTTGTATCTCATGTTGCGTTAAAACGGCTTAATGGATTTGCATGACATTTGGCAGGCTTAGACATTATGGTGTGTAGATTATCCTTTTAGGTACTACAGGTAAGTAGGGTAAATCGTTTTATGTTATTTACCTTAGTAAAAACTGCTGCAGCATTTTTGCAAAATTTCACAGTATCTCAAGAAAGCACCACAGTACATATCGATGACAAGCCATTAGGTGTAATGTGAACGTTAGAGGCAGCCATGTCATTTTAGGTACACTTGCCTGTGTTCTGAGATTTACACTTAGATGTAGGTAAATAGTAGGCTTGTTTTTTCTTATTGAAGTGGTAATAGGTAGGGAAATATATTAATACTTTTTAATATATTTTCCATATATATTTAAAGAACAAAAACACACAGTACCGCGTACTGGCTATGGAGTAAAATGGTACCAAAAATAAATTAGAAAATAAATAAATGTGTTAAAAATTTAAAAATTGTATTACAGTGTATTTCCAATTTTAACATATTCAAATCTTCACAAAAAAGTCTATGGAGTACTGCAGTAATAACTACCAATTACCACGCTACTTAATAGATTTTAAAAAAATGTACACTTCTCCCAAAACTGGTGTAAAAATATATAGAAAACTATAAATACTGTACATTTCTCTACAAATTAACACTTTAGTAAAGTGATACTAGGTAGGAAAAAATAATAAAACCTACTACTTACCTAAATCTAAACCTAAACTAGAATGCAGTGAAATGCAGATTCCAGCCAAAATGTGCTGAAATTTACATGGCCGACGTGTACATTTGGTAAACACAGCCATTAGCCAATTACAAACTGATATGTCATGCGCATGTACCGCAGTATAGTGCAAACTTACTGTGATATACTGTGGCAGAATATATAACTATTTTAAAAATGTTAACTTTAAAACGACTCACACTACGTACACGCACCACAAAACATTGCCATTTACACCAAATAATCTATATTCCTGCTACATTACATCTACTTCTGTTAACACATTTTCAAGCTATAGCTGTTTAAAGTACCACACTCAACCATGTGCCACTTCACTCTATGCTATTACACTCTATGCTACTTTACTCTACATCACTCCACTACACGGCCCTCCACTCTTTGCTAATCCCCTGTATGCCACTCCACTCTATTCAAATCCACTCTACAATCCTTCCGTCATTACATTCTATGCCACTCGATTTTATGACACTCCAATGTATGCCTCTACACTGTAAGTCTCTCCACTCTCCACTACTCCAATGTACACTATTTCACTGTACCACTTCAGTGTACACCACTGCACTGTGCATGATTCCTATGTGTGTCACTGCACTTTACACCACTCCACTATACGACAATCCACTGTGTGCTATTACTCTGTATATCACTCCATTCTACAGCACTACACTATATGCTACTCTATGCCAATCCACTCTACTGTATTACACTTTATGCTATTTCACAGTAGGACACTCCCCTCTAAACCACTGTAGTCATCGCCATACCAACTTATGCCACTCAACATCACTATACTGTAGGCCACTACCACTCAATGTTATTCTGCTGTACACCACTCCACTGTATGCAACTCCCCTATATGCAACCCAATTCTACACCACCACACTCCATGCTGTTCCACTTTACGCCACTCTACTCTACAACACTCCACTGTAGGCAACTACACAGTATGCTATTACACTGTATGCCACTACAGTCTAGTGACTACACCCTACCCCACATCACTTCACTCTACACCACTACAATATAAGCCATTCCACTGTTTACCACTCCAGTCTATGGTATTCCATTGTACGCCAATACACTATACATCACTGTACTCTAAACCACTTTACTCAATGCTATTCCACTATACACAACTCCGTTCTATGCTACTCTACTGTATACCTCTCCACTCTATTCTTCTCCACGCTACCTCACTCCAGTGTACACTATTCCACTATATGCCACTCCAGTATACTCCACTCCATTCCACTCAACATTTTTCCAATGTATGCCACTACACTGTACCTCATTCCACTCTACGCCAGTCCACTTTACAACACTCTACGGTACACCACTCAACTCTGCGCTATTCAACTGTATGCCACTCCACTTTAAAACACTTCACTTTACACCACAACACTGTACACCATTCCATGTATGCTGTTCCACTGTATGGTGCTCAGCTGAATGACACTTGAGTCCATGCTACTCCACCATACTCTACTACAATGGACACCAATATACTCTACACTATTCCACTGTATGCAACTCCACTGTATAACACTCCCATCTATATATCCCATTCTATGCCACTGCACACCACTCCACTCCATGCCACTCCACTCTCTGCCACTCCAGAATGTGCCACTTCAGTGTATGCCACTCCACTACACACCACTCCAATCTATGACAATCCACTGCATGCTATTACTGTACATCACTTCATTCTATACCACTTGACAGTATGCCACTCCACTCTTTGAGAATCTGCTCTACCATGCTACACTCTAACCTTTTCCACTATGTGACACTCCATTGCATGCCACTCTACTATATGCTATTCCACTATATGCCATACCACTCTACATCACTACACTGTACGGCAGTAGCACTCAATAATATTCCACTGTACACCAGTCCACTGTATGCTACTCCACTGAATGTCAATCCTCTCTATGCCACTCCACTCCATGGGCCAGTTGTACTAAGCTGTTTGCATGGTGCAAACTGTGAAAATCTCAGTTTGCGCCATGCAAAAAGCCTTCTGTGATGCACATTCACAATTTGCGAGTCAATACCGACTCGCAAATTGTGAATGCGACTCGCAAATAGAAAGGGGTGTTCCCTTCCTATTTGCGACTCGCATCGCAATGCAGAATTGCTTTGTGACCGCGAATGAGGTCGCAAAGCAATTCACAGTTACCACCAGTGTCACACTGGTGGTAACTCATTCGCAAAAGGGAAGGGGTCCCCATGGGACCCCTTCCCCTTTGTGAATGTTGCCCAAAAGGTTTTTTCAGAGCAGGCAGTGGTCCAATGGACCTCTGCCTACTCTGAAAAAACGAAACCAAATGGTTTCGCTATTTTTTTTATTTTGCAACTCGTTTTCCTTTAAGGAAAACGGGCTGCAAAATAATAAAAAAACTGCTTTATTTAAAAAGCAGTCACAGACATGGAGGTCTGCTGACTTCAGCAGGCCACCATCCCTGTGAGTGCAGCAAATCGCTATGGGGTCGCAAAATGCGACCCACCTCATTATTATTTATGAGGTGGGTCTTTGCTACCCCATAGCGAGTCGCAGACGGTGTCTGAGACACCGTTCTGCATCCGCATTTGCGATTCGGAAATTGCGAGTCGCACAGACCCGCAATTTCCGAATCGCAAATGCGGAAGTTGCTACATCTGGCCCCATGTCACTAATCGATTTACTATTCCACTGTACCCAACTGCACTCTACAACACTTCACTCTGTGATACTCCTCGGTATGCTATTCTTGGTATCAAACATGTTGGAATCATACCCAAAGGTTTTTGCAAGCATTGGTTGTATGATTCCATGCACTCTGGGGGCTCCTTAGAGGACCCCCCACTACTGCCACTTCAGCCTTCTGAGGGTGTCCAGGCAACCCAAGCTGCTGCCACTTCCCAGACAGGTTTCTGCCTTCCTGGGCTTGAGCTGCTCAAGCCCAGGAAAGCAGAACAAAGGATTTCCTTTGGGAGAGGGGTGTTACGCCCTCTCCCTTAGGAAATAGGTGTTACAGTCTGGTGAGGTGTAGCCTTCCCAAACCATTGGAAATGCTTTGAAGGGCACCACATTTGATGCCCTCCTTGCATAAACCAGTCCAATCCGGTTCAGGGACCTCCAGTCCCTCCTCTGGCATGAAACTGGACAAAGGAAAAGGGAGTGACCACTCCCATATCCAGCACCGCCCCAGAGATGGTGCTCAGAGCTACTTCAGAGGGTCCCTTGGTTTTGCCATCTTGGATTCCAGGTTGGCACAGAACTCTGGGAGCATCTGAGTGGCTGGTGCTAACAGGTGATATCAGAGCCTCCTCCTGATAGGTGGTCACCTAGCTAGGTGACCAATCCCACTTTCGGGACTATTTAGAGTCTCTCCTTTTGGTGGTTCCTCAGATTCCGATTGCAAGACTCCAGCAGGAACCCTCTGCACCCTCCACTTCGATTTCTGACGAAAGAAACTGCATCTGGACTCTTCAGGACCCCACAAGCTGCAACAAAGAAGCAAGATGCCTTCTGTAACATTGCATCTCCGGCTTCTTCAAGCAACTGCAATATTTCACTGGTCGTGCATCCTCTGAGGACAGCCCATATTCAGCCTGCATCAGAAGAAAGAAGGAATCTCCCTTGGAGTGAAGGAGTCACTCCCATGCTTCTGCAGGCACCAACTGCAATGACGACTGTCTGCGGGGATCCCCTCTCCCGCTGGGCTGCTTGGATCCTACATCACAGGTGGTGGACTGAAGTGGTTTCACTGGTCCTCTCTGCCAGCTGTCCATCTTTGGTGAAGGTAAGACCTTGCTTCCCCATGCAAGACAGTACCCCCATGCACCGTGTCTTTTGCAGCTGACAAGGCTTATTGGCATCCTTCCTCTAAGATCTTCATGAATCCTGAAGCTCTGGCCCTCAGCACACTATCCTTTGATGCACAGCTTCCTGAGTGGTCCTCCAGCCGCGTGGGATCCTTTGTCGTAGTGCTGCGTCGGCCTCTTCTGCAACTTTCTTGTCCCCATTCTGTGGGACTTCCGTGTGCACTGCCTGGTCTTCTGTGGGCTCTTTGTGTTTCTGAGGGCCCCAGCAGCACCACTTTCTGCTAACCGCAAGCTTTGCATATGCCAAGGCTTGTTAACGGACTCCAACGACACAAACCCAACTGCAATCCTCGATCCAGCGTGGGACACCACTTGCACCCTCCAAGAACCCGACTCTGTCTTCTAGGGTGCAGTACTGACTGTTCTTCTGCACCGGTGGTTCCCCTTTTGCACCTTCATCCGGGTTAGCAGGGGCTCCTACTCTTCCTGGACTCTTCTGTTCATCTTGGACTTGGTCCCCTTCTTCCACAGGTCTTCTCATCGAGGAATCCACTGTTGGTGTCTTGCAGTCTCTTCTGGGTTTTGCATAGTTCTTCTTGTCTTCTCTGTGTGCGATCTGAGAAACTTACTATGATTTACTCCTGTTTTATTTCTCGCTGGGGTGGGTTGTGGTACTTACCTTTGGGCTTTTCTGGTACTCCCAGCTCCCCTCTACACACTTCACTTGCCTAGGTGGGGGACCAACTTTAACATTCCTCCTTCTTAGTATATGGTTTGTGCTCCCCTAGGCCTATTTCTAGCTATTGTGAATTTCACTAATTGCGCTGTTTTCTAACTATTTTGATGCCTATTTCTGCATACTAGTGTATATAATGTGTGTAGTACTTACCTCCTAAGGGAGTATAGTCTCTATGGTATTTTTGGTGTTTGTTCCTCCAAAATAAAGTACTTTTATTTTTGTAACACTGAGGCCCTCATTATGACATTGGCGGTGAGTGATAAAGTGGCAGTAATACCACCAACAGGTTGGCGGTAATTACCTTCAAATTATGACCATGGTGGTGAAAACTCCCATAGACAGCCAATGTACCACACCAACTGCCAGAGCGTTAACAGCACTGACCACAGCAGTAGCGGACAACAGCCAGGTGGATGAAAAATTACCGCCCACCATATTATGACCTTGCAATCAGCCAGGATTTCCGGGGCGGTACCAACGCCATCAAAAGCCTGGCAGAAACAGAACACAGAAGAGCAAAGACTCACCATTGAAGACACAGGGAAGAACAACTCCGCCATGGAACCGGAATTGCAAGTCATCTCGATGCTAATCTACGTCATGCTCCACCTGTAACACTAGCGCCGGCGAAGACGACAATGGTGAGTACAGCCGCATAGCACACAAGAGAGAGAGGGAGGGAAACGAGAGTGACACACATGCATGACACACACACACACCATACACACAACCAGCTGCAGATGAAAGACAATGGCACACGATACACAGCAGAATAATGCAAGGACAACAAGAATGCAGAAATGGGAATGTATTGATTGTAAACAGCTACCAAAAGAACCAAAAGTATGAAAAACAGATATGTACAAATGTACACAAAGAGCCAATCCCCAGTCCAAAGTATAAGGGCCCACATGGCCACAGGGCACAGTCCAAGGCCCAACTCGAATCCTGACTTCATCTGGATAGAACTCTGCAGGGGAATCAGTTTGCAAGTGGGCAGGCATGCCCATTTCTCTGTGCTGGGGAGTGCAAAGTCAAAGTCTCTAAGGTGGGTGGCTTTTCCAGTGGTACTGGAGGGGGCTCCATGCCCGTTTCTCTGTGCTGAGGAGTGCAAGGTCACAGTCTCTTGGGTGGGGAACATGCCCACTGCTTCTGGAGGGGGGACCTAGTACAGCAGTCCCTGGAGGGTGAGCTACATGGCTTCCTCTTGTGGTGATGGCTACACTGTGTCATCTGGAGGTGAGGGCTATCAGAAGGTGAAGGTGCCTCCTGGGCAACCTCTGCTGGAGGTGAGGGCTGCACTGTGTAAGCAGGTGGAAGTGCCTCCTGGTTAGCCTCTGCTGGAGGTGAGGGCTACACTGTCTCTGCAGGTGAAGGTGCCTACTGGGCAGCCTCTGCAGGAAGAGTAGGCTACACTTCCTCAGCTGGCGGTGAGTGCCCCATGACCAATAGTGGTGGTGGTGTCACCCTGACAGCCTCCGCTGGAGTCGAGGTCTTCTTCCCCTTAATGGTAGGAGGCATTGGATCCTTACCCTTCCTGGCAGGGGTTGAGGGCCTCTTCTCCTTCATGCCAGGATGTACGGGCTCCTTAGCCTTCCTGGCAGGAGTCGAGGGCTTCTTCCCCTTCATGGAAGGAGGTGCAGGCTCCTTCCCCTTCATGGCAGGAGGTGTGGGATCCTTAACCTTCCTGACTGGTGGAGTGGGAGCCTTAACTGACTTGCCACCACGACTAGGTGGTGCCACCACTGTCCGTGTAGACTGTTTGGTTGAGGCGCTCGACTAGGTCGATGGGACCCTGCTCTTATGGACAGGACAGGGAGGAGGGGGAGGGAAGAAGTCAAGTTGGGCAAGGAAAAGCTTGTTAGGGACAGAGAGGCGGGATGAAGGAGGAGTGATGGGAGGGGAGGTTGAAGGAGTGGTTGTTGGATGTGTATGTCTGCTAAACTTGGGTGCAGGTGCATGGGCAGTGTGCTGATATGAGGTGGATGGCTGTTGGGTGTGTGAGCACTTTCGTCTGTGTCCTTTAGGAGGGGGGGACAGACAGGGTGGGAGAGAACACAGGGGGCATGTCCATGGATGTTGTAGAGCTATCTTCTAGTGAGGTGTGTGCTGCTTGGTGTGGTGATGCTGGTGTTAGATGTTGATGCAGTTCATGCAGGTGTGAGTGTGGATGTGACTGTGAGGGAGGTCGAGGAGGAGGAGGAGGAGAGACAGTGGAGGCAGTGGATATGGTTGTGTCTGCAACTGTCTGGTGTTTGCGTGAGTGATTGTGGGACGAAGTGTGGTGCCTGTGTTTGACTGCTTCACTCTTGTGTGTTGTCTTGTGTGTTGTCTTGTGTGCATGCTCATCTGTATGTGTGCATGGAATGGTTTGGGGTCTGGGAGAGGAGACGGGGACTGGGAAGTGGTAGTTCGAGGTGGGACGGTAGGAACAGGGACAATGGCTGTGCTATCAGAGAGGAGGCCAGAGCCTGAATCGATTGGGCCACCAATCCACTGTGGATGCCCTCCAGGAATGCATTGCATTGCTACATCTGGGATGCCAGCCCCTGGATAGCATTCACAATGGTTGACTGCCCTACAGAGAGTGATCTCAGGAGGTCAATAGCCTCCTCACTCAGGGCAGCAGGGCTCACTGGGGCAGGGCCTGATGTGCCTGGGGCAAAGGAGATGCCCACTCTCCTGGGGCACGGAAAATTCACTGAGGGACTACTGGGAGGGCGGTGCTGTTACGGGGTGGTGGCTGTACCTTGCAGCTGGTTTGGCCACCAGGGAGCTTCCATCAGAGGAGGTATCCTTTCTCCGCCGTGGTGCTCCCCTCGTCTTCCGTCCCACTGGTTCCTTCAGTGTCAGTGGACTCTGCCTCCAAGGTCCTGTGGGATGCAGCTCTCTCTGTCACCGGTGCCCCTACTCCTCCGTCAAATTATGCTAATGCACACATGGACAGGATGACAGAAGAAGCAAGGGGGGGAGAGAAAGAAAGAAAACACTGGGTCATTTACTGCACCAATACCACAGTTGGCATACACAGCACCATCACACACAGGGATCAGGATTGAGCTCTATGCATTGCACTGCCAGTAACTTAGCTAGATGCCAGGGCAAGATGAGGGTCACACACCACCAACCGCACCCCTTCTGGGACCCACAAAGCCCTGACTGACATGGAATGCTAACAAGCTAGGTTACCTGCATTTGCCATACATCCCTTACCCTTGAGATGGATCACGCTGCAATGTCTGGCCTGGCATTAAGGGACACCCACTAATTCACACCCACCACCCAGATCCCATGCCACCTGCCAATATTGTATTAATGCCCACTGTACTCACCCCCTTGTGGCTGCTGTGATGCCCTCAAGCACCCATCAAGCTTTGGGTAGGCCACTGCAAGTATGCAGGCCATCAGGGGGGTCAGGTTCCGATGGGCACCCCTTCCTTGTTGGTAGGTCATCCCCATCTCGGCCTCTGCGGTCTTCCGTGCCCAGCTTCTCAGGTCCTCCCACTCTTTCCGGCAGTGGGTGCTCTGCCTGCCATAGACCACCAGGGTCCGCACATCCTTGGCGATGGCACACCATAATCCCTTCTTTTGATGGGCACAGACCTCCTGAGGTAATACAGAGAGGAGGACATCATTACACATAAAACCCAGCCTGTCACACATATGGCCCAACAATCCCGTTTCCGTCACCATTGGCACACACATTGGCTGGTGCACACCATGTACACCACCACATTAATTTCCCCCATGACACGATGCTTGCACACACATCTCCATGCCTCCTTCCCACATGCATCATGCCCAAGGTGTGCTCACCTGTTGGTCTGGAGGCCCATACAGCAGTCCGTACTGGGGTAGGACCCTATCCACCAAACGCTCCATCTCCTCCGAAGTGAAGGCAGGGGCCCTTTCCCCGGTCACACAGGCCATGGTAGGTTCCAGACACAGGTCACAGCAGCACACGCAGTGTAGGTGTTCTCCTGTTGAAGGTCAGGAAACAAATGAGGAATCATATAGAAAATGGCGGTCACGTCTGCGGAGGTGTACACCCTCACCAGCGGCGCTGATCCCCATTGGCCACTGTACTCCATAGAGCCCCATATTGTCCAATGAGGAATTGCACGGTGGTGCAAGACCGCCTTACGCCACAACGCCGAACATCGGGGGAGTAACCTCACTTCCACCTGTCACTACTTACAGGACAGGCAGTCGTCATTTCATGGTGGCGGACAACGGTCATATCAACCTTAACTGCGTCACAGCTTAGATTTGCACATACCTCGCCATTCCCACTGTCCCATCACATAAATGCACTATGTACAATGAGATTGTTCCATTGTTCAAATTGTGACAGCCTACCGTTGCTGATGAATAGGAGGAGGAAACAAACCCCTGTGTACAGACCCCTTGTGGAATTGGCTACACTGGAGGACAGGCACATTATACTCACCTATAGACTGGACAGGGCCACAATAACACAGCAGTGTGCCCAATTGGAGCCTGACCTGATATCTGCTATCCGTCATCCCACTGGTATCCCCACTCTTGTGCAAGTTCTATCAGTGCTCCATTTCCTGGCAACTGGTTCTTTCCAAGTGACAAATGTCATAGCCAATGTTCTCAATCGTGCTGGCAAGAGTTTTGTCTGCCTTGGTGAAACAAATGTGCAGCTACATAGTTTTCCCCCAGGTGGAAGATCTTGCCACTGTGAAGGCCAGATTCTATGCAATGGGACATATACCCAATATTGTTGGGGCCATTGACGGGACACATATTGCATTAGTCCCCCCGCCAGAATGAACAGGTGTTCAGGAATCGGGGGAGTTTCCACTCACTGAATGTGCAAATGGTGTACCTGGTGGACCACGTCAATGCTAAGTATCCTGGGTCAGTGCCTGATGCCTTTGTTCTGAGGAATAGCAGCATCCCAAATGTAATGGCTCAACTATAGAGGCCCAGGTTATGGCTATTAGATGAGCTATGGTCCCCACTCACTGCATGTTAGTATATGCCTTCAGGCATCATCCCCAGATCATTGTGTGAGGCTAAATGCTGCCCTTCAACACTTGCAGGTTACTCTGGCTACCCAAACCTATGGTGGCTGCTGATCCCTGTGAGGAATGCCAGGACAGGGGCAGAGAAATGTTATAATGAGGCACTTGGGCGAATCAGAAGGATCATCGAGAGTTCCCTCGGGTTCAGGTGCCTCCATCTGACAGGTGGATCCCTGTGCTACTCACCTGGGAAGGTATGCCAGATAGTAGTGGCATGCTGCATGTTGCACACCCTGGCCCTCAGACGGCATGTACCTTTTCTGCAGGTGGAGAAGACTGGAGATGCCTCTGTGGCAGCAGTGGACCTGAGGACATTGAGGATGAGGAGGCAGAGGATGAGGATGAGGACAACTGAACATCAGTTATACGTCAATACTTCCAATGACACGCAGGTGAGACAGTGCAACTGACCATTCCTATTGATGTTTTCTGTGTGGCTGTAGCATGATGGCATTAACTTCCATTGCACCTCAACTTACTGTCACCTATGGCTTGTCATTTTACAGATGTTGGTGAGATAACAACTGTGTACTGATGTGATCAGTACAGACAGCTACAGGTCATTATTTCTATGCTCTCACAGTGTTCAGATCATTTGCACTAGAAGTGACTGTTTCCATATATGCAAATTTTCCACACATAAAATACTAGTAGTCAAGTTGTGTTAAAGGGTGTTTACTGTAGTGCTATGAAATTGAGGGAAAAGTGCAATGGAATTGGGTGATGATGGAGGAAAGCCCAGGGTATTGTTCCAGTCTGTTTGTAGCACAGGTGCACTGTCCAAGGGGCCATAGGAAGGGGAGCAAAGGCAGTTCTAAGTGGACAAGGTGATAGTGTGGGACACAAGGGGGACAATCAGGTGAGTCTCATTTCCTGGCGGTGGTCTTGGAAAGTGTCTGTGGCTTCTGTCTGGATTGCAGGGAACGTTTGCGGGGTGGTTCACCTTCGGCAGGGGGAGGGGTGCTGGTGGCCTGTGGGTCCTGTGGCAGGTCCTCCTGCCCATTAGCTGAAGTAGAGGGCTGGTCAATGGACTGGCTAGTGGTAGGGGTCCACTGGTGTGTTGTTGCTTTCCTCATGATGTTGGCCATGTCTGTCAGCACCCCTGCTATGGGGATCAAGGTGGTATTGGCCTGTAAGCCCTCCCTGCACCTCTGATACTATTCCCCCTGCAGCCACCTGTTCTCCTGCATGTTATCAAGGATTTGGGCCATCGTGTCCTGGGAATGTTGGTAGGCTCCCAGGATCTCGGTGAGTGCCTCATGGAGAGTCGGTTCCCTGGGCCTGTCCTCCCCCTGGCGCCCAGCAGTCCTCCTAGTATCCCTGTTGGCCTGTGCCTCTGTCCCCTGAACAGTGTGCCCACTGCCACTGACCACAGGTCCCTGATTGTCTTGGAGGCGAGGTGTGGACTGTGGTCCCTGTACAGGTGGGCACACTGCTGATTGACGTGTCCTGGGGACAGAGGTGTGGGTACATTGGGTGGGTGCTGTGGTGTTGGATACTGATGAGGGAGGCTCTCTGGTGGATTGTGAGTGGGCTGGGGTGTCCGACTGTCCAGTTGTCCCTGATGTGCCAGGTTGGTCATCCAGATCCTGAAGTCCAGAGTTACTGTCATCACTGGGGGCATCTTCTGTTGGGGTACTGGATAGTCGTGGCACCTCCTCACCGCTGGGATTGGCTGGTGCACCTGTGGGGATGTAAGTGATGTATTATGATTCATGTCTGTGACATATTGTACATCCCTGACTTCCCCTCTATATTTGCTGTTGTCCTGCCACCTTTGTTTGTGTATGGTGATGTATTGTGTGAGTGTTAGTTTGCCTATGCTGTGCATGCTTTAGTGATTAGTGTCCATGCAGGGCTGGGAGGGCTGTCCATGCATGCAAGCATTGGTATGGCTTGCAGGATTTGGCATTGCGGTTAGTCATATGTGTAGGTGCAGTGTGTGGGATGGAGTGGAGTTATGGGAGTGAGGGGATGTGAAGGCATGCAGGTATGGGGGGTGATAAGTAGTAAATGTTGACTCACCAGTGTCCAGTCCTCTGGCAACTCCAGTGAGTCCCTCAGTATGCAGTAATGTCAAGACTTGCTCCTCTTACGCTGTGAGCTGTAGGGGAGGAGGTGGGGGTCAACCGCCAGTCCTCTGGATGGTTTAGCTGGTGCCATGCTGCCACGGAATGTACCTTACCCCGTAAGCCTTTCCACCTCTTCCTGATGTCCTCCCTTGTTCTTGGGTGTTGTCCCACGGTGTTCACCCTGTCCACGATTCTCCGCCATAGGTCCATCTTCCTGGAAATGGAAATTTCCTCCACCATGACCCTTAACTCCTCATCAGTGAAACGGGTGTGCCTTTGTGGGGACATAGGTGTTGTGTGGTGTGTGTTGGTGAGAGTGTGTTGAGTAATGTGGTGGGGTGTGTAATGTGGGGTGTGTGAGGGATGTATGGGTGTGTATGGTGTGTGTGTCCAGTTGTCTCTGTGCTATTCGTGTCAATCTCCTGGCAGTAATTGTTGTTCATAAAGGGTTGTGGGTAATGTGGGTGTGTGTTTAATGGTGCTGTGGGTAGGTGTGTGTGGTGTGTGTATGAGTGTCAGGTGTGTGTTTTTAGTATTGGCCAATGTAGTGTTGTTTTGTATGTGGGTGTCCATTCTGAGCGCAGCGGTATGTACCACCAATGGTTTACTGCCATTGAATGTCTGCAGGGTTGTATGTGTAATGATTCATAATGTGTTGGGCATTGTGTTGTTGGCATCGCCACTTTAGCACTGACCTTTGGGATGGTGGATTTGTTTATGTGGCTGTATGCTGTCGGATTGGTGTGTGTTTGTCATAATATGGGAAACTGATATTCGCAACTGCAGCGGTATGTTGGTGGCCATCACCGTGGCAGTAAGCGGGATTTACTACCATTGTCATAATGAGTGTTTTTTTTTCATGTGTGTAAGTACTAAGTGTGACTACATTGGTATTGCATGAGCTTTGCATGTCTCCTATATAAGCCTTGGCTGCTCATCAACAGCTACCTCTAGAGAGTCTGGCTTCTAGACACTGCGTGCACTAAACTAATAAGGGATAACTGGACGTGGTATAAGGTGTAAGTACCATAGGTACCCACTACACACCAGGTTAGCTTCCTACAACTTGCCAAGTCAAATTGTCAGTTTAAAACTGCACACACAGATACTGCAGTGGCAGGTCTGAGCCATATCTACATGGCTACTTATGATGAGTGGCACAACCAGTGCTGCAGTCCCACTAGTAGCATTTGTTTTACAGGCCGTAGATACCTCTAGTGTACTTTACTAGGAACTTACTAGGAAATCAAATATGCCAATCAGGAAAAGCCAGTTGCACATACACTTTACGCAGGAGGACTTGCACTTATAGCACTGGTTGGAAGTGGTAAAGTGCCCAGAGTACCAGAAACAGCAAAAACAGAGTCCAGCACACAGTCAAAACATTGGAGGCACAGGCAGAAATGTCAGGGGAGACCATGGCAAGGATGCCAGGTCTAACAATGACATTCCACTCCAGAACAATCCTCTCAATACCATGACCCTGTACACCAGTCCACTCCACTCCAGTTTATGCTAATCCACTGTATGGCTATATATAATAAATTACTCCACTCTATGTCACTCTACTGTACGCTACTCCACTGTATACCACTTCACTCTATACCACGCCACTCTCCACCACTCCACTGTACCCCAACATAGTGTGCACTATTTCACTATATGTCACTCCAGTGTATGGCAGACCAGTCTACATCACTCCACTCTAGAACACTCAACTGAACATCACTCCACTGTACACCACTCCACTCTACGCTATTCCACTGTATGCCACTGCACTAAGTGTGACTACATTGGTATTGCATGAGCATACTACTCTATGCTATTCTGCTGTATGCTGCTCAACTCTATGACACTCTAGTCCATGCCAATGCACTGTATGCTACTAGACTGTATGTCAGTCCACTGTACACTACTGCTCTGTACACAACTCCTCTGTACAGCACTCAATTCTATGCTATTCCACTGTATACCACTCTAACACATGGTATTTTACTGTACACCACTACACTCAATGAAACTTCACTGTATGACATTCCTATATACAGTATTGCACTCTTACCACTCCACTCTATGACACTCCACATATTGCTATTGTACTGTTGCCCCTACACTGTACCTTACTGCACTGAATACCGCTCCATTCTACACTACTGTGCTTTACACTACTCCATTGTACACTGTTACACTCTACCATACTACACTCTACGCCACTCCACTGTTCACTATTCTGCTGTATGCCACTCCACTCGAGCACACTCCACTGTAAGCTATTCCACTCTTTGCTACACCACTATATGCTATTCCACCTTATACAACTATGTTCAATGACACTCAACTCTACCCTATTTTACTCTATGCCACTCCACTCTACCACATTGCACTATACACCACTACATTGTAGACTTTTCCACTGTATGCTACTCCACTATTCCCCACTACATACTATGCCACTCCACTGTATGCCACTCTACTGTACACTATTCCAATCTACACCACTCTAAGGCACGCCACTGTACACCACACTACTGTACACCAATCCACTCTGCACTACTCCACTACTCCACTATACACTATTTCAATGTGTGTCACTATAGTGTACGCTATTCTACAGTACGTCACCCCACTGTACCACATTCCACTCTACTCAACTCTTTGACACTATACTCTATGACAGTACATTTACGACACTATCCTCTACTCTAATGTACTACACTCCTCTTAATGGCACTCCACCAAACATCAGTAAACTCTACTATTTCAAAAAAGTTTATATTACAAATAAGATAAATGGAATTAAATGAAAAAATAAAGGTTAAACATTTGTTATAGTTAGGAAAAAATATGTTTTCTTTCTATACAAACCAAATTTAAAATACACAAACCTGGGAAGTTATAGCTATAACTCACATTTATAATTTACACATCACCTTTAAATTCTTATAACTTTATTCTCTAACTACAAACAGGAGATAAAGTGCACAAAAATATAAATGTCTAAACTTTAAAATATCAGAACTCGCACAACTCAATTCATAGTGTATTCAACTCTGTAGCACACTGCATTAACCATATCTTTCACCTTCGTCATACACTGCTTCCACCATCTTAAATTATTTCACTTATACATGTAAAAAAAAAAAAAATAGTATGTATAAGAACAATAATGACATTACACCATTTTATATTATTTCACTTATACCATGTAAAATAATAAAATAATAGTATTTATAAAAACGTAAATGACATTGAACATCAAATCTTTTGTAAGAACACAGTAAATGCTAGACTGGCGAGTTACAGTTAATGTAGTGTGGCTGCCGAGTTGAACTGAAGAACAGTTTCAGGTGAGGTGAAGCCCACTAAGTGGCACAAGGAGAGACATAGGCGAATATGCTCTGTGGGGTCCATCCAACCACGAAATAGAAGATACACAGATAGAAGACCAGCAATAATAAATATTCCCTATGGGCTCAAGAGTAAAAGAAAAGCAACCTATCTATTAAGAAAGACAGCAAAAGATTCAAGTGAATTTCCTCTCTGAAGTCACCCCAAGAGTGAAAGACAAGTAACGTGCTGAAAGGTCCTCCTCAGCACACAAAGAAATATTCTCTATGAGCTTCAGCGAGGAGCGAGAGATGAGTAATGCACAGATGGAATGTTTATTAAGTACCATGAAATGCTCAATGGGGGGTTTCATTGAATATAAAGTGGAGCAAACTACCTAACATTTTAGCCAGATCACAAAATAAAGTGTGTGCAAAGTTCATGTAATTTGCTTTTATCTAATTATGAAAGATGTCTTGATAATTTCATGAAATTACATTAAGTGGAATACCTCATTTAACTCATGTTTTAGTGAGAAAAGCACAGTGAATAACAGCTGCTTGTGTTCTGTCGTTCCGAAATGTTTGCAGTACTTCTTAATTTTGAATCTTATATATTGTTGTAAATTTTTACATTAATGGTGCATAATTACATGATGCATAGTCGTGAATTTCTTGCAACAAGTGTAATTCACAAAATTACGTGAATTATGCCAGCATATTTTAAATTTCACCAAAAAAACTGAAGAAAATTATTACTCTTGCAATAGAATAATCGTATGTTTGGGAATGAAAGGTTAACAATGAAAAGAAGTGTGGCTAGATGCCCTTAGAAGAGGGTATGAAGAAGTTGCCCTCTAAGAGGTCAAAAACAATGGATTATGTGGTTAATCTGTAAACCTATTGGGAGGCAGAGATGTATGGTGCAGTCTAAGGGCAGATAACCTACTAGGACATTCGGTGAGAGAGGGAAGGTGCAAACTGAACAAGACAGCAAGTGCTTGAAACAAATCACTTCAGCAATATACAGTAATTACAATTTAAAAGCCTAACTAAAGCAAGCTGTGATAAAAACAGAAAAGTGACAGTTTAAAAATGCAGTCAGAGCAGCCAAGGCGTTTGCCAAAGAAAATCCAAAAGGTAAATGCCAATAACAGGTGTTTTAATTCTATAGTCTGAATAGAATAAAGTATGTTTCATTTATATTTTATTTAATATTTTATATAATACACATTATATAATACAGACTGTGAGAAATTGGATTACTGGTTGGCTGGGTTGCGAACCCTGGTCAAGCACCAATCACAATCCATGTCAGAGTAATGCACAAGCAAACCCAGAATTATCCTGTGCTCAACCCCGTGGTAGCTTGGCACAGAACAGTCAGGCTTAACTTAGAGGCAATGTAGAAACTATTTATGCAACACAGTAAAACAGTGAAAAATGCACAACAAGGGGTTCCACACCAGGTTAGAAAAATCTAATAGATAAAACAAGACCAAAGTAAGAAAAATCCAATCCATAGGATTGGAGTTATGATTTTTTTAAAATAAAGTGTAAAATAGCTCCAAAAAGCAGAAAGTGTAACCTGTGTCTATCTGGTTGCGCTTGACCCGGTCAAAGTCAAAGGTTCAGGCCAACCGCAATGGAACGCAGGTCAGATACAATCCCAGATCAGTCATGTTGAAGGCCTACCTCCAAAAGCTTTGCACCAAGGGCCCACTATACGTTGTGGAGGGCCACGATGAGCAAGGTGAGCAGTGCAGGAGGCTGTTGGTGTGATGCAAAGAGGTGGTTTGGCTTCGAGAACGGGTGGGCTAGTGCTCTGCATTGGTCGTCCCCCACGAGTAATTGATGTTGCAGTGTGAAAAGGCGGGCTGGTGGTGGTGTGCACTGATTTTCAGTGCAAGTGGTGCGGTCTCAGTGCAAATGTGGTCATTTGTGGTTGGAAATATCCCAAAAGCTTCACTTAAGACCCTATGAGCCACACCAAGGATCCAACTCACTGCAGCTGAGCCCAGGAGCTGTTTGTGGAGCCTTTTATGTCCCTAAGGGTCAGATCAGAAGGCCAGCAGACTATCTCTTGGAGTCACTCTGGAGTCCTGGGTTTAAGATAAAGTTGCGGGTCCAGCTCCTCCTCCGCAAACAGGAGGGCAGTAGACAGGAGGTCAACACAGTTCAGCACAGTGGCAGTCCTTTTAGCAGCACAACAGTTATTCTTCCTGGCAGCATATCCACAGGTCCAGTAGTGTACTGGAGAGTTGGTGTCTGAGGTCCAGTATTTATACCCAGCTGTGCCTTTGAAGTATTGGAAAACATTGCAGAGGTTTCCCTGAGAAGGTCCTAGGCATCCTGCCTCCCTGTTGTGGCTCCAGACTAACTACAGGGGATATGCAGTCCTTTCTGTGGAGGAAGAACACAGTCTATTCAAGAGTAAATAGGGATGTGCCCAGCTCCTCTGTCCGATCCTGCCAGTGATGGCCCTTCCAGACACACCTCAGATCTCCATTGTGTGGCTGTCTTGTGACCCAGGTACCAGTTACAGGCACTACTTTGCTAAGGCAGGAAAATGCCAACTTTCTAAACGTGGCATTTTCAAAATTGTAATTTGAAATCCAACTTCACCTTAAGTTAGGATTTAAAATTCCATTTCCAAAGACACTCAACATGAACTGTTTATCTATTCCCATTTGGAAATTATTCTTATTAGATGTAATGAGGCAGCTCTGGGGTTATCCTATGGGAGAGATACATCTTGCAGTATTGAAAAAACAAATATAAGAGTTTTTCAGCTCCAGGACATGTACTACTTAAAAGTATAGGTCCTGCTTTTCAAATAAATTCCCCCCATTCCATGTGGGCTGTACAGGGCATACCTTAGGGATGACATATGTATTTGAAAGGAAGGTTTTGGGCCTAGCAAAAGGTTTACTTTGCCAGGTCAAATGGCAGCGTAAACCTGCACACACAAGCTCTGCATTGGCAGGTGTGATACATTTTTATAGTGCTACGTAAGTGGGTGGTACAACCAGTGTCCAGGACTACTAGTAGCATTTAATTCACAGACCCTGGGAACAGGTAGTGCCACTTTCCTTTGAACTTACAATTAAATATATATGCCAATTGGGGATAGGCCTCTCTTACCATGTTCTAAGCAACGAACACATGCACTTTTGCACTGGTTAGCAGTAGTAAAGTGCACAGTCCTAAGACCAACACAAGCTAATTCATCCAAAAAATAGGAAGGCAACATGTTTGGGGATGACCCTGCAGAAAGCGCCAATCTAAAAAGAGACCAAATCATAGTGACATCAGAGCAATTAACAATTCACAGAGTGAACATAAAAAGAATTGGAAAATTAACACACTGGCATGTACCATTGTTCATAAGATTACATTGTCTAGGTAAACATGGAGGTTTAACTTGATTAGGAATGAAAGGGTAAATTTGTGTGTTGGAGTCAAGTCTAAATTGGATTTCCGTTTTATATTTAGAATTATGGGGTACATAGCTAGCGAGTCAACTAGGAGCCTTTTACTACCTTGATAAAATTTATTTCATGCGTCTTTTAATTGAAAAGTGAGAGGATAGCATCTTTAGCTCACTAGGGAACATTATTCCAGACTCATGTGACTGTTTCTTCTTGTTGAATTTTGGGATTTCAAGTTCAGAACCTTCACTTCTGGAGTATCTGTTGATCCATAGTTTAGGAAATCTGCATTTTTCTATTGGTCACCCTCAATTTCCCATATTTTATATTTCTTGGGGCCTCTTTCTACTTGAAATGTGACTCAAAGCACTGTGACACTGCTTTTCAATATATGCTATGTGTTCTCTCTGTCCCTAAAATTGTACTATTAAAATTGGTTTAACCAAAGTGTTGCATTTAACTTTCTTGTAGGGCCATTGTAGATGGTGCTGAAAATGGTTCTGTGGCTTGAAAGTAAAATTTCATGTGAACTACAGTATGTAATTAGACCAATCACATATATGACAACATTTTACAGTTGACAGGAGCACCTCTGTGCTGTGCGTGGGCTAAATTTTAAAAGCACTCAGGCACTTGAAATCGAAAAGTGCTTTTGTCACGTATAAAGTCAATTTTTTATATATTCATAAGTCACTGCTAGAGTGTGACTTTCTAGGCCACAGCAGTGGTTGCTTAACATATAAAAAGTGACACACTACATATTGAGAATAGTTTGCTCTCCAGTAAATAAATACCCAAAAGCTATTTTCACTGAGTAGGTTAGGCATGGTTTTTGAGGAACAAGCCTAGGTAATGGAAATATTTATTTCACATCTTCACCAAGGAAAATAGTGCAACAATGAATTAAAGTTCTCTTTCATTTGGTTTCAAAATCTAATTTAATGATAAAAGTAATCTGTTGATGATTGTAGAGAAAAGTACTTTTATGAATGTGTAATTACTTAGAACTAGTTTTCCCTGTTGGTTCAATACACATTCTTGACAAGGAGTTAATGACTATGCTGCCAGAGGGCAATGTCTTGTCCTCTAGGCCCAGGAATGTAAGGGTGTTGTCAGCACTTGGCACATAACAGGAATTAACATTATGGGAGGTGAACTAGAGCAGTTGAAAGAGCAAAGGGCAGCTTTTGCACTTCCTCTTTTGAACTGGAAATGCCAATTGGGGCTATTAGGATCTTCTGATACACACTCACCTGGATCTGACCACTGAGACGATGTTGGACATTTTATCCTCTGAAGGGCAGCCAACGATCCAGGAACCATCACCCTTAAATCACACACTGCCCTAAGGGGGGTTGGGATAAAACAAGAAAACATAGGCTGGCAGCACCAGGTCTGCTCTGCTGCCTTGCGCAACTGCATAAGAGGGTCTACACTCACTGGACTTTTTGATGTTGGTGTGGATGCAGTGCGCTGAAAACAACAAGGAGGATAGTTTACCGACAGTTCTCAGCATATACTGACTAAGTTATTTACAATAGTATACACTTACAGGCTTCATCACAAATACTGCATGAGAGCAGGTATAATTCAATAGTAAAGCTAGAGTTTACTGACACTCCCAGGAATCATTTAACATATGGTTTTCAGTTCAAGCTCGAATACATATATTGTGCGCTCTAAAGTCTTCTCTTATTCTTGCTACAAACTGGTCAAGAAATACTGATGTGAGGATTTTCAGCTCTGATGTGACAAAAGTTTGGAGCGCCCACTCAGCAAATGTGTCTGGAGCACTACAACTATAGAAACATTGAGAACAAAAATAATATCAGATTTCCAAAAGATTAGTTTTTTCTTTCAAAGAACTCAGGATTGTGTTTAGGGTCAGATTTAAAGAAAAGTTGTGCAGCATGGAGCTGCACCAAAATTGGCAGCGCCGCGCTATGTCACTCTAGAAATGCAGGGATGCACCGTATTTAAGGGAATATGGCGCACCCCTGCATTTCCCCTTGTGCTGGTGCTAAATTTTGCTGCCAGTGCCAACGCAGGCATCCTTGCAACATCGTGCCAGGATGTCTGTGTTGAGGGGTGTGATGGTTTATGTGCGGTAAAGTGTCCCTTCCTGCACAAAAACAATAAAAAATGGCGCTTTGGCACTTCTGTGTGTGCTGCACAATGCAGCACAGACAGAAGTGCCAAAGCATCATTTTCAAATGATTGTTTATGTGCAGGAAGGGACATCTTCCAGCACATAAACAATAATTTCTGACATTTTGCTTTTTCTATGTGTGCGGCAGAATGCAGCACACATAGAAAAAGCAAAAAACAAGGCGGAATAAAAGTATTCCTTCTTGTTGAGCCCTGCTAGTGCAACACCTGGGGGTGGCGTTAGATTTTCGTGCTGCCTCAGGTTTATGAAATTTCATAAATCTGAGGCAGTGTCAAAATGCAATGGGTGTTGCTGTGGCACGCCCACAGCAACACCCATTGCACGTCCCTTCCACACACACTACTGCATGGGAAGGGGCCGTATTTGCAAGGTGGCGTTAAGCCACAAAAAGTGGTTTAATGCCACCTTGTAAATACGGCACTGTGCTTAGCGCCACAGAGCGTCAGAAAAAGTGATGCTCCTGTGGCGCTAGGGGCCTATAAATACGTCCCTTAGTCTTTAGCTTAATCTATAGATCAGTGCACACCAACCTGTGGTCAAGTACTTAGCCTTGTCTTTAATCCTTCAACTGGAATACCGAGTAAGACGTTGTGGCTGTGGTTCACAGAGCCAGGGAGGAGGAAGGATCATTGCACAGGACATGAAGACAAAGGAAACATCAGGATTATGGGAGCAGCATAGAGGTTTGGCCTGAGGAATACTAGAGCACTGGAGATTTCTGGCTGACTCAGAAGCTGAGTTCAGGCATGATGCTTGCTAAGGTCAGGAACAAGGTCAAGCAACAAATCAGGTTCAGGCACAATTTAAATCCTCAATGGGAGTGGCTGATTACTGAAAGGTACTTGACTCACATGGGAGGCTGGAATGTTCCAAACAAGCCCTGGGTGAGAACACATGTCAGCATAATGGTTTTGACCTTTACTGAAGGCAGGTGCAAGTGACAGTTGGAGCCAATAACCCGTTGGAGGTGGAACCAATAATCTATAACAGGTGGAGTCAATTAACATTAGTGGGTGGAGTCAATAGACCATGGCAGTTGGAGCCAATAAGTCATGGCAGGTGGAACCAGTAAGCATTAGCAGGTGCAATCAATTAACATTAGCAGGTGGAGTCAGTAGGTCATAGTAGTTGGAGCCAATAAACCTGGAAAGATGTGGCTCTCCTTCACAAGTGTGCAAACCAAACAATCTAAGTGAACCAAGGCACATGAGGTTAAAAGGGTTCATGTGTTCTGGGAGGAGGGTACATGAGGTTCAATGCGTTCATGTGCTCTGGGAGGGGGTTTGCAAAGAGGTTAGGTGGAGTGAGATCAAGGGCTCTGTGTATGTCTGACGTATATCCTGGTGTTACAGAAGGCCATGAAGTGCTAAGGGAGAAATAAAATATGGGCCCTGTGCACCAAACCCACAGTACAGACGGCGCAAGAGGGGGTCTTCACGGTTCCCAAACACCCCTCCACAAGGAAAACCTAAGGGACGCAGTTTGTCCAGGTGACGAGCTTGGAAGGAATGAGACAGATGAGGGGTATGAACATTGCTGATTGGTTCCCAAAACTGTTCTTCAGGATCATACCCTTTCCAATTTAGCAAAAAGAGCATGTTCTTGGAGTCTTTGTAGGACTTCCTTGACATAACCTATGTGTTTTGTCATGTTTTGTGAATAAATAAGGATGTCATCAATGTATAAAACTATGCAAACGTCCAGTAGATCTTGAAGAACTCCATTTCTAAAGTACTGAAATTCTGCAGGAGCATTATATAACCCAAATAGCATGGCTTGGTATTGGAATAGTCCGAACTTAGTTCAAAAAGCTGTTTTCCACTCGTCACCTTCCTTTATGCGAATAAGGTGGCATGCACTACCCAGGTCTAATTTAGTGAACACAGTGGACTTTCGAACCTGATCGAGCAAGACCGTGATTAAAGGCAATGGATAGCTGTTCTTCACTGCAACTTTATTTAATGCCCTATAGTTGATGCATACCCGTAACTCACCATTCTTCTTTGGAACAAAGAAGAGTGAGGATGATGCAGGAGAGGAGGAGTGACAAATGAATCCTAGGGCTAGCAGCTCATCTAGGTTTTTCTTTAGGTGCTTTGTCTCGAGTTCAGAGAGAGCATAGACACAGCTGCAAGGGAGTGCTGTGCTCAGAATTAGGTCAATGTGGCAATCATATTCCATATGGGGAGGTAATTGAGTAGCCTTTTGTTCATCAAAGACATTTCATAAATACTGATATTTTACAGGAAATTGTGTCATAGATGCTTGTTTTAGAGCTGCACATGACAAGGGAGGTAGAACCCCCTGTGGCTCTTTATAACAATGTGTTCAACAGTAGTGGGAACCCAGGGTGACAATGCGAAGGGACCAAGCGATGATGGGATTGCGCAGTTAAAGCCAGGGATCTCCTAATATTGTGCCAAAGGAGGGTGTATCAATGAGATCAAATGTCAAGGTCTCAGTATACCCATTCTCACATACAAGAGAAATTGGGACAGTTTGATATGTGATCATCTCAGAATAGAGCTTGGAGCCATCCACAGCTCTAACCAGTTCTGGTTCATTTTTCTTAACGCGTGGACTATGTAAGGAACTGACCAAGGCTAGGTTGAAGAAGTTTCCAGCAGCCTCAGAGTCCAGGAGTATAGGTAAAACCTTCCACTGTTGGGACGAAAGTAAAAAGACGACTTGCACTGCAAAATGTTATAGAATCTTATGGAAGGTTTTTGACAAGTAATGTGGGGGTCTGTTCTAGGGCCACACCCGACTAGCTGACCCATGTGTCAATGGAGCTACCTAGTTTTCCTGCACCAAATCAGACATCACAGCAACATTACCTTGAATTCCTTTGGCTTGACAGTACACTCTCAAGTAACATGCCCTGACTTACTACAATACAAACCCAAATTTAACTTTTTTCTACATTCCTTCTCCTCAGCAGTGCGATGACCATGCAAGCCCCCTATCTGCATAGGCTTTGTATTATCCTGATTCTTAGACTCTGTCTCTTTTCGCTCTGGACATACTACAAAATTTTGGGCTGCCACCCAAGGACATTCCCCTGTATACTCAATTAACAGATGGCCTAATTGGACAACTAAGTCAATGAATTTGGAGAAATCCGATGGGGGATCTGCAAAGTACACCACAGAATCTTTTAAGTCATCCCTTAACCCTCTACAAAAGAGGGAGGTTCTCTTCTCTTCTGGCCACTGGGTTTCTGTAACCAGTCCACAAAAGGTTGTAATATAAGTCAGGAGATCCTTTTTGCCCTGAAATAAGTTTAATAACTCATTTTCACTAGCCTGAACAAAGTTGTGTGTAGCAAAGAGATGGCACACCATATCTTAAAAACTCCCAAAATCATGTAAACCTGGGTCATTATTTGTAATGGGTGGAAATAGCCAGGACATGTCAGGATATGATAAAGGAAATGTTATCTGTCTGAAGGGAAGGCTTCTGATTTTACAAGAAATTGCAACTGGCAATGACTCCAGTATCCATCAAATGTATTACTATCCCCAAATACCTTTTCCAGCTGATCCAGGGGCACAGGGGCTGGAGTGGTTACAGTGACATGAACCGGAATAACAGTTCCAGTGGAGGAAGTATTTATTGGATTTCCTATATCACCAAAATATCCAGCCTGGAGAACGGACGTGTACCTTTGGGAGTCACCCCTGCCCCTACATCAAACAACCAGGGTGAATGGTGGAGGCGATATCACACTAGTTCATCTTTGAGTGACAAACTTTCCAGTTGCAAGGACTGAACTTCATTTTGGACATCAGATAGTGCCCTTGCTAATTCTAACACACTTGGAGTGTCCTCTCATAGGGCCTGAGCTAGGTCTTCAACATGCAATTGGTGATCCAAATTGTGTGAGCGGTGGAGACATGAGGGGCTTGGCCTTCTGTTACGCACTCACCTGGTTCCAACCACTGAGATAATGCTAGACCTCTTATCCCCATGAAGGGCAGCTGATGATCGAGGCACCACAATTCTTAAATCACACACTGCCCCCGAGGGGAAGGGAGGTTCGGATAACACAAGAAAAGATAGACTGGTGGCATAAGGTTTGCTCTGCTGCCTTGCAACACTGTGTATGAGGGTCTTTATTCTCTGGACCTTTTGGTGTGGTTAGGATGCAGTGCACTGGAACAACAAGGAGAACAGCATATTGTAACTAAGTAGTTATTTACAATATTACACACTTAATCAATCAAGCAATCAGTGTAAATGTAAAGCATGGCTAATCACACTGTAGGGTCTCAAGGCGCTAGCAGAAGGGGATGTTGCAGTTCAGTTGAAGATCCAGGTCTTGAGGTCCTTCTTTAATTGAGGCACTGAGAGTGATTTCCTGAGGTGTAGTGGTACAGCATCCCAGGTCGGTGCAGTAAGGTAGGAGAAGGATCCTCCTCCGGTCGAGTTCTTGGAATCTTGGGGATGGTGGCCAGGGACTGTTGGGCGTAGTGGAGATGTCTGGTGGGTGTGTAAAAGGATAGGCAGTGGTACAGGTATGCGGGTCTGATTTTGTCGAGAGAATTGTAAGTGTGCGTAAGGAGCTTGAAGGTGATTCTTTTTTCGATCAAGGGCCAGTGAAGGTTTCTTAGGTGACCGGTGATGTGGCTGTGGCAGGAGATATTCAGGATGTGTCTGGCCGTGGCCTTTTAGATTCTCTGCAATTTCTTTTGGAGTTCTGGAGTTTCTTTTAGAGTCTTTTGGCATGTAGAGTGTGTTGCCGTAGTCAAGCTTGCTGCGGACGAGCGCCTGGGTAACCATTCTCTTGGACTCGGTGGGGATCCATTTGAAAATCTTTAGAAGAAGGCAGAGCATATGGAACCAGGCGGATGATACAGCGTTGATTTGGTGGTTCATTGAGAGCGAGGAGTTGAGGATGATGCTGAGGTTATGTGCATGGTCAGAGGGTGTGGGGGAGTTACTGAGCACTGCGGGCCACCAGGAGTCATCCCAGGTGTAGGAGGTGGCACCAAGGATAAGGACTTCGCTTTAGTCAGAGTTGTGTTTGGGGCAGTTGTCCTCATCCAGGTTGTGACTGCCTTAATTGTGATGAATCGATTTTACTTTCCCCTTGGGATACAGGAGTCATCTTAGTCTCTGGCTTGCAGGCCTGTTCACCCATCACCTAGTGACCTTTTATCTATTTAGTTTACTCAGTTTTTTTCATTTATTTTATTATTTCTTTTAGCTTTCGCTATGTGCTTACATTTTATAAGAAATGTTTTGATTTTCATTATCAGTTCCATTCTGAGAAGGTGTCATTGTCGGCATCTCTATCAGTGATATACGTAGGTATTGTCATCATGTCCCTTTCCCACTTACATGTGATAGGAACATCATGTGCACTTGTTAGGGATTGTTTATGCAATTACCAACAAGAAGTCTGCCACATTATCAGTTGTTTAGGAACATACCTGCTTCAGGGATCCTACATGATCTGCATAAATACACCTCATTCGAACAAGGTCATTAAAGGGGTTCTTTCCAGATGCCATCTCGGCTGCATGCCACCTTGCTGCAGAACCCAGCCTTTGTGTCAGCACGGGAACTGACCTAGAGACCTCATTCCAAATGTAACGTGGGACGGGGGGGTCGCTTCTCATGGACATGGTACTGGCAGTTTAGGTTTCTCATACCTATCTTTAACTAGGGTAGAGAATGAGGCTTTCTTGGTTAGGAATTTTATATCTCATGTTTATTTAAGATGGTGGAAGCTTTAATATTCATAGCTCTCATTTTCACAATTCTGCTTCTGTTACTGTTCGTTATCCTAATTATTGCAGCACATGCATTTTATTTTAGCTTGCAGTCTTTTCAATAAATATACTAAAAACTCTCCTGCATCTCCTTCGTTGCCTTTGTGTGTATGAGACTTGTTTCTAACAAGAAAAATGGGTAACTTCCATTCCACCACGACTTCCCTGAGAGGTCTAATCTAAAGTACATGCGTAAGGCTGCCAGAAATCACCTTTGCCTTCTGAGTTTTGGTTAGGTACTTCTTGTGAGCTGGGAGGGTTGAGCCGACAGTTGCAACTTGTTGCAGGAGTGTCTCAGTCACCTACAAGCAAAAGAGCTGTCATCCCTAGGCCAGCAGTCTTGCTTAGGAGCGAGAGTCCAAATATGACATCATCCCATTGTGAAAGTTGCTCTTAAGTTTGTTGGTGAGGGAGAGGATCAGCTGGGGGAGGTCAGCATAGGATACAATGTTGAGTCCGTGGTTTCTGACGATGTTTGCAAGCAGGCCATGTACATGTTGAAGAGGGTGGGGCTCAGAGAGGAGCCTTGAGGGACTCCACAGCTGATCTCAATAGGTTTTGAGGAGAAATTTGGGAGCCTGACTCTCTGGGTTCAGCCAGTGAGGAAGGAGAGGATCCCCTCTGCTTCTTTGCCGTGGATGCCGGCATGTTGGAGTCTAGTGCAGACGGGGTGGTGGGAGGTGGTGTTGAAGGCAGCAGAGAGGACCAGCAGGATGAGGAGGAGGGCTGAAGTTTTTCCTTGATCGAGGAGAGTGCGGATGTCATCTGTTGTGGTGAGAAGTGCAGTCTTGGTGCTGTGGATGCTTCTGAAGCCTGATTGGGGGGGATCCAGGGTGTGGTTAGTTTTGATGAATTCAGTGAGTTGGGCATTGATGGCATTTTCAATGACTTGTGCTGGGAAGGGGAGCAGCAAGATTGTTCTGTAATTGTTTAGGTCCGTAAGGTCCGCAGAGGGTTTTTTCAGCAGGGGGTTGATTTCTGCATGTTTCCAGGTTTTGGGGAAAGTGGAGGACTTGATGGAGCAGTTGATGATGCAGCAGAGTTCTGAGATGATGGTGGCGCTGGCTAGGTTGAAGATGTGGTGGGGGCAGGAGTCTGAGGGGGCTCCGGAGTGTATGGGTTTCCTGATCTTTAGGGTATTGTCAGTGATGAGGGTAATATAAATGAGCAAGGTCAGCTGAGAACTGTAGCCTTTAGGTGGAGTGGTTTCAGGTGGGGTGGGGTGGGTTTTGGGTTGTGAAGCTGTCATAAATGTCTAAGATCTTGCGGTGGAAGAAGGTGATGAGGGTGTCGCAGAGGACTCGGGATGGGGGGGATGTCTGTAGTATCCGTGCTGGGTTTGGTGAATTCTTTAATCACAGTGAAGAGTTATTTGCTGTTGTGTGCGTTGGCATCGATTTGTTCCTGTATGGCAGTTTTCTTTGTGGCTCTGATGAAGAGGTTGTGTGGAGTGATGGCGGGTTTGAAGGCTACCTGGTCATCTTGCGTCTTGCTGCTCCTCCATATTCTCTTGAGCCGTCTACTGGTGCGTTTGGACTCGTGGAGGGTGGGGAGAACCAGCTGGTTTTCTTGGAGGGCTGTTTGTGGGAGGGTTTCCTGATGGGAGCCAGTATGTTGGAGCAGTTGGGGATCCATTGATAGAGGTTGCGTGCGGATATGTTGGCATTCGTGGAGGCTGGCGGTGGTGTTTGGTGGAGGGCGGTGGCAAGTTGGTATTCAGAAACCTTGTTCCAATTTCTGCAGGCGTAGCGGTGGTGTTCGGTGGGTTTAGTGAAGGAGAAGTGGATGCAGTGGTGGTCAGTCCAATGTAATTTGGAGGAGTGGGTGACGGAGATGTTGTTGCTAGTGGAGAAAATGGTGTTGAGAGTGTGTCCTGCTGAGTGGGATGGGGATGTGACCATTTGTTTGAGGCCAATGTTGGTAAAGTTCTCCAGTAGGGAATCTGGGTTGTGGTTATTTAGTTTGTGCAGGTGGAAATTGAGGGCACCGAGGAGGATGTAGTCCATAGAGGTGAAAGCATGATGTGCGATGAAGTCGGCTATGCTTTTGCTGAAGGGCGACAGGGTCTGAGGGGTGTGTAGACTAGGGTGCCACCGAGCATGGTGTTTGGGTTGGCCTGGATCTGGAAGTGGAGGTGCTCCATGTCGGGTGAGTGGTTGTCGGAACTGGTTCTGAGGCGGAGGGTGTTTTTGTGAACGACGGCGATGCCTTCACCCGGTCAGCTGATGCAGTCCATGGGGATGATTTTGTAGTCATCGGAAATGGCGGTGGCAGTGTCTGGGGCTGAGGTGGGGGTCATCCAGGTTTCCCTAAAGAAGGCGACACTGGGGGAGATGGAGTCAAGCAAGTCCCAGATTTCCACAGCGTGTTTGGTGAGGGTGCGAGTGTTGAGTAGAATGCAGCTACGGTGGATGGGTCTAGTTCTTGGGGTTGTGAGGTTGGTGGGTCAGGTGTGTGGAGGTAGGGGATGGTGCAGTTGTAGCAGGTGAAGGGGCCTTGGTTGTTCTTTGTTGATGCGAGGTGGAAGGTAGTGGATCGTCCAGTGTTGAGGGCATGGAGGGTGTTGTAGTGGTAAAAGGTGAGGGGACCAGGGGCCATGTCGCTGGGCACAGTCCAGGTGCAGACAGGTGCAGATCGGCTTGCCTTTGGCATGTCTTTGGGGCACCAGCGTCAGGCCCACTACAGCGGCCGCTATTAAGTAGCAGTGGGGAGGTGGGAGGGGCTAGTCAGCTGGGTGGCGGGAAGCGGAGCTGGAAGGGGGTTGGGCTGCAAAGACACAGCAGCGGCAGGGGCGGGAAGGAAGACACACGAAGTAAGGGGAAAAAAGAAAAACAACAGCAATATGGAAAATTAAAAAAGGCTAGAGACAGAACAAAAGATACAGAGCAAGAGATGAGAAGGGACAAGAAGCAGAGAGAGGCTCACCACTGGACCACCAGAGATGAGGTGCAGGCGGGAGCCTCTGGGTGGAGGAGGGCCTCGAACACAAGACTTGGAGTGCAGAGCAGTGGAGAGGGGCAACAGCTACCAGGTGTACCTGCCTTGATCAAGGCTTTGAGGGAGCAGGAATGCCATGATGAGCTGGAAATTGATGGTTAGTTAAGTCTCAGTTAGAAGTAGGGCTTTAAGAGGTAGTCATAAGAAGATGTCTCTTACTTTAAAACGATGCGCTGCTGAGGCTCTACAGGTGTGAACCATACATTTAAGAGAATATTTACTTTTGAGCATTGGCCGACATAATACTGTATAACTGGAATAGAAACTGATAGTGAAAACAAGAGAGTGCAATGGCATTTTTGCATGGATCTGCACAATTTCAATTGTCATAAGAGTTCTCTATCACACTAAAGAAAGAAACCAATAGTTAAGTGTCATAATTAGGATGTTCAGACCGCATGGCAAGGCAGAAAAACTTGGTTGTGTTGGCACAAACTTGTAGCTAGTTCTACTAAATCGACTGGCATGTGGCAGAAAGGCAGTGTGATGTGATGCCAATTTGTTGAAGCTGTTTGATGCTTCTTGAGCATTTTACAAGCCAAATGGTGATCTGGGCTTGTTCCAAAGGAAGTAGTTGGTAGCACCAGTGGGCAAACTAATAGGTGAAACTGGCAGGTAGAAGACCTCAGTAGTATTAAGAAAAGAGAGCATAACAATTTAATGTATAAAAACGAGTAGTGACAGTCTGGCTATGCTTCATCAAAAGGAAATGTTCCAATAGAAAAGAGTAGTCTTGAGTTAGACATTTTGTAGTTCACAAAAGACGACCTCATTGTCAGTGAACCAAAGGATTCTCACAGATTTAGTAAAATCAGCATGGAGACACCACTGTCAATTACGCACTATGGTTTTGTCCATATTTTCGTATGTAGTAAAAATAACATGGCAACAGAAATGATTTAAACAATAAAGAACAAAAGGTACTGACTTTTCCACGAACACCATTTAAACATGAAGCAACCAATTGTAACACATATGCAGGCTGAGCGCAACACAAATATCTATTCAGTAATGAGTCTTAAGAAAGAAAAAAAACTCCAAAATAAGCTGAATAGTAGCTGGGGTGGCAGGAGGCCCTTGTGGTGATTTTGTTGTTTTGTCACTTGGATTCAACACAGATCTCACCAAACCAAAAGTAGACCAACATGTATTCTTTTTCATAGAAGGGGCCATGCCCATCTGGGTTGGTGTGATGCTGAGAAGGGATTTCTCCTCTTTAATTCAGAGTAAAAGCATGTTGATATTATTGTTGATAGTATGCTGTTAATATAACTTTGAACTAGATTTGCTTCTGCTATTTACTTTGGTTAATAAACTGTTAGAAATGGGGTCTTTGGTTGACAGTCAGGTTACCCCGTGTTCAAGCAAGGACCCTCAGTCTAGTCAGGGTAAAAGAGAATCACCCTCAGCTAACCCCTGCTTACCCCCATGGTAGCTTGGCAGAGCAGTAGGCTTAACTTCAGAGTGCTAGGAGTAAAGTATTTGTACCAACACACACACTAACTTAATGAAAACACTACAAAATGACACAACACAAGTTTAGAAAAATAGGAAATATTTATCTAAACAAAACAAGACCAAAATGACAAAAATCCGACATACACAAGTCAGGTTATGAATTTTTAAAGATTAGACTCAAAAATAGCGCTTAGAAACACAAAATGCTTCGATGAGGTGTTACCATGGTGTCTTGATGGAGTGGTTCCCAACAAGCCCACACCAGCGGCGCCGGACACGGAGTCGCGTAGACCCCTAAGTACAGTACCTTTGGTAAAGATTGAAAACAAGTCGATGGGCGAAGTCAGGGATCGCGGTATCTGTGCGAAACGTTGAATCCGCGCACTTCGAGCAGCGTCAGTCACGACGTGTTGTGGTGACTTACACGGAGTGGAAGACTTTGGCAGAGCAGCAGCGATGTCGGGCCTGCGAAGGTCGTCACGTTCCAACGAAGATCACAGAGTCGGGTGCAGGCGGCGTCACCGGATTCAGCAGCGGCATCGGTCCGAAGTCGTCCGAAGTCAATTTCCTTGAATTTCCACCAGCTTTCCTTCCATGGGCCCAGGGACTGGATAGAGCACCACTTGTCAGAGCAGGAGTCTCTCCAGAGACTCCAGTTGCTGGCAGAGAGAAGTCTTTGCTGTCCCTGAGACTTTAAACAACAGGAGGCAAGTTCTAAATCAAGCCCTTGGAGATTTCTTCACAAGATGGAAGGCACACAAAGTCCAGTCTTTGCCCTCTTACTCTGGCAGAAGCAGCAACTGCAGGATAGCTCCACAAAGCACAGTCACAGGCAGGGCAGCTCTTCTTCCTCAGCTCTTCAGCTCTTCTCCAGGCAGAGGTTCCTCTTGTTTCCAGAAGTGTTCTAAAGTCTGTGGTTTTTGGTGCCTGTCTTATACCCAATTTTTCCTTTGAAGTAGGCCTTCTTCAAAGTAAAGTCTTTTTTTAATATGAAATCCTGCCATGCTCAGGCCAGGTCTCAGACACTCACCAGCAGGTCGGAGACTGCATTGTGTGAGGACAGGCACAGCCCTTTCAGGTGTGAGTGACCACTCCTCCCCTCCCTCCTAGCACAGATGGCTCATCAGGAAATGCAGACTACACCCCAGCTCCCTTTGTGTCACTGTCTAGTTTGAGGTGCAACCAACCCAACTGTTAAACTGACCCAGACAGGGAATCCACAAACAGGCAGAGTCGCAGAAATGGTATAAGTAAGAAATGCTCACTTTCTAAAAGTGGCATTTGCAAACACACAATCTTAAAATCAACTTTACTAAAAGATGTATTTTTAAATTGTGAGCTCAGAGACCCCAAACTCTACATGTCCATCCGCTCCCAAAGGTAATCTACACTTTAATCAGATTCAAAGGTAGCCCCCATGTTAACCTATGAGAGAGAGGGACAGGCCTTGCAACAATGAAAAACAAATTTAGCAATATTTCACTGTCAGGACATATAAAACACATTACTATATGCCCTAACTTAACCATACACTGCACCCTGCCCTTGGGGCTACCTAGGGTCTACCTTAGGGTTGCCTTACATGTAAGAAAAGGGAAGGTTTAGGCCTGGCAAGTGGGTACACTTGCCAAGTCGAATTTACAGTTAAAACTGCACACACTGCAGTGGCAGGTCTGAGACATGATTAGTGAGCTACTCATGTGGGTGGCACAACCAGTGCTGCACGCCCACTAGTAGCATTTGAGTTACAGGCCCTGGCACCTCTAGTGCACTTTACTAGGGACTTACTAGTAAATCACATATGCCAATCATGGATAAACCAATCACATACAATTTACACAGAGAGAATATGCACTTTAGCACTGGTTAGCAGTGGTAAAGTGCTCAGAGTTCAAAAGCCAACAGCAACAGATCTGAAAAAAATAGGAGGCAAGAGGCAAAAATATTGGGGATGACCCAGCATAAACAAAAAAATTCCAACATAAACACACACACACACATGCATATATTAGAAATTCACTAAAGAGAACAAAGGTTACAGGGATGTTATAGTTAGGTTCAGATTTTACATGCACAAAACTATATCAATTCAGCTGTAATAGAGTTATTTCAAGTAACTGAAACTCATGCCCCAAGGTAACTGACCTTAGGGTACAAGTTATAGTGCACTGTAAATAGGAAATTCTTCTGTACTCACTTTATTACTTTGAAAGAACGATAAGCTGACGTTGATCTTTCTGTGAATTAAGAGCTCTGAAGATCCCAAGAGATGGCGTCAAAAAAAGCTTATATTGGTCTACCATCACGAGTGAGCCAGTATAGCAGTAGGAGATATTTATCACACTGATCAAATTTATCGCTAGGGGATCAGAATTTGTAGGGTATGATAATTATCACCTATTGCAAGGTTTTGGGGAATAACATGTTTATTTGGATGAGTACTGCACCTAAGACTGCAGTCTTCGGTAATTACCCGTCCTTTTTTGACCTGCTGAAAGTTACCTGTGAGGGGTGGAAATTATCTCAGATGGTAATTACAAACTGTGATGAAGTTTGCATTACTCATAATTCTGAATACGAGGAAACGGTGTTGTGCATGATTTGGAATTTATTGGGCCCTCGTAATGAGGGCCTATGAGTAGTAAAGAACCTCACACAAAACAACACATAAAATGATCACAATGTCTATATCTGCTACATCAAATCTCAAATCTACGTAACTGCTGTGAAGCAAACAGTAAATATTAGATTAATCTGCTAAAAGATATTCATAGTGGTGGTGTGGGTGCATGATCATATACACACACATAATTGAATGTATGTGTTTGTGCATATACATGCCCACACAAAGTGAATATCTCTTAATGGCATTGTTACTGGGAGAATGATGGATTCATGCAAAGAGATACATATGTTTAATTTGGATAAATTATCACTTCTGTCAAATGCCTTTAGAACCATGTCCACTGCAAAAGTACCAAATAAATAAAATATGCCAAAATTATGGGTTCATGCTGAAGAATGGAAGCAGTCCAGATGGCAACTTTGCCAAAAACTCATTTCACGTTTCATCTCACAAATTCACAGTCTGGAAAATGACACTCGGTAACACTGCAACAAAACAAAAAGGCAGATGCACAGATGCTGTCAAGACAAAATCAAAGTCTTAAGGATAGATTAAGGTAGAACATTTTACCTAAATGTGTTCACGAAAAAGTCCTCCGTTGCAAGAAATCTGCCAAGGATAAGCGAGCGTGTTCTAAACCCCATCTGTGTTACACTGCCCTAATTTAGTTGTTTTAAAACCTCTAGTTTGCCGCGTGTGCTTTAGATGGTTTGCACTATACTTCGAAGAATGTGGTTTGATTTTCACTTTCCTAAAAGCAAGCATACCTTGTGAAACTGCCTATGCAAGGCGGGTTGCTTCTGTGTCCTTTATGTCACAGATTTTCTCCAATGACTTAAACAAACTTTTTCTTTGATGTTAAGAGTGTCCTTTGAAGCTTGCAATTTCACTGAACGCTGAGGTGAAAAATATATCTATTACAATTTGCAAGAAATTCAAAAGCTGGGAGTGCTGCATTTTGAAAACTGGAATTTATGGAAGAGATATTTCAAAAAGAGCCAAGTTTATCCCCAGTTCTTGAAAATTCGAGACATTCACATCTAATTAGGCTTCCCCAAACCCAAGGACGCCAGCCTCTGATCCGAAGGAAGCAGTCGAGACCGGCCCTGCTGAGAAGTGAGATATAGCGCAGATTAAACCCGAAGCACGCTTCCGATCTCTAACACTGGCAATACGTGGCTGAGATATTGCATTTGTGAAATGTCTCGTTACGGCTGCTGTGTGTTTACGTTGTTAGTGAAATACGCAGTTGGACAGAATCATAGACTCCTGGCTAAATGGGAACACAAGGTCCCTCTAATAAACTCCTTTGCAATGATATTGATATATTTCATTGTTCCATAACCATACAATAGGAACAGCTGCCGAGTTACCTCGTTTATGCTTCAATAAAACACGGGTACAGTAAGTGCGGCCTTCTGTGCAGCCGCGTTCATCATTACAGAAGGCCGAGGCGTACAGCACCCCTGCTGTACCACAACAGCGTTAGCTTATATTACCGGAAATCCCTCATCACCAACAAAACATTAGAATTAATTATTCACCATTTCAGTACAATGCAGCTCTACCATTCCGAGAATACTTTACCTGGTTTTAGGTGGGCGAATGGGACTTCACCTGTTAGCAATTCCCAGAGACACAGAGCATAGCTGAATACATCAGCTTTTATGGTGTATCGCGTGCACTGACTGAAAACTTCCGGGGCCATCCAGCGCAGGTTCTGCACAATGAAAAAGCGGAAATAATATCAGTGGGCTCGTTTGTGTGTTCATGAAGTAAACATCAAGCAATAATGTCACCCGCATACCTTACAGCCATTGAACATTATTTGCCCTAATTGCACGACATTGGTATTTCTATTTCGTATCCTATTGTACAGTAGTTTGACCTAAGAAATAGGATAAATTATCTTCTGTGAGGAGTGACAGACAGTACAGCAGTTGAACAGGCTCGTCTGTGCGAGGTGTAAGAAAATGTATCGAGGAATAGTCATGAAGCGTGATATATTGCACATCTGGCCATTATATTTTTATTATGTATAATCTATGACGATTGACTGATGCAAATATGTTGTAGGTTTTATTATCAATATGACTTTGCTACATCCACATTGTTCATTCGGAGAGAGGAATACCTAATAATATCCGTATAGAAAAAATACAACTATAGTAATACTTCAGAGGGGAACATCTACTTAATACTTTCTATACGTTCTTGAGCATTGTGTGGCACACAACACCACACAATATCTCCGAGTCATTTTCTTCCAATGAATCTTCTGTCTTTTTTCCATTCGGATGAAAGTTAAAAGTTGGCAGCTGCCACGTTTCTTCCTCCTTTCTAGTCTCTCACCATTTCAGGTGAGGAGAGGCAAATGTCAGGTTGCCACTTTATATATGTGTTTTCTTATTCCCACTGTCTCACGAATTGCTTTGTGGGTCGCGTGGATTAATTCCATCTGTACTGACAGCCATCCCCAACCCGTGGGACTGGTAACTTGTGTTTCGCCTTTATCTCAGTGGTTACCACCGTATGGGGTAAGTAACCTTATCATTGTTGCCAGACGGCATTGTACTGAAGAAACCCATGGAATGTTTCTTTAGCAAGTCTAAACAAACATTGATAATTCCCCTTATTAAGACTGTTCATGATCGATGCTATGGATTGAGCTAGTGTGATATGTTGAGATGCTCTCTCACTGCAATACCAGTCTAGTTGGAATAAGTAGCACATGCTTTTCTCACGTCGACTCTTCACCCTGAACTGTGCACCTGTACTACAAAATGAGGTATTACACATGTCAAGTGAATATAATTTGTATGCATTTTTGAAGACATTGTCTCTGTTTAGTTTGGTTATACTGATTGTGCTTATACATAATCGACCTGCCTTGGAAGGGAAAAATACTAAAAGGATTTTGACTGTAATTGTCCACCGTCTCTCATATTAGAATGGATGCCTTTGCGGATAAGGCCGCCACTCAGGATGAAAGGACATTTCTGGGGACTCTGCTTGGCTCTCAGGGTCTGCAAGGCAGATATTTCAAAACAGCACAAAATCTTACACGAGTATTTACTTTCCCGCACAAATAGCTTTTTCCGCTGGAAGGGTACCCTTTTCTCAGTGCCAATAATGTTTTCTGCTGCTTTGCACCACTTTGTGTATACCACTGCAAACACTCATACTTATTCATGAAAAGCCTGATCTACTAAACTCAAATTGAAAAAGGGCAACTAAAAAATCCCTCTCATGCTTGGGTATAAGTCAGAGTAATGGTAACTGGCCATGAGGATCATTTACAAAGTGATTAATATCTTAATGAATATTATTGAATTTCCTACATGATGACATTAGGAAGTTATCATTAAGCAATGAAGAGACTAAAATGACAATAAGTTGTAAAAAGGAGAATGAAACAGAAGAACACATAAACATGATGTAAGTTTAATTCATTGACTTGTGCTTTATGGTTAATTCAGAATATCACCATTTGGGGCATTTAAGTATACTCATAAAGCTGTTAATCACTACGTAAATGATCCCCTTATTGGTCACTTATCTTGACTCTGATCCAATAAGCTAGCCAGGCTGTGCTTTGTGTAAAAAATAAAACCTACTTGAAGCAGACTTTAGGTAACAGAAATGTTTCCATTTCTCCAAACATTCCACACATTTCATGTGTGTTGCCCTGTACAACACACATAGAATGTGTGGAATGTTTAATACTTTTTCCAGTCATAGAATGTTGTACTTGTAGGACACGCTTCTCGTACAAACCTTTTGCTAGACAACACACACACCCATCTGCAACATGGTGCAAAGTTTGTGAGTGGCACTAGATAGCATGTTTGTGTGCCAGTGCAGGGTTAATGAGCAGCAGCAGGCTAATTTCAATTACTGTGTCTCTCTGTTGCTGTCTCCCCCTTGCACAATGCAGTACCGAAACTTTGTTCATCTCCATTGCACAAAAAATCATAAATCTGTCTCTTTTGCTTAGCTTATTGCTACCTTCGGTAGAAAAAATGAAGCCACTCAGTCTGTCTCTCTCCATTGATGTCTATATGACTGTAAGAGGCTGGACTGGTTTGTAGTGAGTACCAAGGGGTACTTGCACCTTGCACCAGGCCCAGTTATCCCTTATTAGTGTATAGGGTGTCTAGCAGCTTAGGCTGATAGATAATGGTTGCTTAGCAGAGCAGCTTAGGCTGAACTAGGAGACGTGTGAAGCTACTACAGTACCACTTAGTGTCATATGCACAATATCATAAGAAAACACAATACACAGTTATACTAAAAATAAAGGTACTTTATTTTTATGACAATATGCCAAAGTATCTTAGAGTGTACCCTCAGTGAGAGGATAGGAAATATACACAAGATATATATACACAATAGCAAAAATATGCAGTATAGTCTTAGAAAAGAGTGCAAACAATGTATAGTTACAATAGGATGCAATGGGGAAACATAGGGATAGGGGCAACACAAACCATATACTCCAAAAGTGGAATGCGAACCACGAATGGACCCCAAACCTATGTGACCTTGTAGAGGGTCGCTGGGACTATTAGAAAATAGTGAGAGTTAGAAAAATAACCCTCCCCAAGACCCTGAAAAGTGAGTGCAAAGTGCACTAAAGTTCCCCTAAGGACAAAAGAGTCGTGTTAGAGGAATAATGCAGGAAAGACACAAACCAGCAATGCAACAACTGTGGATTTCCAATCTAGGGTACCTGTGGAACAAGGGGACCAAGTCCAAAAGTCACAAGCAAGTCGGAGATGGGCAGATGCCCAGGAAATGCCAGCTGCGGGTGCAAAGAAGCTTCGACTGGACAGAAGAAGCTGAGGTTTCTGCAGGAACGAAAAGGGCTAGAGACTTCCCCTTTGGTGGACGGATCCCTCTCACCTTGGAGAGTCGTGCAGAAGTGTTTTCCCGCCGGAAGGACGCCAACAAGCCTTGCTACACGCAAATCGTGCATTTGGCGTTTTTGGACGCTGCTGAGGCCCAGGAGGGACCAGGAGGTCGCAAATTGGACCTGCAGGGAGAGGGGACATCGAGCAAGACAAAGAGCTCTCACTGAAGCAGGTAGCACCCGGAAAAATGCCAGAAACAGGCACTACGAGGATGCGTGAAACGGTGCTCGCCAAAGTCGCACAAAGGAGTCCCACGTCGCCGGAGACCAACTTAGAAAGTCGTGCAATGCAGGTTAGAGTGCCGTGGACGAAGGCTTGGCTGTACACGAAGGATTTCCGCCGGAAGTGCACAGGGGCCGGAGTAGCTTGCAAAGTCGCGGTTCCCAGCAATGCAGCCCAGTGAGGTGAGGCAAGGACTTACCTCCACCAAACTTGGGCTGAAGAGTCACTGGACTGTGGGGGTCACTTGGACAGCGTCGCTGGATTCGAGGGACCTCGCTCGTCGTGCTGAGAGGAGACCCAAGGGACCGGTAATGCAGCTTTTTGGTGCCTGCGGTTGCAGGGGGAAGATTCCGTCGACCCACGGGAGATTTCTTCGGAGCTTCTGGTGCAGAGAGGAGGCAGACTACCCCCACAGCATGCACAAGCAGGAAAACAGTCGAGAAGGCGGCAGGATCAGCGTTACAGAGTTGCAGTAGTCGTCTTTGCTACTATGTTGCAGGTTTGCAGGCTTCCAGCGCGGTCAGCGGTCGATTCCTTATCAGAAGGTGAAGAGAGAGATGCAGAGGAACTCGGCTGAGCTCATGCATTCGTTATCTAAAGTTTCCCCAGAGACAGAGACCCTAAATAGCCAGAAAAGAGGGTTTGGCTACCTAGGAGAGAGGAAAGGCTACTAACACCTGAAGGAGCCTATCAGCAGGAGTCTCTGACGTCACCTGGTGGCACTGGCCACTCAGAGCAGTCCAGTGTGCCAGCAGCACCTCTGTTTCCAAGATGGCAGAGGTCTGGAGCACACTGGAGGAGCTCTGGACACCTCCCAGGGGAGGTGCAGGTCAGGGGAGTGGTCACTCCCCTTTCCTTTGTCCAGTTTCGCGCCAGAGCAGGGGCTAAGGGGTCCCTGAACCAGTGTAGACTGGCTTATGCAGAATTGGGCACATCTGTGCCCAACAAAGCATTTCCAGAGGCTGGGGGAGGCTACTCCTCCCCTGCCTTCACACCATTTTCCAAAGGGAGAGGGTGTCACACCCTCTCTCAGAGGAAGTTCTTTGTTCTGCCATCCTGGGCCAGGCCTGGCTGGACCCCAGGAGGGCAGCTGCCTGTCTGAGGGGTTGGCAGCAGCAGCAGCTGCAGTGAAACCCCAGGAAGGGCAGTCTGGCAGTACCAGTGTCTGTGCTACAGACCACTGGGATCATGGAATTGTACCAACAATGCCAGGATGGCATAGAGGGGGCAATTCCATGATCCTAGACATGTTACATGGCCATATTCGGAGTTACCATGGTGAAGCTACATATAGGTAGTGACCTATATGTAGTGCACGCGTGTAATGGTGTCCCCGCACTCACAAAGTTCAGTGAATTGGCTCTGAACGATGTGGGGGCACCTTGGCTAGTGCCAGGGTGCCCTCACACTAAGTAACTTTGCACCTAACCTTTACCAGGTAAAGGTTAGACATATAGGTGACTTATAAGTTACTTAAGTGCAGTGTAAAATGGCTGTGAAATAACGTGGACGTTATTTCACTCAGGCTGCAGTGGCAGGCCTGTGTAAGAATTGTCAGAGCTCCCTATGGGTGGCAAAAGAAATGCTGCAGCCCATAGGGATCTCCTGGAACCCCAATACCCTGGGTACCTCAGTACCATATACTAGGGAATTATAAGGGTGTTCCAGTAAGCCAATGTAAATTGGTAAAAATGGTCACTAGCCTGTCAGTGACAATTTGGACAGAAATGAGAGAGCATAACCACTGAGGTTCTGATTAGCAGAGCCTCAGTGAGACAGTTAGTCACTACACAGGTAACACATTCAGGCACATTTATGAGCACTGGGGCCCTGGGTTACCAGGGTCCCAGTGACACATACAACTAAAACAACATATATACAGTGAAAAATGGGGGTAACATGCCAGGCAAGATGGTACTTTCCTACACAACCCCCCCCCCAAACGAAGGACAATAAGACTAGCCATTACCTGATGAGTCTTCATTGTCTAAGTGGAAATATCTGGAGAGTCCATCTGCATTGGAGTGGCTACTCCCAGGTCTATGTTCCACTGTATAGTCCATTCCCTGTAGGGATATGGACCACCTCAACAATTTAGGATTTTCACCTTTCATTTGTTTTAGCCAAAGTAGAGGTTTGTGGTCTGTCTGAACAATGAAGTGAGTGCCAAACAGGTATGGCCTCAACTTCTTCAGAGCCCAGACCACAGCAAAGGCCTCCCTCTCAATGGCAGACCAACGCTTTTCTCTAGGGGTCAACCTCCTACTAATAAAAGCAACAGGTTGATCCTGGCACTCAGAATTAAGTTGTGATAGGACTGCCCCTACTCCTAATTCAGATGCATCAGTTTGGACATAGAATTTTTTAGAGTAACAAGGGCTTTTCAGGACAGGTGCAGAGCACATGGCCTGCTTTAGCTCCTCAAAAGCTTTCTGACAGCTTGCTGTCCATAATACCTTTTTAGGCATTTTCTTGGATGTGAGGTCATTAAGAGGGGCTGCAATTGAGCCATAGTTCTTAATGAACCTCCTGTAATACCCAGTGAGGCCTAGGAAGGCTCTTACCTGAGTCTGAGTGGTAGGGGGAACCCAATCAATAATAGTTTGGATTTTCCCCTGAAGTGGTGCAATCTGTTCCCCACCAACAAGGTGTCCCAGATAAACCACCTTACCCTGCCCTATCTGGCACTTTGAAGCCTTGATAGTGAGGCCTGCCTTTTGCAGGGCCTCCAAAACTTTCCAAAGGTGGACCAGGTGATCATCCCAGCTGGAGCTAAAGACAGCTATATCATCCAAATATGCTGCACTGAAAGCTTCCAGCCCTTGCAGGACTGTGTTCACCAACCTCTGAAAAGTGGCAGGTGCATTTTTCAAACCAAAAGGCATTACAGTAAACTGGTAATGTCCTCCAATGGCAGAAAATGCAGTCTTAGGTTTAGCATCTTCTGACAATTTGATCTGCCAATACCCTGCAGTCAAATCAAAAGTGCTTAGATACTTGGCAGATGCCAGTGTATCTATAAGCTCATCTGCCCTGGGTATAGGGTGAGCATCAGTTTTGGTTACCAAGTTGAGACCTCTATAGTCTACACAAAACCTCATTTCCTTCTTTCCATCTTTAGAATTGGGTTTTGGTACCAGTACCACAGGAGAAGCCCATGGACTGTCAGAGTGCTCAACCACTCCTAGTTCCAACATTTTCTGAACTTCTTGCTTTATGCAGTCCCTGACATGGTCAGGCTGCCTATAGATCTTACTTTTGACAGGTAAACTGTCTCCAGTATCTATAGTGTGCTCACACCAAGAAGTGGTGCCTGGCACAGTAGAGAAGAGTTCTGAAAATTGTCCTAGGAGATTTATGCAATTATCTTTCTGCTCAGCAGTAAGACAATCAGCCAAAACTACACCTTCCACAAGAGCATCTTGTTCTGTGGAAGAGAAGAGATCAGGTAGAGGATCACTGTCTTCTTCCTGTCCCTCATCTGTTGCCATGAGCAGGGTGAGATCAGCCCTGTCATAGTAGGGTTTCAGGCGGTTGACATGGAGCACCCTAAGGGGACTCCTGGCAGTGCCTAAGTCAACCAAGTAGGTGACTTCACCCTTCTTTTCAACAATTGTGTGGGGTCCACTCCATTTATCTTGAAGTGCTCTTGGGGCCACAGGCTCCAAGACCCACACTTTCTGCCCTGGTTGGTACTGAACCAAAACAGCCTTCTGATCATGCCATTGCTTCTGGAGCTCTTGGCTGGCCTGAAGGTTTTTACTGGCCTTTTTCATGTACTCAGCCATCCTTGATCTGAGGCCAAGTACATAATCCACAATATCCTGCTTAGGAGCTTTTAAAGGTTGTTCCCAACCCTCCTTTACAAGTGTGAGTGGACCCCTAACAGGGTGTCCAAAAAGAAGTTCAAAGGGGCTGAAGCCCACTCCTTTCTGGGGTACCTCCCTGTAGGCAAAAAGGAAGCATGGTAGAAGGATATCCCATCTCCTGCGGAGTTTTTCAGGGAGTCCCATAATCATGCCTTTGAGAGTTTTATTAAATCTCTCCACCAGTCCATTTGTTTGTGGATGATAGGGGGTTGTGAACTTGTAAGTTACACCACACTCCTTCCACATGGCCTTTAAGTATGCAGACATGAAATTGCTTCCTCTGTCTGATACTACTTCCTTTGGGAAGCCCACCCTGGAAAATATTCCCAGGAGGGCCTTTGACACTGCAGGAGCTGTAGTGGTCCTTAAAGGAATAGCTTCAGGATATCTTGTGGCATGGTCCACTACCACTAAGATAAACCTATTGCCTGAAGCAGTAGGAGGGTCAAGGGGGCCAACTATGTCAACCCCTACCCTTTCAAAGGGAACCCCAACCACAGGCAGTGGGATAAGGGGTGCCTTTGGAGTGCCACCTGTCTTGCCACTGGCTTGACAGGTTTCACAGGACTTACAAAATTCCTTTGTGTCCTCAGACATCCTAGGCCAATGAAACAATGGAACCAATCTGTCCCAAGTTTTCATTTGACCCAGGTGCCCAGCTAGGGGAATGTCATGTGCCAGTGTTAGGAGGAACTTTCTGTACTCCTGAGGAATCACTAATCTCCTGGCAGCTCCAGGTTTAGGATCCCTATGCTCAGTGTACAAGAGGTTGTCCTCCCAGTAAACTCTGTGAGAGTCACTGACATCCCCATTAGCCTGTTTGACAGCTTGCTGTCTGAGACCCTCTAATGTGGGACAGGTTTGCTGTGCCACACTCAGCTCCTCCCTGGCAGGCCCCCCTTCACCCAAAAGCTCAGCAGTGTTTGCTTCCAGCTCCTCTGGTGTAGGTTCTGCACAGGGAGGGAATTCTTCTTCCTCAGAAGTTGAATCCACTGTAGAGGGAGGGATAGTAGGAAGTGGTTTGCTTCTACTAGCCCTAGCTTTAGGGAGCACTTGGTCCATTGTTCCAGGATCCAAGCTTCCCTGTCCTTTTTGCTTTTTGGCCTGAGCCCTTGTCAAAGCAAAAATATGCCCTGGGATTCCCAGCATTGCTGCATGGGCCTCCAACTCCACATCTGACCAAGCTGATGTCTCCAAATCATTCCCTAATAGACAGTCTACAGGTAAATCTGAAGCTACCACAACTTTCTTTGGACCAGTTACCCCCCCCCCAGTTGAGATTTACAACAGCCATGGGGTGGCTTTGTGTTATGTTGTGAGCATCGGTTACTTGGTACTGGTGTCCAAGTATGTGTTGTTCAGGGTGCACCAGTTTCTCAATCACCATTGTGACACTGGCACCTGTGTACCTGTAGGCCTGGACCTCAACACCATTTATTAGGGTTAGTTGCTTGTACTTCTCCAAGTTATGGGGGCAAGCAACCAAAGTGGCTAAATCAATAGCCCCTTCAGAGACTAAAGTAGCCTCTGTGGTCTCCCTAATCAGACCAACCCCAACTAAATTACCAAAAGTGAGCCCAGCTACTCCCTTGGATTGGCTATTAGTAGGTTTGCTCCCACCACCACTGCTATTAGTAGGGACACTAGGTGTAGCAGTAGGGGTTGTAGTGGTAGGAGCTGTGGTGCCTTTCTTTGGACAACTGGGATCTGTTGTCCAATGGCCTTTTATTTTACATAAATAGCACCATGGTTTCTTTTCCTTGTTCTGATTAAAGGAGGATTTGGACCCACCACCCCCACCAGAGTGTTTTTGTGGGCCTGATGAAGACTCATTTTTAGATTTGTCCCCACCCTTGTCAGAAGACTTACCATCCTTCTTTTTGTTGCCATCTTTGTCACCCCCTGTATGAACTTTTCTGTTCACTCTTGTTCTGACCCATTTGTCTGCCTTCTTTCCCAATTCTTGGGGAGAGGTCAGATCAGAGTCCACCAAGTACTGGTGCAACAAATCAGACACACAATTATTAAGAATATGCTCTCTCAGGATTAAGTTATACAGGCTGTCATAATCAGTAACTTTACTGCCATGTAACCACCCCTCCAAGGCCTTCACTGCCTGGTCAATGAAATCAACCCAGTCTTGGGAAGACTCCTTTTTGGTCTCTCTGAACTTTATCCTGTACTGTTCAGTGGTTAAGCCATAACCATCCAGGAGTGCATTCTTAAGAACTTGGAAATTATTAGCATCATTTTCTTTTACAGTAAGGAGCCTATCCCTACCTTTTCCACTAAATGATAGCCATAGGATAGCAGCCCACTGCTTTTGAGGGACATCCTGTACAGCACAGGCCCTCTCAAGTGCAGCAAACCACTTGTTAATGTCATCCCCCTCCTTATAAGGGGGAACTATCTTGTGCAGATTCCTGGAATCATGCTCTTTTGCAGGATGACTATGGGGAATACTGCTGCTGCCACCATGGGTATCTAAACCCAACTTCTGTCTTTCCTTCTCTAATTCTAAAGACTGTCTATCCAAATCCAGCTGTTGCTTCTTGAGCTTCAGTCTGGTTTGTTCCACTCTCAATCTATTGAGCTCCCTTTCTAACAATCTGTCATCAGGGTGGGTGGGAGGGACATTTCTAGATACAGAGGTATGATGGGAATGAACAGAAGGAGACCTGTCCCTTACAGAGGGCACCCTAACAGCTTGGCTACCAGTATAATGTGAGAGCACACCATCAGTATGGTGTGATTCAACCTCTGTACCAACTATGCTAGACTGTCTAGTAATGGGCAGGCTGAGAAGTTTCTTTCCTGAATCTTTTCCTGGGGGAGTCCCTGGATCAGATTGAGAACCATTAGCTACTTTTTCACCAGATTGGGCACTTATGGCCTTATCCTGTACTCTAAGCATATTAATTAACAGTTCTAAGGAAGGATTCTTCCCTACACTCAAACCTCTCTCTATGCAGAGACTCCTTGCTCCTTTCCAGCTAAGGTGATCATATGCAAGTTTGGACAGTTCAAAATTTTTTCCTGTGCCAGACATTTTTTAAAGAGAGTTAAAGTGATAGAAAAAGAGAAAAAAGTTTTCAGAACTTTTTGGAAAGACAGAAAAAAACTTTTTAAACTTTTAAGAACTTTTTGAAAGTTTAGAAGTACTTTTCAGCACTTAGAAAAGAGTGAAAAGAGGAAATGCAAAACTTTTTGGCTATGTGTATATACACTGACCTTGTTTTGTATATTTTTCTCTTATGAAAAGTACAATGACAAGAGTGGTAAGTAGTCTCAAGCACTTATCCCACCACTGCACAACCAATGTAAGAGGCTGGACTGGTTTGTAGTGAGTACCAAGGGGTACTTGCACCTTGCACCAGGCCCAGTTATCCCTTATTAGTGTATAGGGTGTCTAGCAGCTTAGGCTGATAGATAATGGTAGCTTAGCAGAGCAGCTTAGGCTGAACTAGGAGACGTGTGAAGCTACTACATTACCACTTAGTGTCATATGCACAATATCATAAGAAAACACAATACACAGTTATACTAAAAATAAAGGTACTTTATTTTTATGACAATATGCCAAAGTATCTTAGAGTGTACCCTCAGTGAGAGGATAGGAAATATACACAAGATATATATACACAATAGCAAAAATATGCAGTATAGTCTTAGAAAACAGTGCAAACAATGTATAGTTACAATAGGATGCAATGGGGAAACATAGGGATAGGGGCAACACAAACCATATACTCCAAAAGTGGAATGCGAACCATGAATGGACCCCAAACCTATGTGACCTTGTAGAGGGTCGCTGGGACTATTAGAAAATAGTGAGAGTTAGAAAAATAACCCTCCCCAAGACCCTGAAAAGTGAGTGCAAAGTGCACTAAAGTTCCCCTAAGGACAAAAGAGTCGTGTTAGAGGAATAATGCAGGAAAGACACAAACCAGCAATGCAACAACTGTGGATTTCCAATCTAGGGTACCTGTGGAACAAGGGGACCAAGTCCAAAAGTCACAAGCAAGTCGGAGATGGGCAGATGCCCAGGAAATGCCAGCTGCGGGTGCAAAGAAGCTTCGACTGGACAGAAGAAGCTGAGGTTTCTGCAGGAACGAAAAGGGCTAGAGACTTTCACTTTGGTGGACGGATCCCTCTCACCTTGGAGAGTCGTGCAGAAGTGTTTTCCCGCCGGAAGGACGCCAACAAGCCTTGCTACACGCAAATAGTGCGTTTGGCGTTTTTGGACGCTGCTGAGGCCCAGGAGGGACCAGGAGGTCGTAAATTGGACCTGCAGGGAGAGGGGACGTCGAGCAAGACAAAGAGCCCTCACTGAAGCAGGTAGCACCCGGAGAAGTGCCAGAAACAGGCACTACAAGGATGCGTGAAATGGTGCTCGCCGAAGTCGCACAAAGGAGTCCCACGTCGCCGGAGACCAACTTAGAAAGTCGTGCAATGCAGGTTAGAGTGCCGTGGACCCAGGCTTGGCTGTGCACGAAGGATTTCCGCCGGAAGTGCACAGGGCCCGGAGTAGCTTGCAAAGTCGCGGTTCCCAGCAATGCAGCCCAGCGAGGTAAGGCAAGGACTTACCTCCACCAAACTTGGGCTGAAGAGTCACTGGACTGTGGGGGTCACTTGGACAGCATCGCTGGATTCGAGGGACCTCGCTCGTCGTGCTGAGAGGAGACCCAAGGGACCGGTAATGCAGCTTTTTGGTGCCTGCGGTTGCAGGGGGAAGATTCCGTCGACCCACGGGAGATTTCTTCGGAGCTTCTGGTGCAGAGAGGAGGCAGACTACCCCCACAGCATGCACAAGCAGGAAAACAGTCGAGAAGGCGGCAGGATCAGCGTTACAGAGTTGCAGTAGTCGTCTTTGCTACTATGTTGCAGGTTTGCAGGCTTCCAGCGCGATCAGCGGTCGATTCCTTATCAGAAGGTGAAGAGAGAGATGCAGAGGAACTCGGCTGAGCTCATGCATTCGTTATCTAAAGTTTCCCCAGAGACAGAGACCCTAAATAGCCAGAAAAGAGGGTTTGGCTACCTAGGAGAGAGGAAAGGCTACTAACACCTGAAGGAGCCTATCAGCAGGAGTCTCTGACGTCACCTGGTGGCACTGGCCACTCAGAGCAGTCCAGTGTGCCAGCAGCACCTCTGTTTCCAAGATGGCAGAGGTCTGGAGCACTCTGGAGGAGCTCTGGACACCTCCCAGGGGAGGTGCAGGTCAGGGGAGTGGTCACTCCCCTTTCCTTTGTCCAGTTTCGCGCCAGAGCAGGGGCTAAGGGGTCCCTGAACCGGTGTAGACTGGCTTATGCAGAATTGGGCACATCTGTGCCCAACAAAGCATTTCCAGAGGCTGGGGGAGGCTACTCCTCCCCTGCCTTCACACCATTTTCCAAAGGGAGAGGGTGTCACACCCTCTCTCAGAGGAAGTTCTTTGTTCTGCCATCCTGGGCCAGGCCTGGCTGGACCCCAGGAGGGCAGCTGCCTGTCTGAGGGGTTGGCAGCAGCAGCAGCTGCAGTGAAACCCCAGGAAGGGCAGTCTGGCAGTACCAGGGTCTGTGCTACAGACCACTGGGATCATGGAATTGTACCAACAATGCCAGGATGGCATAGAGGGGGCAATTCCATGATCCTAGACATGTTACATGGCCATATTCGGAGTTACCATGGTGAAGCTACATATAGGTAGTGACCTATATGTAGTGCACGCGTGTAATGGTGTCCCCGCACTCACAAAGTTCAGTGAATTGGCTCTGAACGATGTGGGGGCACCTTGGCTAGTGCCAGGGTGCCCTCACACTAAGTAACTTTGCACCTAACCTTTAACAGGTAAAGGTTAGACATATAGGTGACTTATAAGTTACTTAAGTGCAGTGTAAAATGGCTGTGAAATAACGTGGACGTTATTTCACTCAGGCTGCAGTGGCAGGCCTGTGTAAGAATTGTCAGAGCTCCCTATGGGTGGCAAAAGAAATGCTGCAGCCCATAGGGATCTCCTGGAACCCCAATACCCTGGGTACCTCAGTACCATATACTAGGGAATTATAAGGGTGTTCCAGTAAGCCAATGTAAATTGGTAAAAATGGTCACTAGCCTGTCAGTGACAATTTGGACAGAAATGAGAGAGCATAACCACTGAGGTTCTGATTAGCAGAGCCTCAGTGAGACAGTTAGTCACTACACAGGTAACACATTCAGGCACACTTATGAGCACTGGGGCCCTGGGTTACCAGGGTCCCAGTGACACATACAATTAAAACAACATATATACAGTGAAAAATGGGGGTAACATGCCAGGCAAGATGGTACTTTCCTACAATGACCAATCACCTAATTGTCTCCCTGTAGATGCTACAGTGTACTAATAGGATTAAAATATATAGTTTCCTTTACATACTAACACATCAATAATTGCCCAAATATGTAAAAACATTCATAATCACATTGTCCCAGGAAAGAATGAGCTTTATAAACAACATCACAAAATAAAATGATGGACAGGGTGTTCAAACCTTTCAAAAACTCACCTCCATTCACAGATCTGGGTTTAATCCATCATTATTTTGCTTGCCATGTCACCCCAGTTTGAACCCAGTCATACACAAATCAGTCTTGACCCTGCTCCCCAAAGGAACAGTCTATCTCGAACTGCCAAGCCAGGTCCTCCCTGGACCAGAAACAAACATCCTGGTACCGGTTTCAGGGTATCACCCCTCGTCAGCCAGGCTAGCTTGAATCCAATGACGTAGCGACCAAGGGGCCCATGTCTGGCATACTCTAGCCACTCAGGGCGCATATAGCAGCATCACAAAATAAAATGATGGGCGGAGTGTTGAACATTTTCAATCGCTCACTCCCCCAGGCACAGATCTGAGTTTAATCCAGCGTTATTTTGCTCGCCACATCACCCCAGTTTGGAACCAGCAATATGCAAATGATTCTTGACCCTGCTCCCCATGGGAACAGTCCAGCCCAAACTCTCAAGCTAGGTGCTCTCTGGACTGGAAACAAAAATTCTGGGACCAGTTTCGAGGTATCACCCGTCATCAGCCAGGCTTACTTGAATGCAGTGATGCAGCAAGCAAGGGACCCATGTCTGACAATGCTCAGCATTCTGTCCATCATCTTTTTTGTTGCTATAGTTGCCCTAAGTGGGAAGGGTATGCCCAGACAAGGGTCCCATGCTCACTGTGCCACTGGAGTCAAGCTAACCTGACTAATGAGGGGCTATACCCCGAAACTAGTCCCAAAATGGTTGTCTCAGGCCCAGGGAGGATCTGGCTGGACAGTTCAGGCTGGACTGTTCCGATGGGGAGCAGGGTCAAGACTGATTTGCATAATGCTAAGTCCAACCTTTGATGGTACGGTGAGCAACATAATGATGGATTTAACCCTGATCTGTGACTAGAGGTGAGTGTTTGACAGTGTCCAGCATTTCATCCATCATGTTTTTGTGTTGTTATAGTTGCCCTAAGTGGGAAAGGTATGCCCAGATGTGGGCTTTGTACTCAAGTGCCACTGGATTTAAGATAGCTGTACTGATGCTGGGTGATACCCTGTAACCAGTCCCGGATGCCTGTTTCCAGTCCATGGAGGACCAGGCCTGGCAGTTCAGGCTAGACTGTTCCCATGGGGAGAAGGGTCATAACTGATTTGCATATGGCTGGGTCCAACCTGGGATGGTATTATGAGCAAAATAACAATGGATTTAACCTTGATCTGTGACTGGGGGTGAGTGTGACAATGTTCGGCATTTCGTCCCTCATCTTTTTGCGTTACTAAGCTTCACAAAAGCCAATTGCTCCAGCTGTTTCGGGTAAATATGTGTAGGGGTTTATGGGTAGGTGGCTTCAAGAGTGAGTGAGTGCAGCAATAAATGAACAAGTACCATTAGACTGAGTGACTAACTGCATGACTATGATGAAGATGATGGCATAAGTCAAATGCAAGAGCCATCTAGGAAAGAGTATACAGAAGGGACAAATATTTCTTAAGAGAATTTCAGAATAGAAGGAACTGGACTGTGCATCGAGTGGGAAGGAAAAAAGACTCTGCGCCTTAGGGCCCAAGTAAGATAAAGTATGGTCACCATTTTGGTCAAGGTGAACTGGAGGGACAATGAGAATGGGGCTTTAAGAACGAAGCAAAAATGGGACTTCCACTGCATAGATTGTTTGGTGAAATAAATTGGCTAATGTTATCGAATGCTCTGTGGCAGAAGCAAAGGACCTCGAGTAAACAATTGTTTTGATAGGCAGCCAGAGAACAGATGGAGACTTCGGAAACTAGCAAGTCACATGAAAAGCCTTGCAATAGCCTTGTGGAAAAGTTCAGAACACACTACAGTTTGACCAGAAAATATTTGAAAAGAATGGAATAGAGTGAGTTAGATTAGTCTTGTTTGGAGAGAATCATGGCCTAATCAATTATCTTGTGGCAGCTGCCCTGAATATAGACCAGGATGCAACTCATGATCCTCAAGATGAATTAACAAGAAGACTAACATTTGTTAGTGTGAATTGAGAAGGAGAGGCTAGAGTTAAAGAAGACACCAAAATTGGGGATCATTTCCACAATATCATGATAAACAGTATCGCTGATAAAATTATTGTGTCAAAAATATTGTTTACCACAATATTGTGATCCTAAACTTATAATGTTAAGGACAAAACGCGCTGAACTTTGCCTGGATGACTACACATCCCAGACTGCTCTTGGCCCCTGGAGGTGGCCATTTTACTTGCCCAGCTGCTCACACTTGCACCAACGACAAGAGCGCAAAAGCTCTACCAAGATCACCGCTGCATGGGACACAACCTGAACTTTGCCTGGGGGACTACACATTCCAGACTGCTCTTGGCACCTGAAGGCAGCCACCTTACTTTCCCAGCTGCTCACGCATGCACCAACGACGATCGCTATAAAGCGCTACCAAGATCACCGCTGAGTGGGCTGCGCCTAGGCCATGTTCGGTCAAAGCCAGTCGGAGGCTGGGCTGGGTCACCCCTCTAACATTTTTTGCTTTGTTTTGCATCATCAAATTGGCATCATAGGCTGCAGCTGTAGTTGTTGTATTGTGGCAGGAGGATAACTGATCTAGCAGGCCTTGCTTGGGCCTATCTATTCATTATTCTTAACAAGTGGTATCGCTTACGGGTAAAAGAAAGGTAGCAGAGGGTAGGGTGGGATAGTGCAGAACAAAAAACGTAAAAGCCAAAAGCATGCAGCACATAATTTTGTGATGACAAGGCTTGATAATCTTCTAGTTGAATGTGAAAAAATATTGACCTCCACCCCTGACAATGCCCCCAAAAATGCTCAGGGTGTGTGTAGGAAAGTACCATCTTGCCTGGCATGTTACCCCCATATTTCACTGTATATATGTTGTTTTAGTCTATGTGTCACTGGGACCCTGCCAGGCAGGGCCCCAGTGCTCATAAGTATGTGCCCTGCATGTGTTCCCTGTGTGATGCCTAACTGTCTCACTGAGGCTCTGCTAACCAGAACCTCAGTGGTTATGCTCTCTCTGCTTTCCAGATTTGTCACTACCAGGCTAGTGACTAAATTTACCAATTCACATTGGCATACTGGTACACCCATATAATTCCCTAGTATATGGTACTGAGGTACCCAGGGTATTGGGGTTCCAGGAGATCCCTATGGGCTGCAGCATTTCTTTTGCCACCCAAAGGGAGCTCTGACAATTCTTACACAGGCCTGCCAGTGCAGCCTGAGTGAAATAACGTCCACGTTATTTCACAGCCGTGTACCACTGCACTTAAGTAACTTATAAGTCACCTATATGTCTAACCTTCACCTGGTGAAGGTTGGGTGCAAAGTTACTTAGTGTGTGGGCACACTGGCACTAGCCAAGGTGCCCCCACATCGTTCAGGGCAAATTCCCTGGACTTTGTGAGTGCGGGGACACCATTACACGCGTTCACTGTACATAGGTCACTACCTATGTACAGCGTCACAATGGTAACTCCGAACATGGCCATGTAACATGTCTAAGATCATGGAATTGTCACCTCAATGCCATTCTGGCATTGGGGGGACAAATCCATGATCCCCCGGGTCTCTAGCACAGAACCCGGGTACTGCCAAACTGCCTTTCCGGGGTCTCCACTGCAGCTGCTGCCAACCCCTCAGACAGGTTTCTGCCCTCCTGGGGTCCAGGCAGCCCTGGCCCAGGAAGGCAGAACAAAGGACTTCCTTTGAGAGAGGGTGTTACACCCTCTCCCTTTGGAAATAGGTGTGAAGGCTGGGGAGGAGTAGCCTCCCCCAGCCTCTGGAAATGCTTTGATGGGCACAGATGGTGCCCATCTCTGCATAAGCCAGTCTACACCGGTTCAGGGATCCCCCAGCCCTGCTCTGGCATGAAACTGGACAAAGGAAAGGGGAGTGACCACTCCCATGACCTCCACCTCCCAGGGGAGGTGCCCAGAGCTCCTCCAGTGTGTCCCAGACCTCTGCCATCTTGGAAACAGAGGTGTTTGTGGCACACTGGACTGCTCTGAGTGGCCAGTGCCAGCAGGTGACGTCAGAGGCTCCTTCTGATAGGCTCTTACCTCTCTTGGTAGCCAATCCTCCTTCCTAGGTAGCCAAACCTCCTTTTCTGGCTATTTAGGGTCTCTGCTTTGGGGATCTCACCAGATAACGAATGCAAGAGCTCACCAGAGTTCCTCTGCATCTTCCTCTTCACCTTCTGCCAAAGGATCGACCGCTGACTGCTCAGGACGCCTGCAAAACCGCAACAAAGTAGCAAGATGACTACTAGCAATCTTGTATCGCTTCATCCTGCCGGCTTTCTCGACTGTTTCCAGGTGGTGCATGCTCTGGGGGTAGCCTGCCTGCTCTCTGCACCAGGAGCTCTGAAGAAATCTCCCGTGGGTCGACTGAATCTTCCCCCTCCAACCGCAGGCAACAAAAGACTGCATCACCGGTCCTCTGGGTCCCCTCTCAGCACGACGAGCGTGGTCCCTGGAACTCAGCAACTCTGTCCAAGTGACTCTTACAGTCCAGTGACTCTTCAGTCCAAGTTTGGTGAAGGTAAGTCCTTGCCTCCCCACGCTAGACTGCATTTTTGGGTCCTGCGTGATTTGCAGCTGCTCCGGCTTCTGTGCACTCTTCCAGGATTTCCTTCGTACACAGCAAAGCCTGTGTCCCCGACACTCTAACCTGCAGTGCACAACCTTCTGAGTTGTCCTCTGGTGTCGTGGGACTCCCTTTTGTGACTTCGGGTGGACTCCAGTTCACTTTTCTTCTAAGTGCCTGTTCAGGTACTTCTACGGGTGCTGCCTGCTTTTGTGAGGGCTCCCTGACCTGCTGGGTGCCTCCTCTGTCTCCTCATCCAAGTGGCGACATCCTGGTCCCTCCTGGGCCACAGCAGCATCCAAAAACCCTAACTGCGACCCTTGCAGCTAGCAAGGCTTGTTTGAGGTCTTTCTGCATGGGAACACCTCTACAAGCTTCTTCACAACGTGGGACACCCATCCTCCAAAGGGGAAGTTCCTAGTCCTCTTTGTTCTTCCAGAACACCAAGCTTCTTCCAACAGGTGGCAGCTTCCTTGCACCCTCAGCTGGCATTTCTTGGGCTCCTGCCCACTCTTGACACTGTCAAGACTCTTGGACTTGGTCCCCTTGTCTTACAGGTACTCAGGTCTGGAGATCCACTGTTGTTGCATTGCTGGTGTTTGTTCTCCTTGCAGAATCCCCCTATCACGACTTCTGTGCTCTCTGGGGGAGTAGGTGCACTTTACACCTACCTTTCAGGGTCTTGGGGTGGGTTATTTTTCTAACCCTCACTGTTTTCTTACAGTCTAAGCGACCCTCTAGAAGCTCACATAGGTTTGGGGTCCATTCGTGGTTCGCATTCCACTTTTGGAGTATATGGTTTGTGTTGCCCCTTTACCTATGTGCTCCTATTGCAATCCACTGTAACTTTACATTGCTTGCATTACTTCCTTTTGCTATTATCTGCATAATTTTGGTTTGTGTACATATATCTTGTGTATGTTTCTCATCCTCATACTGAGGGTACTCACTGAGATACTTTTGGCATATTGTCATAAAAATAAAGTACCTTTATTTTTAGTATATCTGTGTATTGTGTTTTCTTATGATATTGTGCATATGACACCAGTGGTATAGTAGAAGCTTTACATGTCTCCTAGGTCAGCCTAAGCTGCTTTGCCATAGCTACCTTCTATCAGCCTAAGCTGCTAGAAATACCTCTTCTACACTAATAAGGGATAACTGGACCTGGCACAGGGTGTAAGTACCTCTGGTACCCACTACAAGCCAGGCCAGCCTCCTACAGTGTGTGTTCTTCCATAAATTTGGGGATTAACTGCAAAAAAATCCCTGACATGTTTAAAGTATGAGACCTGCAGGGGTGTGCGCATGAAGTGAAAGGTGGGGGGGGGCGGGACATGCCACTCACACACACCAACATGGGCGAACAAATCGTCACTTGATGACAGTAATGTCCTGCTTCACAGTAATCGTTTTAGTCCGCTAAGAGACATCTTAGACACACATGACAATCCTGTCACCAACATTATAGCAGGTGAAACCATAGTCACAAATGTCGCCCCCAACATGGCTGAGTCTCAACATCTCTCTCATATACAAGATTTAAAGGCAGAGGTGACTGAGTTCAAATCTATGGTATCCACATTAATCTCTGTGGTTAGGCAGATGATTCCATTGGCCGTGATGACTCCTTGGTTGGTGCCCATGGGCTTGTGTCCACTTCTCCTGGACCATTATTTGTGTTGCCTACTTTTCCTTTGCCAGTGGTTAACAAGAGTCTTATCCCCGTGCCTGGCTCTGCTAGTGCTAGCTTGGCTCCTTGTGTAGGCAAAAGGCCAGCAGGCGAGAGGCTAGGGAATGTTTGCTGGGCTTCCAATTGTAGTGACACAGGCATGGTCAAGGAGCCAAGAGACTACTGCCAACCCTTTGGGCCTGTAGATAATGGTATCTGTAATTGTGTGGGCGGTTCTCTTTTTGATAGGCCCAAATTTACAGATACTGTTTTGATGGTCAATGTACCCAACCCTGCTGCATCTAGAGAGAGCAGAGAAGCCACTAAAAACAAGGCAATTCATTGGATACATAATGTGAGAGGTTGTCAATCTGTGATCCTTGAGGACATAAAGCTGCAAAGAAATACTTAAAGCTACTTTCGAATACCACTGTATAGATATATATATAGAAAGACATCAAAATATAAATATATTCACATTATAATGTATGTCAAAAATTATCTTTTTACTGTGTGTCCCATCCAGGGCTAAATAGATATTATAATTGTATTGCTTCAACAAACCATATTTCATGAAATCATCAACTTATTTCATTAATATTTTATGATATAATATAGAACATCAATACAAAACAGAAAAAAATAAGCAAATTAAACCATTCAAACCTCAATCATACAAATGTCATATATACATCAACATACTTTAATACAATCAAGAAATATATGATATAATGACATGATGTTAATAAATATATATATATATATATATATATATATATATATATATATATATATATATATATATATATTTTTATATATATATATATATATGCAAAGAGCTTTCAGCCCAGCACCTAATGTCACAATATTAATATCAACAAGTACAAAAAACTGTAGGAACCCGGAGCCTACGCACGTTTTGGTATTCCTCTCATTAGGAGGCCACCTACATCAGGGCGGTTCCAGACCATACGATCATATGTGGATTCAAAAGCCGTAGAGAGGATTGTATTAAAGTATGTTGATGTATATATGACTTTTGTATGATTGAGGTTTCAATGGTTTAATTTGCTTATTTTTTCTGTTTTGTATTGATGTTCTAATTATATAATAAAATATTGATGAAATAAGTTAATGATTTCATGAAATATGGTTTGTTGAAGCAATAACACTTTACTATCTATTTAGCCCTGGATTGGACACACAGTAAAAAGATAATTTTTGACATACATTATAACGTGAATATATTTATATTTTGATGTCTTTCTATATATATCTATATAGTGGTATTCAATAGTAGCTAAGTATTTCTTTGCAGCTTTAGTCATTATTTCCCTGGTTGAGCTACTTCAAATAATCAGGCACCCTCTTTGGTCTTGTACTAATCCGTGAGGACATAACTAGGGCAGTTTGGAGACCAGATCCTGCTACACCGTATGATGTGATCGAGCTGACACTCAGAGACAAGGGTCTGGTAGATGATCTGGTGGCTGTAGATGCAAGAACATGTCCACCAAGGAACTCCCATATCCAATTCAATACCTCAGGCTCTCTACACACTACAATGCTCATTCAGGGGGTAGTTCATCAGGTTTAAATGACAATGACTGACTCTGTGCTTCATCTGAGATTGCTCCAGCTCATTCACCATTGGTTCCCGCTTTGCATAATGTAGCCGGTCCTGGCATTAGTGCTCTCCCTGCTCCCGAGTCTGTTAGTTCTCCTATCTTTGGCAGCTCATGCCAGACACTGCCAAATCAGTCAGTTAATTGCCCAGCCAATGGTGCCACGATCACATCTATGTTGCACCTGGCATCCCATAATGATGGTGTACATCTTGTCTCCTTGAATGTGGCATGTTTAAATTCTACTACCTCCTCATACAGCTTTTGACTAATTTATTGAGATTTACGACATCTGCCTTTTCCAGAAAACATGGGCAGTGGATCCATTATTTCAGTCTGGGTTTCTGAATTGTTATATTCCAGCACTTCCTAGCAAGAGAGGAAGACCCTCTGGTGGTCTAACCACATGGGCTTAAACAACATTAAACCGCCACATATTACAGTTACCCATTGAATCTATTGATATATTAGGTATTCAGTTATCATTTGGGCCGAAGTCCGGAGTAATTATTATTAACATCTATGCAAGAGGGGTTGGGGGGGGGGGGCTTGTCCTCAAGCACGCTCCACATGCTGGAAGCATTTCTGAGGCAGTGCCCCCGGTATTTTAAAATCATTGTAGCAAGCGAGTTTAATGTCACATTTGAGCCTTTAGACTGGGATGATCTTGACTTCATGCATGACGAAGATCGGATGTGGTGTGTTCCATCCCTTGACATCCCTCCCATCAATAGGTGGTCACAAGCAGCTGTGCAGTTAAAAGCCTTGACTATGGAATTTGGGCTTAGAACACTTAATGGCAGAACTAAATCAGATGCTAAGGGCTCTCACACTTATAACAAAACTAACCATACAAGCAAAATTGATTATTGCTTAGTTGATTTGAGATTGTCACCTTTTGTAGTTGGCATGATAGTTGCTGAGAGGATAGAGAATGACCACAATCCACTCTCTGTCCAAATGCTTGCTGTATGTGACCAATTGTCTGTGCCTAGCATTCCCACTATACCACTAAAGGACATTAGTATGACCAACGACAAAAGACATTTGAAGTGACATCAATTAGTAGCCCAGCCTGATATTTTAAGTTTTGTCAATGCTGTCTCAAGGTCTTGGCTGGCACAACTAGAGGCAGGCTCCACAATTAATAATGTGCAATTGATTGTATGTCATGTTCTTTGTTTTGAAAGTGTTGCGGCCCATTTTATGGTAGGGGCGTAACTTTGGTGGCAAAAGTCTCAGAGGCAAACATCCTTGGTATAATAAGGACTGCTGGGCCTAAATAAACAACTGATCCAAGCTATCAAAACGAAGGAGTTAGCCTCTATCCATATAGCCAGAAAATCCTACAAGGCTCCCATCCATAAATACTATATATACGTATATTCTATGGATTGTTCTAATGCGGTGTAAGAGTAGAACTGGGCTGTTCCCACCATTATTGATCAACCATCCACTTCTCCAGTTCTACATTTGTTCACTATTTCTGATGTTGTGCATTCATTAGGCACCCTCAAGCGCGGTAGAACAGCTGGCTAGGATGGTGTCCCGGCAGATTTATATTTGACTGACATAGATGCCTGGTCCAGATACATCCTTATTCTATCTCATGCAATGGGGCAGGGGTACCAATCCCTGATTCTTTGAAGGGTGTCTTTGTTTTACCCACCCATAAAAGTGGTGATAGATCCTTGTCCTGTAACTATGGGCCTATCAGCTTATTAGACTGTGTGCAAAAAAAATTCTGCCACTTCCTTTTGGGGAAGATCCAGGATTGGGTATCTAAATATGACATTCTCAGCCCTCTGCAAGCTGCATTTCACATAAAAACTTCCACTATTGACCAAGTCTTTAGATTCCTGCTTCTATTTTGGAAAACTGTCTTTAATGGCAAAGGAAATCCTTCTGTTGCTTTCAAAGATCTAAATCTTCGTTTGAGTTAGTACCTCGCAACAAGCTGTGGGAAGTTCTTTTTGACTTGGCAATGCCTCCCCACCCTCTTTCCTTACTAGTACGCCTCCATGAGGATGACTATACATGCGCTAGGTGGGGTGATCAGGGGCAGCTTACTGACAAAATCCCAGTACAAAGGGGAGTACAACAGGGATGGGTCCTTGCTCAAACTTCATTTTCATTGTATATCAATGATATTGTCCCATTTTTAGCTATGGTGGAGGCAGATGCACCATGTATCAGTGCACGTAAAGTTCCTGTATTGTTGTTTGCAGATGACACTCGCTTAATCTCCAAGACCCCTAGTGGTCTACAGAAACTTCTAAATCGATTTGAGGAGTTCTGTCTCTCTCGAGACTGGAGATCAATACCTCCAAAACAAAACTGAGGATGTTTAACCCCCATAAATCATACAAAGGGAAGATAGTTCTTGGAGCGCCCACCACTTAAAACGGTGAAATCTTTTGGTTACCTTGGTATCTGGAAATCTGTCCTGGAAATCCCATATCATCAAGGTGGCATTGAAGCAAAAACAGTACACTGGGGTTCTATTCAGGGACTTTAGCACCTCACGTACCAAACCGATCCACCCCGCACTTCAGATCTATGAGACCAAGGCTGTTAGTTCCACTTTATATAGTGTGGAGATATGGGGCTATGCTAAAGCTCAAGAAATATCTGTAGTTGAAAATACCTTTTTAGGGAAACTTGTTTCTCTACCATCGAGTACCCCATTGTTCCTTTTTTTTTAAAGATTTGGGCATTAAGGGAATAGACCCTAAAGCCAGTTTATGTCCTCTTCTGTACTGGAGATGGCTCTGGACTACGCCGAAGCTTGCCTCATATACTGGAGCCCTCCAAGCTGTAGTTGAAGCTGATCGCTCTCTTAGTGTCCCCTGGCATGGATACGTTAAGGCTTCACTGTATTGGCTTGGCTGGTGTGAGCTCTGGGAACGCCTAACTACTGCTGCCTTTTCCTCAAAGCTTGACTTTAAAAATAAGTATTGGAAGATGGTAGGTCCTGAAGAACTGCTTGAGGCAATTCATTCTAAGCTGTCTCATGCTTTGCTGATCTGAAGGATAAGCGCAGCTATGAGGCATTTTGGGACATAATTCCAACTGCTAAGGACAGGAAGCTGTACTTCCAGTTTCATGTAGGAACCTTACCATTAAGATCATTCACTAGCAGTTGGTCATCTGACATAACTACTGTCTGGCTAGCTTGTAACGCCCCTATTGAAAATTTGCCCCATTTTTTTTGTCTGCCCCGCTTATGAAATCCCTCGCAGGAAGTGGGTTGCACCTGCCTGCAGGCTGCTGGGCATCAGCAGATCTGCTATAGCTCTATGAATTCTTAAATCAGATACTGATCATGTTTTAGTTACTGCTGTTGCAAAATTTCTTGGAGCTATGTAGACCAATAGAGCAAAGATGTTATCTTCTTCATGTGAAGTTGCCTTGCAGGTTGGCTTCCCAATGACGGACATCGTTCAGCACACTTCTGTGAAATGAATTGTTAATTAGTGTGTGTATTCTTAATACTACTGTGCTTTTGGGTCAAAGAAGCTGTGTGGTGACTATGCTGGATCTGTGGCCTAAAATTGTGAAAGCTTGCTATTGACTCTGTAAATCCAACTATTGCATTTTGCACAGATTTACAACTTTTAATATGTTTTATGTACATGGTCACAGAGTATTCTGTGCACAAATTTTATGCTTAAGTCCTGGGCCCAGTGGTATTTATTATTGTATTGATTTTATCCTTGTCTTAACTTATTTTTAACGTATATGACATGTGATGCTTTTTCTTTGCATATGTTTTGTGCTTTTATGGTACTAGCTATGGAAATAAAGCTTATTTGAAGTACAAAACTATGGGAAAAATATTGTTGACACTCCTATTGTTGCAAAATAGACAAAAATATCAATTTTCTAAGTGTAAATAGAGTTTTAAGTAGTAAATGTTAAATATTACAATATATTTTAATATTTTAATATATAATTTTAATAGAATGTGAATTAAATATATTCCACTAATATGTAATACCATATATAAATATATACTTATGTAAACACACAAATACATATGAAAGTGTTTATATTTATATAATTGAAAGCAGCCAGGCTTAACTTAGAGGCAATGTGTGCAGCATTTATGTAGCACTCAAACAGAAATAAAGTGAAAACTCAACACAAGAAAAAATGAAAATATCCAATCAGTAGAACCGAAGTTCAGAATTTTTAAAGTTTAAGGAGCAAACTAGCACCTAAAAGATTAAAACACCAAACTGGGACATCTGGTTGTGTGAGACCGGGCCAAAGTCAAAAGTTATGGTCAATCACGATTGAGCACGGGTTGGATAACAGGAGTGGATTGGGACTGGTCTGTGCTTACCTTTGGACTTAGAAGATATTTTGTGGAAAAATGTCTGGGAAGGTAGAGTTCAGCATGGCAAAGCTGTAGGTTGTGTCTGAGAAGAAGGTGTCATCGTCAGGGAGCTGGATGAAGTTTGCAGTGAAGGTTTCTACGTTCAGACAAAGGGCCTGATTTAGGTGCTGGTTGTATTATTGCCAAGCCGCCTCAGTCGTGGGCCCGAAAAGACTGTCAAGTAGATGGTCTTCCATCTGCCACACTTAGATGTAATGCAGCTCAGCCAAAGACCGCCACAATGGAGTGCATCCTGCAGCTGACATGGAGAACACCATTGCCGAAGAGTAGGCCCTTCATCGCCGTCTTGATGGCAACATCCCATGAAGCCTATTTAGCTCACACAGTTGTGCTGGTAGTGTATCAACAGTGGAACCAGTTCAGTATAGTACTACTGCTTTGTCTATTGGATGCTAGCGGCCCACAACTGTAGTATATTGAACAATTGTGAACACCTTCAAAACACACTGTAAAACACTCTCCATTTCAGACCATGGTCCTTTGCCATCACACTTCAGCAGACCTTTTGGATGCAGGAATTGCCACACAGGAGACACATTTTTTTCTGTGGCCCTAGCCCTCTGTATTTTTTGTTTGAATCATTTTGAGCGGGTTTTCCTTCATCTTTTTGGGCACCTTTTTAGTTTTTCACAATAATTCCCTATAGCAGGGAGGAGAAATCCTCATTTCAGAGGGAGAGCTGTCTGTAATGATGGATGAAATCATAAGAGTAGAACCACAAGTATTTGAAGTACAAGTCCAAAATACTACCGTATCCCAGAAAGGCAAATGTGGTCCACAATAGTTGACAGAGTGAATGCTATGGCTAACAATCTGTGCCCACAGAAGAAGATTAGGAAGAGATGGAACGACATGCGGGGGGAAAGTTAGTTCACTGGCTTACAAACATCACCTGAGGCCCAGAGGACTGGTGGTGTTTCTCCCAGACCCTCATTACAACTCTTACCCTGAGAGGAGAAGGTCTTGCAGATCCTACATCCTGAAGGCTTGACAGAAATCCCTGATGGAGTGGAGTCTGGTAAGTTATATGTAGCAATGTGTCAACAATCACAAATGGAGTACTGCCCGTATGTTTGACTTTTAGAATGCTGCAACACCCTTAGAAAAACATATATATCTAAACTTGACTCCACAAACTATATGGTGTCATACCAATTACTAACATCATGGCTGTAGCTCTCCTTTTAACAATGTGCAATATGTGTAGTCAGATTGTGCGTAGTTCCTCAAGAATCACCCCTTGCATTGGTTCAGCCCCTTGCTTTCAATCAAAGTATGTTGTGGTTCTTCCGAAAATAGGTCAAAAATGACATCCATTTTCATAGGAAAGAATAGTGTTTCTAAGTGGTACTTTCTCTTAGTCACATCATACCTATATGTGTGTACATGCTGCAATTGTAAGTTCATCTCCAATATAGTAATTGAAAGTGATACATATAACTTACTTTTCAAACACGTATTGTCCATGGTGTCAACAGATGACTACAACTACCATGATGCTCTGTTTGCTGATCGGAAAACAATAATGCAATATAATGTTGTTCCACTGTCCTTATCTTCCATAAGTCCACACAGTAAAAAACTAGTGCTTTTGACAGTCACCATTCCATGCTAAGGATTCAAATGTCACTACTTGTGTATCTCAACCATGTTCACACCCACTCATAGCTACACTGAACTGATGAAAATGCTTAAATAATTCATTGTCTTTTGAATCCAAGATTTCTAAAAATGTGTTGTGGCATGCTGAATAGAAGTAGTAGCCACACCCAAGTTGATTTGAAGTGTCCAAATGATGACTAATTACAGTTTTATTTTGAATCACTTTGAATCCGATGTATTGCAGCCTGCTAGGCCTTGGTATGGTCCAGTACTCTAATCTACTCACCAATGTGTTTGGTTGAATGTCTGTCACATGTAACCTACAAATCAGAAATGACACTTTTGCATTTCAGGACACCTCTACAAGGACAGCACTCGAGTTGTATCTGTGTAAATCAGACTGCATGTGTAAAATAAATAAAATCACACAAAAGCCTACTCAGTCTATCACTCTCTTTCTAGTTTTTCGGTTGGCCCTTTTGTAGACAAAGAGACATAAAATGCACAAACTATATATGCGTTACAAATTCTCTACAGTCTTCACAGGTCCTACCACCAGGCCCAGAGGAGCACTGTCTGGCAACCAAGACTTCTTGATTACAACCCAGGAGCAAGCCTTCCGTAATGACTACCCTGCTGTAATTCTGCATGATCAGGAGCCAGCTGTTCCATCTGGTCTGTCTGGCCAGATAGCTCCAGTGAGTCGCACCAGGCCAAATCCCACATCTCCCACCACAGCTGTAACAACATCTTAGCATGAGAACACCTCCACTCCCTGTATAACAGGGAGGCACACACCAATCCTGTGCCCCCCAGTCTTGGCTGCTGTTGAGGCAAAAACAATACCGTCTGCAGGTATGCCAGGACCCACTTGGATTAGGCACACTGCTTCAAGGGAACAGGCTAGTAGGGGAGGGAATCTGTGGGCCAGCTAAGTGAGGCCACTGCGGTCTTTGTCAGCCAGATTACCATTGACCTGGCCTTAGGATCAGTACAACAGTTCCAAGATGTGATGGGCCAGGTTGTAACTGAGCTCTGGGCAATCAAGGATGTACACAAGGGAGCACATCTTGGAACTACGTAATCACAATGAAAGAATGAGCTCCCTGACTGGAGTGCTTTGTGACACCCATCACAGTATGTGCAGGGCTTTTCCCATTCCACCTGTCCTTCCATATCTGGGCCAAGTATATCATTGCCAGTCACAGACAGGGAGGCCCTGCCATATGAGGAGCCTGCTCCTCCCACCCCAGTTCCTGAATGTGTGCCTCACCCCTCCCTGGAGGGGACGGTTATCCGAACTAGCAGGAGAGTATGGCAAGACCAACACCACCACCCCCAAGAGACACAGAATCTAATGTCCTCTAATGTGTGCCTACCATTCACTCTGCAGACTATTTCATGGATACACTTACCTTTTCTAAGGAAAGTTAATTTTTTTGCATTGGACTCCAAACTGTTTTTTGCTCCACTACCATGTTCCCATCCACCATAATAGACTTTATTTGTTAATTTCACCTTTTTTAGAATCACCTTTCTGTTCTTTTTTGTAATGCAAATCAATGTTATGGACACATTGTGGCTTTTCATTTGTCATGTCTGTCTTCCACAATCATGTTGTTAAATCTTTTGAACATTCATTTGCCCACAAAATGTAGAAATGAGAAAGAGGTAAAATGTTGTACTAACGTGAATTTGTCTGCCAAACTGTGTTAATTGCAATACAGGAATGTGTATCCCACAGACAACATTTTGGTGCTCTTAGTTCTGCCCAGAAGAGAAACTGATGATGGAAAGCAATGCAATAAGAAAAGGGACATTTGCATATGGAAGGTTACATTACATAAATGTTGTGGTGTCCCATCATCAGCAGTCAATTTCTATCACAACACCTTGCCCTTTGGGAGAAGTGAATCAATTTTAGCCCTGTACTGCAGTTTTTCAGAGGGGTCTCCGGACATAGGTGTTTACTCATGCTGTTGTAACCCTTTGTCATGGAGTGAACCACAAGTGTATAAGTGACAAAGGCATACATGATATAGGAGCTAGGACCGAATATTACTGAACGTAATGCAAATATTGAGTGATGTACATTGGTGTCTAATTGTAGTCCCACTGAAACCCTAAAGCTGTTGTAACTGTGTTTTTATCATCAACTGGGCAAAGGCAAAAACAAAGATGAAAGGTGGCCACATCGGCAGCGGTAAAGCTGGACACTGGGAATTGGATGTGGACACCACCGACAATGAAGGAGCCAGTGGCAACAGGGTAAGGGGACTGGGCAGGAGGCCACAAGTGATTTTACATCTTCCTTGGAGGCCTCCAATGAAGACCAGTCTCTAGAGGGGGAAGACCCTGGAGCAACTGTGACACCTGCATCTTCATCCACCCCCCATTCCAATGTCCACCTTCCCATTTTCTCCCCCCAGCTGGCCGCAGCAGCCCTTTTAAAGAGGTGGCATCACCTTCGCTTCAGACACCTCCGACCATGCCCCAGTGTCAAAGACTTTGCTCAGTCAGAAGACTGTAGACCTTTTACAGACAATCGGTGTAGGCCAGACTGCACTTCAGAATGCCAACCAGGGGCTGGCTGGCTGGCCCGAACACCCAGATGCTGGCTTACCTGGATGGTATTCACTGTGCCCATTCCGGGGTCTAGCCTGCTCATTGACCGTAGCCGTCCACCCACCCCAACCTCTTGCTCACACTTCCACCCCTTCCCCATCCCAAATCCCTCAACCCAGCCATATCTAAATCACATGTAAACATATGCATGCACCCACAACAACAACCACAAGCAGCACATCCCAACATGGACACAGCAAAAAAACACAGGCACAGACACACACGTGCAACCACCACACTCAACACCACTGCAAGCATAACCACAGGCATCACACTCACCATGACACAAACACCCCCCCCACCACCAGCACACCCACAGACACAACACCCACCACTACACTAACACCCACACACATCACAAGCACACCACAAGTCAGCGCTCCTACCACAACACAAACACACAACCCCACCCCACCACCAGCACACCCACAGACACAACACCCACCACTACACCAACATCCAAACACACCACAAGTACACCCCCTGTGAGCGCACCCACCACAACACAAACACACACCTACCACTAGTGCACCCAGCGGCACAACACCCACCACTGAATGAACACTCACATGCATCACAAGCACACCCTGAGTCAGCGCACTCACCACCACACACACATGCACCAGCATACCCACAGACACCACACAAACACATACCACATCGCTATACACACATCCACACACGCACACACACACACACACACACACACACACACACACACACTCATATTGGACCCAACTGCCCACACTCACTGACCCAACAAACAAGCAGTACAATACACAAATCTAAAGATACAGCACATACACTAATCCCTCAAGCACCCACTCCTTCAACACACTCGCACAACAGACACAGCCACTCCCTCTACCTCCCAACCTCAACTCCCTCGACAACATCCTACCTCTTTTTCTAAAGAAGACATCATGTTTGCCCTGTCCCTGATCCCCCCTTATCCCAGAACACGCCACTCAAACATCTTCGTAACACTTCCAAATCCAAGCCAACTCTCCTAAATTCAAACTCACCCCTTCCAAATCTAAAGACACCCCTCCCAACCCAAAAACCACCACTCCAAAACCCAAGGATCCCCCCAATAAGATCATTGAGGTGCATGCTCTCTGCCCCATAGATGCCCCTCCAAGAGGAGGTTTATTTTGGTAGTGCAAATAGGACGAAAGTTATGGGCATACAACCCAACCTTTGGACTTATGAGAGTTAATTTATTCAAATAAAAATATTTAATTTGAGAATTACTTTGTCCTGGCCTTATTTTTGGATTGTTACCAATTGTTTGCTGATGACGTTATTCAAGCTAATGTGTGTGCTAATGTGTGCTAATGTGTCTGCCATGCACTTACTCTCATTTGTGACACTGACAAGCACAGAAATTATATTTTATATTTTTTTTCAAAACATACATTAGTGTGGTACATTTGTGATGGACATATTACTTTTGGTGCAACCATTCATCTTATTACTAGACACTGACACCAAAATTATATGTCTTTCAGTTTTTTTGACTGGAAAAATCATGTGTGTTTATTTTGATATGATGTGCCAATAATATGCACATATGCATTACACAGGTAACTTGGCACTTTACAGTGGCATGAGATCTTTTGTTGGTGATATATTGCATACACTAAGGGGACATGTGACCCTCATACGTCTCTGCCTGTTTGCAGTTTACCAGTTAAATTGGTGGTACATTTTGTGTACACCCATTGTAGCATGTTGTGGTATAATTGCTACATTATCATGGGATTGTTTGGTTCATATTGGGTATACTGTTTAAGCTGATGCATTTGATATTTTGGGGACATCATTGCACACACCTGTGTGGACACATTTCTTTTTGTGATTGTTGAGACTTTTTGTGTAAGCGTCCATTGTCATGATGGCCGTTCGTGCCAGAGTCGTGGGTGCTGCTTATATCTTGAGGTCTGTTCTGATACATTATCTGACATCAACATTAAAGACAGAACTGTGCAGCATTAGGGTGGTGTTTGCACAATGTATTGAGCCATGCATGAGTCCAGTACTACTGTGAAGCTGCAGCTCCAAGTATAACAGGAATGCCATGACTTACCTTCTGTTCCTATGAAGACGGGGTTGATTTCCATCTGGACCTGGCCCTGGAGCAACAGCAAGACTGGTAGCAGCAGGTTCATGTTGGCAGGAAATGTGGAAAGTGTTAAAAAGGTGAGTTTTGTACTGATATAACTCCCAATCTGCCAAATCAGGTGTTGAGGTTTAGCCGCCACAGTTGCGTCGGCCGGAATGCACATAGTGACTGGCTCCTGCAGTAAAAGGCTCAAGGGGATCAATGTGGGTTGCCACAAGTGACAAGTGCGCAGTGGTGATGTTTGACTTTGTGGTCTTAGATGCAAAGTAATTGTGAAACAAAGAATCATTGTAATTCAGTCACCCAGATTAACTCTGGTTTGGTGTTTACCACTTTCTTTGGTCCTGATGAAGATCCCAGCAAAGTCATATTAAGTGGGATCGAAACATGGGATTTTCTTGAACATCTGCACATTTCTTTAATTGTTTCCATTTTGGGAGTTGACAACTCCCACTTTGCATACCCTGTACATATTTTGTGGCATTTTGCTCATCTTTGTTATTTCTTGTGGCACATTTCTTTGCACTTGTTCACTACGTCGACACTTGGAGCACCTATTTGCTTTCTGTTGTTGACAGATCAGTCTGGTCATATTCTTCCTTCCAGGTGTGGCTAACTATGTACATAGTCCACGAGGCAGGTTACGGTCCACGAGGCAGGTTACCCCTTCTCAGAAGACCCACTGAATAGGATTTGCTGCTCTGGAAAGGACATAGCAGGAGCTGCCACAAAGTCAGGTCAACTGGTGATGAACCTTGGGCGGATCAACGAGAAGGTAGGTCTCGGTGTCTAATCTGAGTCTCACATTTTGGATTTTGGCTATCTGGGCAAATTTAGCACCACTCCCAAGGGTCCAGGAGTGGATGTGCACCACTTTTCAGGGTCAGGACTCAATCAGGCAGGGCCCCGGAGTGAGCTTAAAATGGTTTGAGCCTTTTCTGTCCTGATAATGTCATCAGGAGGCCATGGAACAGGCCCTTGGAGTCATTCCGTAGTTCTGGGTTCAAAAGGTGGAACAGGGCTAAGGCAGCAAGACAGGTCTCTGAGGGTTCAAGCCAAGGTTCAGGCAGCAGAGAAATCCTTCCAGGTGCAGCAAAGCAGTATTCTGAGGTGCACAGCAGTCCACAGCAGCAGGCAGCCCTTAGAGAGTCCTTCCACTGGTCCAGAAAGTGAACTGAAGAGTGGGTCATATTTGTTTTACCCCTGGTGTCTTCTTTGAAGTAAGAAAAGTTTCTAAATAACTCCCTTTCAAGTGCTTGGAATTTCGTGCTTCCATGCCCTGGCTGCAGGCACAATGGACTAGAGCGATGTCCTTTGTGTGAAGGCAGGGTACAGCCTATTCACTCATAAGTGGGGCTATGCCCATCTCCACCCCCATCTTGCCAGTGATGGCCCATCCATGCATGCCTGGCATGCCTAATCCGTCTATTGTGTCACTGTCTGGGAGGAGCATACAAAGTACAATTGCTAGCTACACCTAGTCATGTGACCCAGGAACATGTTGCAGGCATCAAGTAGCTAGAGCAGGAAAATACACACTTTCTAAAAGTGTCATTTTCAAAATTGTGATTAAAATCCAACTTCACCATTAAAGAGTTCTTTAACTTACAATTTCTCAGACATCAAACATGAATTTCCTACTTGATTCCAATCAAAGGTTAGTACTTATTAAATGCAATAAGGCAACTTAATGTTATCCTACATGAGAGGTAGGCCACACAGTAGTGAAAAGGGGATTTTTTCGTTTTTCACCACCAGGACATGGAAAACTTAAAAAGTACATGTCCAACCTTTTAATTACCATGTACCCTGGCCTATGGGCTGTCTAGGGTCTACCTTAGGGGTGATATATGTAGTGAGTAGGGAGTTTTAGGCTTGGCAAGTGGGTTATTTCCAAGTCGAATTATCAGTTTAAAACTGCATACAGGTTGCATTTTAAGGGGCTACTTCAGTGGGTGGCACAATAAGTGCTGCAGGCCTACTACTAGAGTTTAGTTTACAGGGCCAGAGTTTAAGGTTCACCACTTTTCTAGCAACTCATAAGTAAATCAAACATGCCCATCAGGTGTAAGCCAATTTTATCATGTTTTAGGAAGTGAGCACAAGCACTTTAGCCCTTGTTGGCAGTGGTAAAGTGCACAGAGTCCTAAGGCCAGCAAAAACAAATTCAGAAAAATACAATCAAACAATCAATCAACAAACATTTATAGAGCATGACAAATCATTGAGGTACTGGAGCTGCTTGCTGCTGCGAGGATGTTTGATCATTCAAATATCCAGATCTTTGGTTCTCTTCCGAATTGCTGGAGTGATGGAGTGGTCCTGCAGTGAAGGGGAAGGTTGTTCCAGGTCTTGGCTGCCAGTTGTGAGAAGGGGCTCCTCCTCTGTTGGCTTGACGGGTCCATGGGGTGTCTGTGAGGAACATGGAGGCTGATCGAAGGTGTCTGGCCAGTTGGTCAAAGGTCAGGTATATGTTCATGTATGCTGCTCCTTAAACTGTGCAGGGCCTTGTAGGCACAGGTCAGCATCTTTAACTGGCATCTCTTCTGAATTAGGAGCCAGTGTGTGATGTGGGTCCTTTTGGGGAGATTGAGTATGAGTCTTGCCGCTGAGTTCTGTATTGTCTAGAGTCTCTTCAGGAGGTGTGCAGTTACTCCTACATACAGCCTGTTTCTGTGGTCCAGTCTGCTGGTGATAAGGGCCTGTGTGACTCACCGTCTCCTTCTGGTGTTTACCAGAAGCTACTTGAAGATCTTGCGGAGCATGCAAAGGGTGTGGAAGTAGGTGGATAAGACTGCATTGACTTGTTTCCTCATGGATCGCTTGTGATTCAAAATAATGCTGCGGTTGCAGACGTGGTGTTTTGGGGTGCAGGAGTGCCAAGCTCTGCAGGCCACCATATGTCATTCCATTGTGAGGTGTTGTTCCCAAATATGAAGACTTATGTTTTTTCTGTGTTGAGTTTGAGACAGTTGTTCTTCATCCAGTCCGCAATGTTCATCATGCATCTGTGGGAGTTAGCGTTTGTGGGGGAGGGATGAGTTGTGTGTTGTTAGCATAGGAGATGATGTTGAGTCCATGTTATCTGATGGTGTTGGCTGGAGGGTCACATATATAATGAAGAGGATTGGGCAAAGGGACGATCCTTGGGGGACTCAGCAGATGATCTTCTTGGGCTCTGAGGTGACCAGAGTGAGTTGGATACTTTGGGATTTACCAGTGAGGGACAAGGTGATCCATTTGATGGTGTTCCCTTCAATCCTGATGAGGTGGAGTCCGTTAATCAGGATGTGGTGGGAGACGATGTCAACTGCAGCGGACAGGTCCAGGAGAATGAGGTCTGCTGTTTTGCTGCGGTCCATAAGTACTTTGATGTCATCAGGAGCTGCGATCAAGGCTGTTTCTGTGCTGTGGTTAGCTCAAAATCTGGTTTGGGATAGGTCAAAGAGGTTGTTGTCTTCTAGGTGTTGGGTGAGTTGTTGGTTAATTGCTTCCTTGAGGACTTTTGCTGTTTAGGGGTGGAGTGAGATGGGGCGGTGGTTCTTCAATTCGGCTCAGTTGTTTTTCAGGAGGGGCCTCACTTCAGCCTGTTTTCAGTCCTCATTGAAGGAGGTCACAGTGATAGATGTGTTTAGAACCTTCCTGAGCTTGTCGCTGATTGTCTTGCTTCCGAAGTTGAAGAAGTGGTGGGGGCATGAATCCTTGTGTGCTCCTGAGTGCAAGGAGTTCATGATGGAGATAGTTTCTTGTGCGGTGATTAGTTCCCAGTGGGTGAGAAGGTATTTGGTGTTTGAGTTTGTGGGTGTGAACTGGTTGATGCTGTCCACGTTGGATGGTGGAATGGTTGGTGTTTGAAGTTTTCATAGTTAGCCAAGGTCTTCTCATGGAAGAAGTCCACAAGGGTGTCAGGCAGTTCCTGAGAGGGAGTGATGTTGTTCTCTGTGGGTGCAGGATTGGTGAACTCCTTTACGATGGCAAAGAGTTATTTTCTGTTTGCGCTGACTTTGATGCGGTCTGCTAGGGAAGTCTTCTTGGTTTCTTTCATGAAGCAGTGATACTGGTTGGGAGCGATCCCAATAGGTGGTGAGGTCTTCTGTTTTTTTGCTGATGTGCCACTTTCTTTCAAGTTGCCTGTAGTTGCATTTGGTGGAGTGAAGATCTTTGGTGAATCAGCTTGCTGTTTTGTTTTGTTCGTTGACATGGGTTGTGTTGGCATCAATGCATTGTGTGATCCACTGGGAGAAGCTCTTAGCTTCTTGTTCAGGGTTGTGTGTAGAGTTTTGGAGGTTGCAGCAGAGAGTGTTGTTTCACTGGTCTTCTGATACCTTTTTCCAGCCTCTTTTTGTGCATCTGGGGGACACTGTGTCTGGGTAGGTGGGTCCTGAGATGGTGGAGGGTACACTGTAGTGGTCGGACTAGGTGAGTGGTGTGGATGTACCTGACTATGCTGCTGGAGGTGAAGACGGGGTAGAGAGTGCCCTGCGATATGGGTAGGGGTGGTGATGAGCTGCTTGAGGGTGAAGGAAAAAGATTTGGATGAAAAACACCCTGCGACATGCAGGTCTAACATTTGTTAAATAGAATTGAGATTTGGCTCTTTAAAAATAATGACAACTCTACCATTAAGGAGGTCAGGACATTTAGCATTGAGAATCTTACAACGTCTAGAAACAGAAACAGCTATGCCAGGCAGCAAGGCTTTGCGAAAGCAGATCTCAGTAAAAAAAAAGCCAAGTGAAATAAGTGTTTAAAAATAAGATAATGAATTTAAATAGTAAGGTGGGCTGGAGTGTGCAATGAAAAGAATGCAAGATAAAGTAATAGAATTATGCATCTGTCTACTGCAAGCAGGAAAAGAAGCAGCAATCTTAGAGAATGTCAAAGAACCACAAGGTCCAGCTTAATATCATCTTGCAACTGAGAATGAATTAAAGCAAGACGTTGAGCAACCTTGTCAAATGACATGAGAGTTAAGCACAATGGCTTTCTTAAGCCCCCTATTATCCTTCTTTTATGTAAATGAGTTTTATGAAGTTTTGTTAAATGCTAGACAGGATGCCCTTGCAAATAATGGATTCAAAGTGCTATCATTATTGTATGCAGATGACTCATTTCTCTTAGCCCGAACTTCAAATGGATTGGGAACTCAAGACTACATATGATTGAGAAAAAGTTATTTTTGTAAAGTGTTCACATTTCAACTATGAATGTTTGAAAACTATTCCTAAACAAATATATTTCCAACTCACTACAGAGTCATATGGAGAGTGAAATTTACATTGACTAAAAGGCGAGTTCTAAAATCCTTTGTCTTTGGCTGAGAACAAGAGGTGAAGGTTCTTTTAATTAGTGCAAAGACCAACAGACTCCTGAATGGTCAATATAGTACCATTAAATCTACCACTGACAGTCAGTAGCATAGCCAAGTATGCTAACAAAATAGTTACAGCATGAACTATATCTTAGTGAAACAGTTTTCATTGCCACACAGGGCACTACTGAAAATGCACAAACTGTGGGCATCCAAACAAGCATTGGAAAACGAATAGGTCTTGCCTTTGTGATGTATTGGTCTGCCAATGGCTTTAGGCCACGCTGCACAGCATCCACTATGCTATACAGCGTAGAAGACAAAAAAAAAGCCTTTGACAAGGACGCCCATTTTATTTTGTAGGCACGCACATTATGCACACAAGTGCCTACAAAATGATCCTGCTGCTTTTTTTTTTCATTTTTAGTCACTGATTTGGTTTTTAAAGTGGCTGAGGATGGGATGCAAATATAACACAGGTGGAGGTCTGGAGTGGATGTGATAGCAATGTGGGAGGGTGAGAGTGAAAGCAACACTGAGGGCACAGATGGGGAGGCAATCGGGAGAAGCACAATGGTGAACACCAGATGGATGAGATAAGGAGAAGCAATCACAGAAGACATGGTGCACGAGGAGAGATATGCCCAAGGCAGATGGCTCAAAAATAGATGCACTCTACTGGAGTTATTTTCACAAAAGAAAAAGGAAGTGATTGAAAAGCAAACAGTAGAACCAGTGATGCCAGTCAATCAAAGAGATTGTAAAGAGGCAATGCTCTATGAAAGAGACCAACACAAAACTGACAAGCTGTGACACGAATAAGAAGCAGGCAATGAGAGTGACATGGAAGCCCAACCAATAGTAAGCAAGGGGCAGGCTATAAGCCCCTCTATGGTCTTGGTAAGCCAAAAATTGCCTTGCACTAGGCTCAAACTAAAAGTAAGCTCATCCTTAGAAGACAGGAAACCCAAATGGAAAATGGAATATTTATTAAAGAAGATTATTTTCGTTATTGCAAAAACGGCATACAGGAATGAACATACATGTTCACCCTTCTTTTGTGGCAGAAGAAATAATAATTAATGGTCCAGTCATGTAGTGATGCCTGTGTTTTTTAAGTGAAAATAGCATTGGATTATTTAACTTTCCTTTTCCTCATACTTCACATCTACTAAAACATCACACTTTTTAAAACTGATAATTTCTCTTGCTTTCATCCCTTTTCCATTGTCTTGAATTAATGTGAATAAATATAAGAATGACGTTATATAAAGAGCAGACTTCAGGAGGGGGGGTCGGAAACATTTGTCATTAGATGATCTTTGGACTAGAATAACAAACTAAATAGGGCAGCCTGGCATTACCAGAACAGCCCGGATAGAGACAAGCAAAAACAAGCACTTCTTTAAGGCACTTTGCTTCACAACACTTTTCTAGATGTTTTGAGAAAATGAAGGCATCACACCTTGTCATTAGGAGAAAGAAACCAATGGTCCTCATATAATATAAAAATACCAGGCACCAAATAACATGATGCAATACAAATCATATTTTAAAGCCAATAGACACAAAAAGTGTGATAAAACATACGTGTTGCAGACCTCTTGCAGCATGTGTTACTGTAGCCTTCCAGGAGGGCGGCTGGCTAACTCATGAAGTGCAACTCTTTGTCCTGGTTACAGGTGGGAGTAGGACCAGCCCTTTAGGTGTCCATACAGGTCTCTAAAAACAGGCACAGTCCTTCTTCTTTTCTACTACAGGCCCGGAGAATGTTCTGAGGAGCTGCTGGTGAGGTGCATTTTTGTACAGATCAGTAGCCAGTGAGTGGGGTGACATCTGGACACTCCCTAACAAATGGAGAACAGCCCTACCCTTTTTTCCAGCACATCTTGTGTGTTGTTCTGCACCTAAAGCACTATTCTAAAGGAAATTCAAGATGGTAAAACCTTCTGTCGTTAGAGGGCGCTTGTGTACCAGGCAGGGGTGTATTTAAGGAAATTAGCATTTCCCTCCTTCTAAGCTACCCCAAACTGTTTCTGGGAGCCCCCCATCCCTCCCTCATGACTGAGCTGGCTACCTTGGGCCTACGGAACAAAGGCTTCCCTTTCTTAATCTCCACTAACACTAAACTATGAATTGGAAGACACAACTCGTTCAAATTAGTGGAGTTCTTGGAGTCTCCACAGGTGCATTTCCTGAGCTGATATCTATCACACTCTTCACACTCAGTCCTTCCTGTCACCAGGCATAACTCCTAGCTCTGCTCTGGGAGTGATTGTGACACCTCATTAAGATCAAGCACCGACAAAGCAGCTGCAGTCATACTAATGTAAATTACCCTCTAGGATATTCAGGCAGGGAAAGGGTACATTTCTAAAAGTTATTTTTCTAAGTAATTGTCAAAAACTAAAATTCATCATTGGGTTGGATTTTTACTAAATATTAAAAACCATGGTTGAACAATTTCTCTAGGTTGTCCGAAACCTGAGATAGTAGAATTAATAGTTTGTTCTGTACTATAGTTTGCCTACATAAAGGTGACTTATTAATCTCTAACAGGAAGGTTTTCCTACTATCAAAAGGGTTATTTTTAATGGCATAGCTGCAAGTTTAAAATGCAGCAGTTACAATACATTCGTAGGCTAGACGCCACACCACTGGATGGCACAATAAGTGCTGCAGTCCACAGGTGCAACAAAAAGGTGATTGATGGAATGCTTGAATTAACTTCAGCTACTGGCAATTGCTCGGACTGCATCCGAATCCATCGTTTTTGGCTCACCATGCCACCTCTGTTTGGACCCAGCAACATGCAAATCAGCCTTGACCCTGTTTCTCATGGGAACAGTCCAGTCTGAACTGCCAACCAGGAATATTATTTGGCAATTAATTATGTAAAGTGTGTAGTTAATTGATTGCCATTTTAATTGTTTGTTGCTTTTTAATTAATTGTCAATTTGTTGATTAACTTAATTATTAACTTTTATGAATTAATTTAGTTTCATACATTGTTTAGTTTCCATGGTTTTATGTAATAATTTATTATTAATAACGTTTATTTTTTATTGTTTTTATTTATTTCAGTAATTTTCAAGCAGAACTGGAAGAGAGAGAGAAATGTGGCACCATATAGACATATATATGCACCAACTCACAGTGAATCTGAAGGCAAGGAAAATAGTTTCAAACAGAGAAAATAGTCTGCTAGCCTCAGGACCAATACAAAGGTTTATCTTATTTTATAAGGGTGATTTATGTTCTTTATTTAAGTTCCAGTGACTGGGAAATATAGATACATTTATATCAGGCTACTGACTAACAGACAAGTTATGTGATCCTCAGCATTTTTTAGGCTAAAATGGGATTCCTGTTGTGATGTCGTGTTGGGAGTCAAGAATGGCATAACAACCACACTGTACTATTAGGTCTGGGAAAAGAACTTCTGTCAGCTCGGTCATTGAACACATTAGTTCTCTGTTAGCGATAAACTGGTGTTAGACTTGACATATTTTGTGTGGTATTCCCTCATACATTTTGCCTTAACCCCCTATTTTTGCTGATTTGTTTTTTGTTGACTTTAGCTCCCTGTGCACTTTACCAGTGCTAATCAGAAGTAAAGTTCTTGTGATGTCTCCATTAAACTTGTTAATGTTGGCATACACCTAACATATTTAATTTACTTATACACCCTAGTAAACACTACATGTACCCAGGATCTGTAAATTAAATGCTATTAGTGGGCAGCAACAATCATTGTGCCACTCATTAAAGTAACACTTTGAAACGAGTCTCAAGGCTGCCACTTCAGACTTTAGTGCAGTTTTAAACTCCAATGTTGACCTGACAAAATAAACCTTTTGCCAGGCCTAGGCCGTCCTTTTTAATACTTGTAAGTCACCCCTAAGTAAGACCTTAAAAGCTCATATGGCAGGGCGTGTGATATTTATAAAGTGAGTCATGTGTACTTAGGTTTTACATGTCCTGGCAGCGAAAAAACTCCTATAACAGTGTTTCTCTTTTGCAAGGCTATCTCTCTTATTGACTAACACTAGGTAACCATTTTACACTTAATCGGTGTTAACTTAAGTCTGAGAACAGGTAGAGAAATGCTTCTTCCACTCGTTTGAATTTTAATTTAATATAATCTTTCATGGTAAAGTCAGATTTTAAGTTAGTGTCCTGAAAATGGCACTTTAAAAAAGTTGACATGTTTTTGCCTAAACCAAATGTGCCTTTCGGTCAGTTTCTGGGATCACATGACTGTGAATGTCTCTCCTGTGGTGTGCTGTGTTTCCCTCCAGACATGAGGACAAATTAGGTGTGGAGGAAGTGGGTCTTCCTGACAGTATGGCTGGGGAGGAGTTGCTCCCTGCCCTGACTACACTTCTAAGGTCCCTGCCTGCAGCACACACAAAAGAATCTGCCACCAGGTCTGCCCTTTCCTTTGTCACCATAGAGAGGTTGGACCCAAACCCAGGGTAAAGGAAAGATCTAACCACAACCAATTAGGGTGTAGGCCAGGGGATTCCCTTATACAAAGGGTATAAATGTGGCACATCCAGGGCTGCTTATCAAAGCACTCCTGGACCTGTGAAAGATTCAGAAGGAGGACTGCCATGCTGCCTGAAAAAGGAAGACTGGAAAGGCTTGCCTTGAACCCATTATACCCAGAAGTGACTCCAAGGGTCAATGGGCTGACCTCCTGTTTGAGCTACAGGGTCAAAACAAAGGTCAAAACAAGCCTCCAGAGGCCTTTTGTTAAGTGTATTTCCACAAATCTTACTTTGTAGTTCGTGACATCGCCTTACTGAGATGATATCGACCCAAGTCTTTCTTCCAGACTGAACCCACCAGTGAGGTTTTACAAACACCAGGGAGCCTAGATAAGGATTAGGGTATTGGATCTTGTTGGATAGGTGGTGTGACAGATTTATTCCCAAGTTGTCAGCTTGCAGTGGGACATGGATGGTTTCGATCTTCTCTGGGTCCTTCTCCCTATCGCCTCACAAGCCTCTCAGAGGATTTGCTAAAATACCAGAAATACAACTTGTGGCTGCCTTGCACCAGGCTGTTGAATGAAGGGATTTAGTCAGAGACTGGTTTCTCCTAGTTAGACTGCCAGGGAACTCCTAGATCTCTTTCTAGAAGATAAACAAAGTTAGCAATATCTTTCTTAGCTTAAACACTTTGCAATACAATGTAAGTAAATATAGTCTGCATAAAACACAATTTAAATATACTCTGAATACCTGTATTAGTTTCTTGAAGGCTCAAATGAAAAGTTACAAATGTTGCATTATATTATCTTATAAATCCTTTCTTGTTCAGTTGCTTGGAAGCATAATTTGTTGTTTATGATGTAGTTCTCTAAACATGAAGAGTTTCTGGTAAAAAAGGTAATTCTGTACCTTGTTGTATCATGCTTCTGTTTTTAACCTTAATCATTTTGTTGCAGGTACCTGGGGCAGCTGGTGGGGATGCTGGATATCAAAGTACTGAAGATCCTGATGCTGTGATCTATGAACAATGATGTGTTCAGGGAACAGTCAACCTAAATCAGATAACAGCCCTCTGGATGTCTTTGAAGTTATTGTTGCTGCAAACTTTCTGGAAGCAGGTAAGTAGTATTGGATTTGAGGGCATTTGTCCTGATGCAGGTGTAATCTTGGTTGCTATTGTCACCGATATGGGCACAGAACATCCTTGTTTCCTAAAGATCGTGAGGAAAAGTTAGGCCTCCTACCTTGGGCCTGACTTAAAAACCCAAAGCACTCCAGGAGGGCCACCAAGATTTGCCAATATCTCACACGATCTCGGCAAAACTCCACATGCAGAAAACATGATCATAAACAGCGTAAGGCGGCACATGACTTGGAGGCTGAGATATGTGGGAAATTTGGACAGCAATTACAAACAGCACAAAGCAGCACACAAAACTCGGACTGAGATGATAGGACTCTGGACTTATACAATGGATCCAGGGGTTGTGAGATGGAAGCAATGTAGACTCAGGGGGCTAAAGTAAAACCTAGACCCCAGGAGACTGTGGTGGAGCCAGAGTAGGAGCAAATGGGCTGCAGCCCTCACACCTTCGCTGTGACTGTCCAGCTGATCATTACCGACTAGACCTGCCTGAGCCCTGCTACTGGCCTCTGCTGGAATCATTCCTGGTCTACAAAAAGGGGCCTCATATGTCCTGGGCCCCTGGACGGCATCAGAGTGTACTCCATCTGCCCCAACACCAAGTTAAAGATGAATATCCAGGGATTTGTGGCTGTTCATGACTGCGAGCAGGCTCCTCGCATCATCAAAGGTCCCTACTCCTCTTGCTAATGTGAAGTTATGATGTGATTTGGGCTTTGTGCCAAACAGTGACCACCCACATCTCTCCCCCAAGTGCAAAACTTCAGCGAGGACTGTTCCTTGTGCTGGCGACAAACTCCTAGCAGCCCCCCACTGATGCTGAGATCCTGCTGAGGCTCCACGCATTGACTTGGCTGTTAGAAGGTAAGATGTCCACTGGAACAAACCCAATCCCTGTACCCAACCTGAGCTCCATCAAGGTTCCTAAACTTGTGACTTTAACCCAGTCCAGCAAGAGCAGGTACCAGCTAAGGTCCCTTTGTACTTTTTGGCTCTATTTTCACCTAAAACTTAAAAAAATCATAACTCTGGTTCTAATTATTAAATGTTTGCAGTTCTGGTATTTTATTGATTAAATTCTACTCTATTTTTTAAATTGGTTTGGTTTTGGGATGGGATGCTTTACTGTGTTGTTTAATGTATTACGCTGGACTGCTTTTGTGCCAGAGGTTTAGGCACAGATTTATTTAATGACTTTTGGTGGTTCATCCCTACAAGGATTGTGTTTATTACTTGAATAGGACTCTCATCCCCCTCAACTAGTAACCCTATTTTTACAATTGGGACCAGTAAAGAGGAAAGTTCATGGGTAGAATTGCTAACAAAGAATCTGTAAGCCTTTGAAAAACAACATCTGAGCAGTATGTTGGTAGTTATACTCCCATCTGTCTACACAGGCATCTTCCATGTAGTCACAGTCCTTGCACAGAGTTTTTCTTCATCTTTCTCCTGTATGCTTAGATTCCTGCATTCGGAATCTGAGTATTCCTATTTATTATGCCTGCTAGGAGAGTAACTACGCTAAAGCCAATCATAGGCAAGATACAAGAGATTTTTTTTAAAGTTCAACTCTATACTGACTACTTGTAATGCTATCTGCATTTGACCACTGACTCCATTTTGACCACTGACTCAATTTTGTGCTTAGCTTCAGGTGCTGTCACATCGGTTGCGAAGGGGTTTTTGCACACCAAGCTTGCTTTCCACATAGAACGTGTTTGCGCAAGGGTTACACCGTGCAGGAACATAAAATGTGAGATGTGGAAGGTAGATGTGATAAGAGAGTCTCAGCCTGGGAATGTTTTCATGTAGGAAAAGTACAGCTCCTCTGACTCTGGAATGTGCACTGGGGCGTGGCCAGTTCCTTTGCGTGTTTTCAATGCAGATCTAGTACAGCCAGTGCTTGAATTTCACAACCAAAGGGAGGGGGAGATTGACAGAATCTTCCTTTTGAGTTGGTTTAAGGTATATAAGGTGGGTAAACTTGGCACTGAGGTAGCAGGAGCTTGCCTTAATGTGGACGCATGGTTCAGGGTCCCATGTTGGGAAGACCTCCTGCCTCAACCGTCCAGGGTTCCTCGGCTTGATGCTAGCAAGGATGAAAAATTCAACCCCTATAGTGATGCATTTTCATTCTTAATTATCTAGGTTGGCTATGCTTATATATATATATATATATATATATATATATATATATATATATATATATACATATATATATATATATGTATATATATATATATATATACATACATATATATATATATATGCACTGCACATATTTGTAGTAAATGTATTGCACATTTTCTGTCTGTCCTTGTTTAAGTGCTGTGAGTATTTTGATATCTACACATGCTGTATTGCATTCAAGTTAAGTGCTCATGTTCATATTTTTGTGTACTTTTATTTGATATCTGGGAAGTGCCTTAATAAATCGATTACTAAGACTAAGAGTGCGGCATTCTTTGGCATTGTTTACTCTTAGTTCAAAGTAGAGCAACACAGCTGGATGTCTCAACAAATATATGAACCTCTATTTCGCAAATGCTCTCTTCTCCTCATGAAATTTTCTCAAAAAAGGGGCAGAAGCGTGCAGCAACCCCTGGTGGTGTTATCAAAGATGTTTCTTTAAAAACCGGTCTGCCTACCTGAGAGGTTTCTTTTTTGGGGCTTCCTTCTGCTCCCCTTCAGGTTGCCCAATTTGAAGTCACCGACAAGGATAATGACATTCTTGCTGGCATGAGTAATGTTGATGAATCTTCTGATTCTTCTGATAAAGGGCCTCCGGAGAAATGGTGTAACAGTTCTCCTAATGTTGTAGTGATTCTCACACTATATCTATTGATTTAGTCGATCATTTAGGAGAACCATGTTTGACCCTTTTTTAAATCATCAATCCAGTTCCACGGAGTGGTTTCCCTCTGAGCTTGTGGCAGAGTGTGTTTCTTTCTATCTTTGCCATGCTCTAGATAAATCTTCAAGGAATACATTAAAATCAGAGTATCCCCACCCTTCCTTCCCTAATAATGTTATTGCTACCCCAGTCATCTCTCCTATCATGTTGATGTTTCTAAACAAATTGGGAAAGGATCCAAAGAATGGGGATGACAGGGCTTGGTCCAACTGTCAGGATAGGATTTTAGACCTGTTTGGCCCCCTCACAAGAATTTTGAATCTTGTAGAAGAGGCAAGAATTGAAGGCACGCAGATTGATCCGTGTTAGAAATGGAGTCCTTGGTTGGCAGTTTGGATACCTCCTATCCAAGCAAGAACCTTCACTCTAGTCAGGGTAAAAGTGAATCACCCTTAGTTAACCCCGACTCACCCTCTTGGTAGCTTGGCACGAGCAGGCAGGTTTAACTTCAGAAGCAATGTGTAAAGTATTTGTACCAACACACACAGTAAGTCAGGAAAAACACTACAAAATGATACAATACAGGTTTAGACAAATAGAGAGTATTTATCTAAACAAGACCAAAACAACAAAAATCCAACATACACAAGTCAAGTTATGAATTTACAAAGAATAATCCTTTAGAGAACAGTGAGAACATTGTTAGCGTACAAAAGTACCTGGGTAGCTTCAAAATAATGCAACACGGGCGAGCGTGCATCGGAAAAGGCCAGCGATGCATCAATTAATCACTCGCAAGCAAGATTGTGCATCATTTTTCCTCCAGTTGGCTTGGGTTGCCGTGCGTCGTTTCTTCTCTCCCACAAGAGAGCGATGCGTTGATCCAGAAAGGCACCTCGGGTCGGAGCAGGCTTTGCGTTGTTTTTCCGCGCCCAGCGATGTTGCGTTAAAAATCCGGTTGCACTGTATCACAAAACCGCACTATGTGGAGTTTGCATCATTATCAGTCTCCGTTAGTGGGTGTTGCACATCATTTCCCTAGCTGCGTTGCATTGATCTTCCATCCGTGATGCAGGTGTAACGTTGATTTCAGCCACGAAGCCGGCGGCGCGTTGTTTATCAGCCGAGTCATGGAAGGTTCCCTGGGAAGTGACCTCCTGCTAATGAAGGCTACAGGTTGATCTAGGCCCTCTTCATTAAGCTGTGAGAGTACTGCTCCTAAACCATGCTCTGAGGCCTGTGTTTGCACAACAAACTCATTGGAGTAGTCAGGTGCCTTCAGCACAGGCGCTGTGCACATGGCAGCCTTCAGGGCATCAAAAGTGGTCTGGGAAGCCTCTGTTCAGATCACTTCTTTGGTTGCTTCTTGGAAGTCAACTCATTCAAGGGGGCAACAATGGTGCCATATCCCTTGACAAACCTCCTGTAATATCCAGGGAGGCCCAAAAAGGCTCTCACCTCAGTCTGGGTCTTGGGAGGTTCCCAAGCCAGAATGGTGTCATTCTTTAGCTGTAGGGGTGCCGCCTGGCCACTCCCCACCGGGTGTCTTAAACACACCACTGAACGCTGCCCTATTTGGCATTGCTTGCCTTAATAGTGAGGTCTGCCTTTTGCAGGGCCTCCAACACTCTGCAGAGGTGCTGCAAGTGTTCCCCCTAAGTGGCACTGCACACTGCAATGTCATACAGGTATGATGTGCTGAAGTCCTCCCATCCAGCCAACACCTGGTTGTCCAATCTCTGGAATGCGGCAGGGGCATTTTTAATCCCAAATGCCATCACCTTATACTGAAAGTGTCCATCTGGGGTATATAATGCTGGCCTCTCCTTGGCCCCTTCACTTAGAGCAATCTGCCAATACCCAGGCGTCAAATCAAATATGCTGAGGTATTGGACAGCTCCCAACTGGTCTATAAGCTCATCAGCTCAGGGGATGGGGTGTGAGTCAGTTTTGGTGACTGCATTGAGACCCTGGTAGTCCACACAGAATTGTGAACCAAGACCACAGGGCTGGCCCAAGGACTGCTAGAAAGCTCAATCACCCCTAGGGCTAACATCTTAGACACCTCATCTTTGATGCCATAGGGACTTCATATACGTGGATATGAGGTTGGAACCCCTATCAGATACCACTTCCTTGGGGAACCCCATGCAGGTAAAACCCCCCATTTATGCACGACCCACCACAGGGGAAGTGATTGACCTCAGAGGAATGGCTTCTGGGTACTGGGTGGCATGGTCTGCCAAGACCAGGAAGAACCTCTTGCCCATGGCTGTCTTGGGATCCAGAGCCCCCACAATGTCAACACCGACCCTCTCATAGGGGGTACTAACCACTGTAAAAGGTTGGAGGGGAGCTTTACATTCCCCCCCACTCTTGCCACTTGCCTGACATGTCTGGCAAGACCTGCAATGAGCATCTGAGTGCCTGCGAATTAGGGGCCAGTAAAAGTGAGTGACAAGCCTTTCAAAGGCCTTGTCTTGCCTCAAATGTCCAGCTAAAGGCACATCATGAGCCAGACTCAGTAGGAGGGCTCTAAAACATTGGGGTACCACCAGCACTCGGACTGACCCCGGCTCAGCAACTGTAGGCTCACTATACAGGAGGCACTTCTCCCAGTAAATCAGGTGAAATCTTGACTCCTTGCAAGCCGCCTGGTCTGCAGCATGTTGCCCCAAACCCACTAGAGTAGGGCATGTCTTCTGTGCCTCACAGCATGCCTCCCTGGTGGGTCCCCCATCCTGCTGCCACTGTGATAGCTCAGGGACCTCACCCAGTTCAGCCACCTGTTCCCCTGTAGGCTCCGGGGCATCACCCTCAGACTCCTCCTCATCCCGGACCATGGGAACTTCTGGGGCCAGTTTCCCGCGCCCCTGCCCTTCCTCTTTTTGGCGGTCCACTGGCCCACTGTTTCAGGCTCCAGGGCCTCCTGACCACTCTGACAGGCTGCCATTGACCTGGTGGATACGCATACCCACCCAGGCAGACCCAACACTTCCAAGTGTGACCTGTGTTCCACTTCCTTTCAAGGGGAATCCTCCAGGTCATTGCCAAGCAAACAATCCACAGGCATGGTTGGACTTACAGCTACCTTCAAGGAACCCCCCCCCATTCAAAGGGAACCTGCACCACTCTGCACAGGTCGCAGTTGTCCACTGCAACTACTTGGTGAAGTACCCGGGATCTACCTGCTCTTCAGACACCAGGTGACTCCTCACTGTAGTCACACTGGCTCCTGTGTCTCTCAGAGCCTCCACCCTCTGTCTATTAATGGTCACCCACTACCTGTACTTTTTAGTGTTCTCAGGCTCTAGGGTTCTCTGGACCATCTCACTGTCCCCTAGTGAGACAAGGTTAATTTCAGCTGGCTCCCACCCACCTGGAACCAACTCCTCCCCAAGCGCTACACTAGCTAAACCCCTGGACCGCGCACCAGTGGGTGCCGGTGTACTCTTGGGGCATTTGAGGTCACCTCTCACACGACCCAGCTGGTCACGTGCATAACACTTACGTGTGGGACCCCCTTCCACAGGTTTCCCTTTGGAGACCCATGGCTTCTTTTCACTGGGGGGCTGAGAATCCTTACCCTGGGAAATAGGTTGGAGCCCTTTAGAGAACTCCCCCGGTTTACCCTTACCCCTCCTTCTTTCTGAGAGGGACCCTGCCCAACCCTTGGCGTGGTCTCCCCATACCTCTTCTGGAGCCTGGTGCTCTCCCAGTGGTCCACTTCTTGCTCAAGCTTCCTGGGGTCAGTCAGCTTGCTGTCAATTAGGTACTGGCTCAGCTCTGGAAAACATAACTGTACAAGTGCTCCCAAGCAATTCAATTGTAAAGCCCCTTATACGTTGTTACCTTATTGCCCTTCACCCAACCATCCAGTGACCTGCAAAAAGAATCAACACATTCCACCCATGTTTCGCGTTCCTTCTTCTTATAGGACCTAAACTTATCCTTGTACTGCTCAGGGGTGAGACCATACCTTGTGATCAGGGTGTCCTTCAAGATAGGGTAGGTGACCCCCTGGGGATCCCCTAAGGATGTCAGGGTGTCCCTTCCTCTACCTCGAGGTGCTGCCACAGACCCACCCCCCCATGAGCTTCAGGGACCAGATTCATATGGAGAGCAGACTCATACCCCTTAAACCACATCAGTATGTCATCCTCCCTCCTGTAATCCTTCACAGGGTCCTTAGGAATGGGCACCCTTTCCTCAGGCTGCTCTGTGCTTTGCTGCCACCATCTCTGCTAGACTGGCTCCTCTGATCCAGCTCCCTTAAAGTGAGCTCATGTGTCAGAAGCGTCTTTTTCTCCTCTATGGCCAACCATCTCTCCCCCATTTCCATTTTACGTTTCTCAAACTCCAGCTAATGAACCCTCTCTCCATGTCTGTCCTGTACCTCTTCAGGAGTCAGACCCTTAGATGAGACACTGCTACCTGCCCTGGAGACCCTCTCTCTGGACATAACAGGCCCACCCACTATACCATTGTTAATGGATTGCTCTTCCTCCTCCTCATTCTCCTCCTCCTCTGTGTGCCCCTCAGCTTCCTTGGCTGTCACACAGTCCCTCAGTGCCTTTTGCAGCTTCTCCTTCCGGGTGGAGTCCTTAACAGGACAGGCAAGATTTTTGCAGAAGTGCTTCAAATGAGCCACTGTATAGCTCTCCAGTCAAAAGCAGCTCCAACTGATACATCTACAGATTGGGACATGATAACAAGTCAATAAAAGTACCAACCTTCAAAGGCAGAAAACAAATTCCCAAAGAAGTTAAAAAAATGTCAATCAAGGATCACCAAAAATATGGAAGTAGGAAAAAAACAATCCAAAAGAGAAAAAGGCAAAACAAGCTGTATATAGTCCAGTAGTGGTATGCACTGAAAACAGTAGTGTACACTTAATCACTGTATGTTAAGTACAAATACACATCCAAGCCCCACCGCGGATCACCAATGTTAGAAATGGGGTCTTTAGTTGGCAGTCAGGTTACCTCCTGTCCAAGCAAGGACCCTCACTCTAGTCAGGGTAAAAGTGAATCATCCTCAGTTAACCACTGCTTACCCACTTGGTAGCTTGGCACAAGCAGGCAAGCTTAACTTCAGAAGCAGTGTGTAAAGTATTTGTACCAACATACACAGTAAGTCAGGGAAACACTACAAAATGACACAGCACAGGTTTAGGAAAATAGAGAATATTTATCTAAACAAAACATGACCAAAATGACAAAAATCCAACATACACAAGTCAAGTTATGAATTTTCCAAGAATAAGAGTCTTAAATCCTTTAGAAAACAGTGAGAACATTGTTAGCATACAAAAGTACCTGTGTAGCATCAGAATAACACTGCACGGGCAAGTGTGCGTCAAAAACGGCCAGTAATGCATCAGTTTCTCACTCGCAAGCGAGACTGTACGTTGCTTCTCCTCCAGTCATGTTGGCGTGCGTCGTTTCTTCTCTCCCGCAAGAGAGCGATGCGTCAGTCTGGACAGGCACCTAGGGTCTGGGCAGGCTTTGCATTGTTCTTCCGCTTCCAGCGATGTTGCGCTGAAAATCCGGTATCACAAAACCACGCTGCGTGGGGTTTGCGTCATTATCAGCCTCTGTTAGAGGATGTTGTGTGTCGTTTCTCCAGCTGCGTTGCATCGATATCCCAGCCGCGATGCAGGTGGAGTGTTGATTTCAGCCACGAAGCCGGCATCGGGTGGTTTATCAGCTGCGTCACGCAAGGTACATCAAAAATTTTCCAACATAGTGGTCTGTGCGTGGATTTTCAGTCTTTGTCGGCCACCTTCACCTTTCAAAGGCCTAGGAACTGGATAGGACACCACTTGGCAGGGCAGGAGTCTCAACAGAGAGTCTAGGTACTGGCAGGGAAAGTCTTTGATGTCCAGTCTTTGTCCAATCTTTGTCCCCTTTCACAGGCAGAAGCAGCAACTGCAGGATAGCTCCATAAAGCACAGTCACAGGCAGGGCAGCACTTCTCCTCAGCTCTTCTCCTTGGCAGAGGTTCCTCTTGGCTCAAGAAGTGATCTGAAGTCTGGGGGGTTGGGTGCTCTTCTTATACCTGTTAGAATTGGGGCCTTTGGTTGGCAGTCAGGTTACCCCCTGTCCAAGCAAGGACCCTCACTCTAGTCAGGGTAAAAGAGAATCACCCTAAGCTAACCCCTGCTCATCCCCTTGGTAGCTTGGCATGAGCAGTAGGCTTAACTTCAGAGTGCTAGGTGTAAAGTATTTGTACCAACACACACAGTAACTTAATGAAAACACTACAAAATGACACCACAGGTTTAGAAAAATAGAAAATATTTATCTAAACAAAACAAGACCAAAACGGCAAAAATCCACAATACACAAATCAAGTTATCAGTAAAAATGCAAAAAGAGTATTCATGTAATTTTAAACACACACTAACACTGTTAGCGTGAAAATGTACCTTGGGTCCTTAAAAAATAACCCCGCACAGGCGAATGTGCGGAAAGAAAGGACTTGCGATGCGTTGATTTCACTTACGAGAGAGACCTTGTGTCGTTTCTCCTTTAGTCAGGTTGGGTTTCTTCTCTCCTCAGGAGAACGATGCGTCGATCTGGTCAGCACTCTTGGGTCCGGGCAGGCCTTGCGTAATTTTTACACATCCCAGCGGTGTTTTTATGTTGGAAATCCAGCTTCATGATGATCCCAAAACCTTGCAGCGCTGGTTGCAATCTCACCAGCCTCCACACCGATGCTGCGTGTCGTTTCCCCAGCTCTGTGCGTCGATCTTCTGGTCGTGTTGCAGACGAGTGTTGATTTTCAGCCACGAAGCCGGCGGCGCGTCGTTTTTTCAGCCGCAGATCAGAGCTGCGTCGATCTTTTCCCCGCACAGCATTCTGTGCCTGGATTTCATACTCTGGGGCTGTCAGCTTCTCCTTTCAGAGTCCCAGGAACTGGATGGGCACCATTTGGCAGAGTAGGAGTCTCTCCAGAGACTCCAGGTGCTGGCGTCGAGAAGTCTTTGCTGTCCCTGAAACTTCAAATAACAGGAGGCAAGCTCTAAATCAGGCCCTTGTAGATCTTCACAAGAAGGAAGGCAACACAAAGTCCAGTCTTTGTCATCTAGCACAGGCAGAGGCAGCAACTGCAGGATAGCTCCAAAAAGCACAGACACAGACAGGGCAGCTCTTCTTCCTCAGCTCTTCAGCTCTTCTCCAGGCAGAGGTTCCTCTTGGTTTCCAGAAGTGTTCTAAAGTCTGTGGTTTTGGGTGCCCTTCTTATACCCATGTTCTCCTTTGAAGTAGGCCTACTTCAAAACAAAGTCTCTCTTAATTGTCCAGGCCAGGCCCCAGACACTCACTAGGGGGTTGAAGACTGCATTGTGTGAGGGCAGGCACAGCCCTTTCAGGTGTGAGTGACCACTCCTTCCCTCCCTCCTAGCACAGATGGCTCATCAGGAAATGCAGACTACACCATAGCTCCCTTTGTGTCACTGTCTAGTGTGAGGTGCAACCAGCCAAACTGTCAAAATGACCCAGACAGGGAATCCACAAACAGGCAGAACCACAGAAATGGTATAAGCAAGAAAATGCCCACTTTCGAAAAGTGGCATTTTCAAACACACAATCTTAATATCAACTTTACTAAAAGATGTATTTTTAAATTGTGAGCTCAGAGACCCCAAACTCCACATGTCTATCCGCTCCCAAAGGGAATTTACACTTTAATAATATTTAAAGGTAGCTCCCATGTTAATGAGAGGGACAGGCCTTGCAACAGTGAAAAACACATTTAGCAATATTTCACTGTGAGGACATATAAAACACATTACTATATGGCCTACCTTAACCATACACTGCACCCTGCCCTTGGGGCTACCTAGGGCCTACCTTAGGGGTGTCTTACATGTAGGAAAAGGGAAGGTTTAGGCCTGGCAAGTGGGTAAACTTGCCAAGTCTAATTTACAGTTAAAACTGCACACACAGACACTGCAGTGGCAGGTCTGAGGTATGATTACAGAGCTACCTATGTGGGTGGCACAACCAGTGCTGCAGGCCCACTAGTAACATTTGATTTACAGGCCCGGGACACCTCTAGTGCACTTTACAAGGGACTTACTAGTAAATCAAATATGCCAACCATGGATAAACCAATTACACACACATTTTGTATAGGAGCACTTGCACTTTAGCACTGGTTAGCAGTGGTAAAGTGCCCACAGTAACAAAAGCAGCAAATCGGAGTCCAGCATACATCAACAATCTGGGAAACAGAGGCAAAAAGTTAAGGGAGACCACGCTGAGGATGAAAAGTCTAACAATACTCCTTTCTGCCTTTGAAGTAGGCCTACTTCAAAGGAATGTCTCTCTTTTTTTGTGAGATCCTGCCTTGCCGATCCAGGCCCCAGACACACACCAGGGGGTTGGAGCCTGCATTGTGTGAGGGCAGGCACAGCCCTTTCAGGTGTGAGTGAGCACTCCTCCCCTCCCTTCTAGCACTGATGGCTCATCAGGATATGCAAGCTACACCCCATCTCCCTTTGTGTCACTGTCTAGAGAGAGGTGCAACCAGCCCAACTGTCAAACTAACCCAGACGGGAAATCAACAAACAGTCAGAGTCACAGAATGGTTTTAGCAAGAAAATGCCTACTTTCTAAAAGTGGCATTTTCAAACACACAATCTCAAAACCAACTTTACTAAAAGATATATTTTTAAATTGTGAGTTCAGAGACCCCAAACTCCACATGTCTATCTACTCCCAAAGGGAATCTACGCTTTAATCATATTTAAAGGCAGCTCCCACCTATGAGAAAGATAGGCCTTGCAACAGTGAAAAAATAATTTGGCAGTATTTCACTGTCAGGACGTATAAAACACATTAGTATATGTCCTACCTTAAACATACCCTGCACCCTGCCCATGTGACTTACATGTAAGAAAAGGGGAGGTTTAGGCCTGGCAAGTGGGTACACTTGCCAATTCAAATTGGCAGTTAAAACTGCACTCACAGACACCTGCAGTGGCAGGTCTGAGACATTTTTCCTGGGCCACTAATGTGGGTGGTACAACCAGTGCTGCAGGGCCACTGGTATCATTTATTTACAGGCACTGGGCACCTCTAGTGCACTGTACTAGGGACTTACCAGTAAATCAAATCGGCCAATCATGGAAAGCCAATTACACATACATTTTACATAGTGCACTTGCACTTTAGCACTGGATAGCAGTGGTAAAGTGTGCAGAGTAACAAAAACAGCAAGACATCAACAAACTGGGAAACAGAGGCAAAAAGTTAGGGGAGACGAAGCCAAGGATTCCAAGTCTAACAATCCAGATACCCTCTCTAATTGGGCCCAACAGGGTATATGCATTTTGGGTAACACCAATGTTCACATTTCTCAAGAGAGGCACAAGCTTTTGTTATTGAAGATAGATCCCAAATTCATCAGTCTTTCCTCTAAGGAAGAAGGTCCTCAAGCTAAGAGCCTCCTATATGGAGATTCCATCATCAATATGTCTCCACAATAGACAGGGCCCAGCTTTCCTTAAAAAAGCTTATCACTTCTCTGCTTTTCTCCAGGGCTGGCAAAGGCAGGATCCACACTGCCAGCCGTTACTCCTCAAGGGACAAACTCTTAACCAAGGCTCCTTCCACCAAAGTTCCCATCAGGAAGGCTTCTCTGATTACAAACTCTAGTTCTATCCCCATTGCTCCAGAGTTTCCCGGTCCGAAGGATACAGGAATAAAGAAGCTCAGCACTTAGGTAAGAGTTTTCAATTCCGGTTCTCTTCCCGTAGGGTGCAGACTAGCTATTTGTCTGAATGCATGGATTTCTCTCACCACAGATCCCTGGATAATTCAGACAGTTCAAGGGTAATACATGGAGTTCTACCAACCCCTTTTGCAACTTCAGTTACCTCGTCCTCTACTTCTTTTTCCCCAAGGGCAGTTCTCTCTCATCCATGATGAAATTCAGTCTCTTCTTACAAAACAGACTGTAGAATGAACTGACTTTGATCCTACATGTTTTCTCAACACCATTTCTGGTTCAGAAAAAGAACAAAAAGTTCTGCCCTGTAATCAACTTAAAAGTATTCAACAATTTTGTAGTGCAGAATCATTTCAAGATGGAGAGTATTCTCCACCTCAGGGACATCTTACTTCAGGACGATTGTAAGGTATGGTTGGATATTCCTGATGGTACCAATTAACTCCTCGCACAGGAATAGGGTCCTTCCTTCTTCTGTTCAAATCTCCCCCTTTCGGCCTCTCCTCAGCTACTTGGTGTTTCACGAAGATTCTCAAACCAGTTATAGCCTTCCTCAAGGCCCAGGATATCAGAATAATTTTGTACCTTGGAGACTTTATGATCATGGCTCAAACACAAATCTTCTTCTATCCCATTTGAATCTTTGACAAGAACTTTTGCTAGGCCTAGGATTCCTCATCAATATACAAACATCTTCTCTCATTTCTCTCAACGTCTAGAGGTTTTCAGGTTTTTCATAGATATCCCTCCCTATGACCTCCAACTCCCTCCAAACAAAGTTTCCCTGATAAAAAAGAAGATTTGGCACTCCCTAACCCTTCCCTATGTTTCCCTGAGATCTCTATCTCAACTAGTGGGTCTTCTAGCTTCCTCAATCCAAGCTATTTTTCCTGGTCCACTGCTGCATCGGGCCCTTCAAAGACTAAAGATACAACAAGTCCGCAGAGGCCTGGCTTATTCAGATCTGGTGTCTCTAAATCCAGATTCCAGGGAAGAACTCCTTTGGTAGCTGACTCACTTAGGTGCTTGGAACGGGAGAACAACTTTTTCTGTCACCCCAGATCTTGTCTTACAGTCCGATGCAAGTCAGACACGATGGGGTGCAAGATGTGGTCAATTATGGACTGAAGGTACATGGTATCTTCAGGAGTCATGCTTACACATCAGTTGTTTAGAGATGCTTGCAGGTTCCTCACTTTCCTGATTTATTTGTCATTCCTCAGGGAGCTCGTCACAATCTGATTCTAGACGAATTCCTTTTTGTTATTGCTTGGAGGATTTCAGGTCTTCCTGGAGAACCCCAGGAATTTCGGAGGAGGCTGTCTTCTTTATCCAGCAATCCTGGTCTCCTGGAACATCGAAACCTCTACAGGTCAGCCTGGTGTCACTGGTGAATGGACAGGAATTAGGATTCCATATCAGCAGGTGTAACTCTAGTAGTTGATTTCCAAGCCTCCCTAGCTTCTCAAGAAATTGCATATCATTCGATTAACACCTACAGGTCAGCTATCTCGGCTGAAAATCTCAGAGTAGATCGAAAACCTATTAGGTAACAACCCTTGGACTGCCTTCTGTTAAAGGGAGTAAGGTTTGTTAATCCTCCTGTTCTCAAATATAATACAATGTGAAATGTTAATTTGGTGTTAAATATGCTTATTTCATGTCAGGATAATTCAAATCTTTCTCTCAAACAACTTTCAGCAAAGTTAACAATGCTCCTATGTTTGATTTTGTTGAAACATGTTTCTGATGTCAAAACTCTAGATGTGTCTTCTTTTCATTACTCTCCTCTTGGTGTTGCTTTTCAAGTTCATAGGCGCACCAAAACAAATTTACTGTCAATTCATTGTCCTTTTTTCCCTTGTCAACCAAAATTAAGTGTGGATAATTGTTTGAAAGCTTACCTTTCGCGAACTGCAGATTTGAGATCATCCTCTGCTTCCCAATTGCTCATTTCTTTTCAGAAAACATATAAACCTGTTTCAGCTCCCACATTAGCCCGTAGGGTGAAATGCATTATGCCTTCAGCCAGTAGTAATACAGATATCTTTGGTGCCCATTCAGCCAGAGGGGCTATGGCATCCAGGACTTTTTGGGTGGGTGCAAGTTTACACAACAATCTCAGATCTGCAGATTGGTCAATCAATCAATCAATCAATCAATCATAAAATTTATAAAGCGCGCTATGTACCCGTCAGGGTTTCGAGGCGCTGGGGGGGGTGGGGGTGGGGGGGGGAGCGCTGCTGATTTAGTGGTCGAAGAGCCAGGTCTTGAGAAGCCTTCTGAATGCGAGGAGGTCCTGGGTCTGGCGGAGAGATGTGGGGAGAGAGTTCCAGGTCTTGGCGGCGAGGAAGGAGAAGGATCTGCCGCCGGATGTCTTGCGCTGGATTCGGGGTACGATGGCGAGGGCGAGGTTGGCGGATCGGAGTTGACGCGTTGGAGTGTAGAAGTTAAGTCTGGTGTTGAGGTAGGAGGGTCCGGTGTTGTGAAGTGCCTTGTGAGCGTGGGTCAGGAGTTTAAAGGTGATCCTCTTGTCTACCGGGAGCCAGTGGAGTTCCTTTAGGTGAGGGGAGATGTGACTTCGGCGGGGTATGTTGAGGATCAGTCGGGCGGAGGCATTTTGGATACGTTGGAGTCGTTTGATGTCTTTGGTTGGGATGCCTGTGTAGAGTGCGTTGCCGTAGTCAAGTCTGCTGCTGACGAGGGCCTGGGTCACCGTCTTTCTGGTTTCTGTTGGAATCCACTTGAAGATTCTGCGGAGCATTCGAAGGGTGTTGAAACAGGAGGAGGAGACGGCGCTGACCTGTTTGGACATGGTGAGGGCGGAGTCCAGGATGAAGCCGAGGTTTCTTGCGTGGCTGGCAGGGGTGGGTGGGGGTCCGAGGACGGAGGGCCACCATGAGTCGTTCCAGGCCGAGGGAGTGCGTCCGAGGATGAGGACTTCCGTCTTGTCGGAGTTGAGTTTCAGGCGACTGTTGTTCATCCAATCGGCGATGGATTTTAGTCCCTCGTGGAGGTTTGTTTTGGCGGTGAGCGGGTCTTTGGTCAGGGAGAGGACGAGCTGGGTATCGTCGGCGTATTCGGTCAAACATTAATAAATTCAGAACTTTTTATTGTAAACCAATTGCTCATGTTGCCGATTCTGTTATTGCAATGCTCTGAACAAGCATAATATGAGCCTCTGGTCTTGAAATAAAATTGAGATTTTCCTAGCCTTTGTGTCAGAAAAGCCAGATTTGATGAAAAATATGGAGGTGAGTATTATACCACCATTGTTCTTTAACCCTCCCTGGTTTCTCATTTCTGCAGTCTCAATTCCATCTACCAGTACTACCACTTCAAACTAATCCTCAGCATGGGATCCCTCTTGCCTGAATCACAGCCCTTCTCCTTCCCTTCAGAACTTGCTTCCTCGTCTGCTTTTGGACTTTCTTATGAATCTATTGAAGGTATTGTTTGCCTTTTTTTTGGTGTAGTTCTTTTTTTACTTTCCACACTTGGATTAACTCACTAGAAGAAAATGGGATTCATTACTCCCAGTCAAGATAATTATTGCATTGCTCGATGTCTCATTGGTTGTGCTTTATGACGTCTTCTTTTACCAGGTTTCCTGGGTAATGTATTTTTTTTATTTCTTGGCTGCTCTGAATAAATTGCAAGAAAAGGCAGCATAATACTCGCATCCCTGTCTTTAATAAAATCTAGTCTTTCTCACAACATTAGAAAAATCTCAATCTTCATGTTGATCAGCAGCTGTGAAAAAGTTACCATCATGTTCAAATGCACAGGGGAACATTTCCGTGCTGATGACCCAAACAGCATTTATAATGCACAGCATAAAGAGGGAAAATAAAGGAAGGTGCTTTTTTATTTTCCTTACCACTTGCATGCACTTAGCAGAGCCCACATTATTTTAAACTGAACACTGAGCAACTGGAGGTGAAATGTTCAAGTTTATCTTTTAAGTGCCCTCATGACACAGAGTTTCCAGATGTTGTTACTTTACAAACAGAATAATTTTAATGTCAGAAACGTTTTTAGCGTTTTCATAAAATATTGCTTTACCTTAAAGCAGCAAGACAGGTGAAGTTAAAACTAATTAACCTTCAGAAAAGGGTGATATTCAGGCACCAGCTGCCTTATTAGGAGATTGTTAAACAATTTGCCGTTTTTGAAAGATAGGCACAGAGATTTTAAAACGGACTGTTTTTATTTATTTAAGTACTTATACTTATTAAACTAGAAATATGTTGTTTAGATGCAAATGCTTACATTGAATTTGCCAAATTTCTTCTTCAGTCACTTTCCCATTATCATGAAAATGATTGTAGTTTGTAACCATCTATTTTTCCACTTCCAGTTAATGCATGTTTGAATTTCTCTGCATTTAGACTTTCTGCCTGTTGTTTCACACCTTAGCTCTCAATCAATGTATGATGGAGTTCAGGTTTTCAATTGCAATAGATAAATACATTTAAAAAAAAATGAATGAATCTTTACATTACATTTTCCCTGCTTAATGCATGCCTTTGTATTCACGTTTTAAACACTAACTAGCAATCAGATATATCTTTGTCTACGGACTGCAGATGTATTTAATTAAATGCAGTTAGCATGTTTCGTTTAAGCACCTTTAAGTGAACATTCTTTTTTTATTTTCATGAATACTCTGCCACCCTCTATAACTCTTGTATCATTCATTAACATATAGAATGGAAATAAACCCAGCTAAAACATTCATGGAAAAATTCAAGTGAACTGTGGTCAGAAACACAAAACTCATTCTGCTTACCGTACAGTTTCACTACACATTTCGACTGGTCTGCTAGCCTACTGTGCAGTAACCATCATCGTGGCTATGTACACATTCATCCTGGAAGAGTTTAGAACTTGAAACATGAATTCCTGTGTATTTTTTTGTCACCCAGAAAACCCCAGGCTGGTAAAAAGAAGTAAGGGAGGTACGGAGAAGTGAGTGCTACAGCTCAGAGGGCTGGGATTAAAAGAAGTGTTGCACAAGTGGAATCTTAGTATGTATGTGAGTGCAACTTTTGTTGTGTGTGTACATAGCTAGATTAACGCAATTTTAGGGATGAGGATAAGGTGACCACCTGGGAGGGAAGCAAATTTAGGATGGGTCTGTAAAAATTCATGAAAAGGGGTAAAAATTCAGGACAAAAATCCACGAAAAAGGGTAAACATTCAGGACAAAAAGACAAGTGGCCATACCTCACTGGTTTAGCAATGCATTTGATTTTTTTTTAATATTGCACTAATTTACTGTGCTGCGTATGAGATTGCCTTTAAGTATGCTCCATTTAGATGGCAAATTATGCCCTTGTTCAATAGTAAATTGATGCCCTTGAGCATGGTGTCAAGGGCATCACTCCTACCCAAATATATCCAGTCTTTTTTGGAGAGAAAGCTACGGCAACATTTTGATTATGTTTCTAAACATTTCAAAATGCATGACAAACACTCTGGGAAATATTACAGTAAGTGACTTTTTCACCTTCTGCTAGTTTAGGTACGTTGAACACACAAAGACAACTGGCTCACCTGATCCTTCATTAGAGGTCAAACCTAAAAAATTAAATGAGGCAAAGCGGATGATGTGGGTGACAGTCTCACACCTCTCACACCAAATGTTAGGATGTGAGGTATCCACAACTTGTCTATAGTCTCACAGTACCAAGGAGGTCCGACTGATGCATCACAGTGTTTGTCAGTGTAGGACAGTGCCCTTTTTTGACATAATCACCCCCACATTTTGCCTGGTACGTGATGCAATTTTTGAAACTGCACTGGGTTCCTGTTATCTAGGTCCCTAGTGCCAGATCTCTTTATCTAAAACTGACCAAATGTTCCCCCATTGGCAATACCTTTGCCCCCATACGTCCCTAGTAAATGGCACCCATGGTACCTAGAGCATGGCTACCAAAGAGGGTCTCCAGCGGCTACAGCATGTACTGTGCCACCCTCATGGACCCCTCACCTAGCACATGCAGACTGCCATGACAGGCTGTTTGTCTTAGTGCAGCTAAAAGTGAAATCTTGACATGGCACACAACCTGTGTGTCCCATCCCCTAACACTGTGCAATATATGTAAGTCACCTCTACAGCAGGCCTTACAGCCCTAAGGCAAGGTGCATTATTTCACATGAGAGGGGATATCTGCAAGAACAGATATGCCCCTGCCATGTCTTTGTTGATTCATAGACATCGTAAGGGAACAGGGATGCCATTTTAAGTACATGTGCTGGACACTGGTCAATATGTGTTACCCAGTTACATGATTGCTTCACTGAAAATAGGGATGTTTGGTATAAAACATCTCATATTAACAAACCCTCAGTGATGCCAGTGATGGAGTTATTAATATATGCACCCAGAGGGCACTTAGATGTGTCCCCAGGAAACCTACAAACTACCAGTGTGGGGACTGACTAGATCTAGCCAGCCTGCCACCCCCAGAAATTATTTTGCCCCCCTAGGGTGAGAGCCTTTGTACTCAGGTGTTTAGAAACAAAACTTGCTCTGGGAGAGGCGTTTACACACCCTGCCCAACAGGATGACCTTCAAATCTGCATTCCAAGGCAGGGGGATTTAAAAGAAGCCCACCACCCTTGGCATGCAGATCTGCCTTCACTTCAAAGGAGAGATGCCAAGCCCCCCTGCCCCAGGGCCCATTTGCCACTTGGACAGCAGGGAATTTTAGTATTCAGAGAGGTGTGTCCACCCCTCAGGTCAGTCCCACTCCTAAGGCGAGCTGCCTGATGTGGACACCACATTTATAAATCTGCTATCTTGCTGTTGCAGAATTAGTAACTTTGGGACAGGGTTATGCCCACTTCCCACAGCAAGTAGTCATATGGGGGCATAGTAAACTCCAGGAGTGGGAAGCCCATAGACTACTACTTTACACTCTGCTTAATGCCCCTAAATTCAGTATTTAGGGTTAGCCCTGGCACCAGGAAATCAGATTCCTTCTGAGCTATGAAGAAGAAGGGCACACAAGAGCTGCAAAAGCAAAGACTGAGGAAGAAGCCCCTGACTTGGCCCCAGCCCGCCTGTCTGCTGTCCTTGCTGATTTTCACCAAAGTCGATTTGCCCTGCAAGCTGCTGTGTCTTGAAAAGCCTGTGAGGCCTGCCCACTTTCAACAAAAACCGAGAAACTCCTGTGGAGCAGCGGAGCTGCTTCCCTGCATCTTGCAAGCACACCAAGAGAACTGCAAGGACTCCAGACCGCTGGCAATCCAACACCTAAAAGCATCACTCCACCCGTGCCATCTAACCCAAGGTGTGCCAGCAGTGCCAACGTGGTCCCCCATCCCTCAAGAGACACAGCCCAGCTGGGACTTGTCCCCTGGACTCTCTGACGCCGCCTGCAGCTTTTGCTTGCAGGTCCCCTCAACTGGGAGTGCTCCTGGTGGAGAAAACTCAATTCCTGAGGGCACCTCTGCATATGTTGTCCCAGGCCCATGCAGGCCGGAGCATCTCAAGACTTGAATCCACCTGCTGGTTCTCCTTGACAGGACTTGGGCACCCAAAGCCATTTCTGCACTCAGCTGCCCCAGTGCCATCTGGTGTGACCTGTTGGTGTGGGCCTGACCCTTGCCCAATACTGACCTTAATTCCAGGAGATTTGTCCTGTAAGTCGCTGTACTATACCTGTTTGCCGTATTTTTTTTCCTCCATAGGATAACACTGCAGCTTCCAAAAACTGCACAGTATCGACTTTTCAAAACTGTAAAGATCTTTCTTGCAAAACGTACTTACATGATTGTATTGATTCTGGTATCTAAACATATATAAAGACACTTGTTATGTTTTTGTAAATTGATGTGGATCTCCATCTTGAGTTGTGTCTCATTTATTGACTGTGTACATTTGCAGACGTCTAACACTCCTCTCGGATATGACTAAGGCTGCTTGACCACACTACCCCTTAAAAGAGCACCCTGGGATTGCTGGAGCAAGCCCCTGTCTGCTAGAAAGGGAACCCCTGGACTCTTTGCACGATATATCTCATTTTGATATATCATGCAAAGAGCCAGCTTCTTACTTTCTGGGACTCTATAATTATCTCTGAGAGCCTAAACACCAGACAGAGAATTAAAGAGCAGGATGAAGTCAAGATCAGATGGAAAATATGAAGCAATTGATTCAAAGAGTCATTGCTAAGAACTGGATAAATAAGAAAAAGAACAAGGCATGACTGTTCCTAAAATCAGATAGACCCTCCATGAGTACTGAAAGTATTGCATACCTTTAGGGTAGTCTCAGTAAAGAGGCCAGAGACACAAAAGGCTCTGTCAAGTCGTTGAATAAGCAGCAACCTCACATCCTGGCAAACTCTGTCAATGTGATGCTCCATTGGTAGTGCTTGTGGAGAGTGGATAGGGGCTGGGCCCTTGGATTGTTGGGCCCTGGGCAATTGCCCACTCTGTACATGTCTAAAAGTGGTTCTGCAGTAGAGCTAACCCCAAACAAATGGTCTGGCTCATCCCTAAGTGCCCAAAATCATGCAGAACCTTCAAAATATTTGGGACACAAATTAGATATCAGACAAAATATAAGAACATGATAAAGACTTTGAAAGGTGGAAAGTATTTCTTTAACACACATAAGTGTTTCAATTTAGTATATTAGATCACAATACTGCATTGACGTTTATTTGAATTGGAAGTTTTTAAACATGAACTTTAAAACATTTATCAACCCAACATCTTGAAAACGCCATGAGTGAACAAAGAGTATGAATTATCAGGTGCCACTTATGTCAAGGCCAATATTATTTTTTATGGATGGAGGAACATTACAGGCTACTGAAGCATATACAAGTGAGGTTTTTACACAGGATCCCTATGGAACTGAATTACTTGAATGTGATCTCAAATGTCACTATCAAGTAAACTAGACATATGAACAACTTGATCTGACTTAAATCACACAATTGAGTCGTGGGTGAGCTGGGATTTTAACCCAAGTTTCCTGGTCACACACAGCGCAACAAAGCAATTGACTAGATCACTTTCTTAATCCCCTTTAGCACCAGCGAGCAGAGTTTTATACAATTCTGGCAGATGAATTGTAGACGTAAATACAGATCATAGGTTAATTTGACTGAATAAATAAAGAGTCATATAGTGAAGGTGAGGGACTGCGAGCCAATGAATGCCACCGTCACTGGCTTTCTCAGGGACTGAATGGCTTTACAAAACGTATGTATACTGTGACCCTGAGTGCAATAAGGATGTGGAGAGTGAGCGTGGAGGCAGAATCAAAAGCTTACTTATAGTAAATGACTATGTTTTGATCTTTCACAGTTAGGTATCTGCATGTAAAATAATGCACCCCTTCAAAGAAAAGTAAATGCAATTTTGAAAAAACATGGGGAAAGCTAACCTATGTGATGAAACCTCTGTTGGTTTATGTTATCACTGCATAAGTATATGTGTGCAACCATAACCTCATTGACCTGAATTCTGTTTTGTTCAGCAAGAAATAGTAACGTGTGTACTTTTAGTGGTAGGAGGTCCCTGCCCATCACAGAAAGCACTGTGAATGTGTAAGTCATTATTTTAAATTTGCATTATACACAGTATAAGATTGGCTGCCACAAAATGTGTACATAAAATTATGTTAAAATTAAAAGTGTTTTCAAAATATACATTTTAGAAATATGGGAGCTGCACCTAGTGCAAACAGTTTTGCAACTGTCCATTAAAAGTGAGCACTCCTTACAATACCTCTCAAAAATAATAAATCTTTGTTTTTAGGAAGTTTAAAGTGTCTCCATCAATTAATACCACCTCTATTGGCTCCCATTCAGTCTTTGCATTTGCAGATTGACTAACATCACTGATTTGCATTTCTTTTCAGGCAGCCATCAACCTGGCCAGAAGGCTTGTTTCTGGTATGTCTGCCCCCACTCCCCTCTGGATCATAGCACAGGAGACCTTTCACTTCATTGAAGGTATTTAACTGTAACATAGGTTTTTTAGCATAAAGGCTAAAATTACAGACAAATGCCATCAGTTGAAAACATCATTATGGACAACCGACGGTGAGGTTAATTCACGGACAGTCCGTGAAAATTACGGATGGGTGGTCATCATAGGTGAGGGTCTTCTAACACTCATGTAAATATATGAATGTATCATAAAAGTTGACGGACATGGATTAAGGACAGCTAAGTCTCTGACTTCTCATTGGAGAGACCAGACTAAGGCGGTCATTCTGACCGCGGCGGTCGGCGGTCGCCGCCCGCCAAGCGGTTCCCGGCGAAAGACCGCTCTGCGGTCAAAAGACCGCGGCGGCCATTCCGGCTTTCCCGCTGGGCGACCGCCAGAAGACCGCCGGCCGGCCCAGCGGGAAAGCCCCTTCAACAATGAAGCCGGCTCCGAATGGAGCCGGCGGAGTTGAAGGGGTGCGACGGGTGCAGTGGCACCCGTCGCGATTTTCAGTGTCTGCAAAGCAGACACTGAAAATCTTTATGGGGCCCTGTTAGGGGGCCCCTGCACTGCCCATGCCAGTGGCATGGGCAGTGCAGGTGCCCCCAGGGGCCCCACGACACCCGTTCCCGCCATCCTGTTCCTGGCGGTTATTACCGCCAGGAACAGGATGACGGGAAGGGGGTCGGAATCCCCATGGTGGCGCTGCAGCGCAGCCATGGCGGATTCCCTGGGCCAGCGGGAAGCCAGCGGGAAGCCAGCGGGAAGCCGCCGGCTCCCCTTTTCTGACCGCGGCTTTACCGCCGCGGTCAGAATTGCCCAGGAAGCACCGCCAGCCTGTTGGCAGTGCTTCCGCTGCCCTCCGCCCTGGCGGTCATGGACCGCCAGGGTCGGAATGACCCCCTAAGTGCAAAGAGGGAGAGGCTAGTGCTCCTGACCCTTATTTGTGAGTGTACCAGGAGATCAGGTTTCATGTTTGTGTCTGATTTGCGTTGCATCCATATTGTTCATGATAGTACCAGAAGGAGTCTTGCTGGGTTCATGACTACATTGAAGTGGCTTTGATGAGCTTGATATATAATGTTCTAGTGAATCAGTTAGAGAGATTTTCCAAGAGAGAATAGAGAATCAACTGTACTAAACACATTTTTTAGATGTGCACCACCTGGTGGCCTGTATGCATAATTAACTCTCCTGGTGGGTTCTAACTTGGGATGGGTCCTCTTGATAAGCACTGGTACACCTTTGGGTACTTAAAGGCTGAATAGACCATAGTTAAGACCACTCCAACAGTTTGTGTGTAGGTATCTCTAGGTATTTTGAGTTCCCAGACCCTCTCTACAACTGAGGACAACTTCAGAGAAAGGTCATGTGAAAACCTGATCCATGGCCTCCTGTGAGGCAATAAGTGAGCAACACAGGGTGGATCACACTGATGGGCTACTAACCCAGGCTTGTAAGATGAAGCACAGATGTAATGCTGTGTGGAATACACAGATCTTACAAGCTCAACTAGACAGAGAGACAATATTTCCCCCTGGAGGGATATTAACACAGCTTATTGATTCACCATGAGTCCCACAGGGACACAAGTGAGTTAAATCTTTACATACATTCATAGGATTGTGGAGACACTCTACTGCTTGTGACCTTGCAAGGGTGAGAAACATTCTACTTTGTGCAAAATCCACCTCTATAACAAACGTGGTGTTTGGCTCTTTTTACCAGACACAGAGGTTACTGCAAACACTGACATATAGGAAATATATCATATGATTAGAAGGTGTGAGGCAGAAGAGAAAGGGAGACCAAGAAATAACTTATTTTCAAACATTATTGGAAAGAATAACGCCAGGATGGGCCCCTTCACTGCGTCTCTTTAACAGTCATGCTAATCTGGATTGAGTGAACTTCTCCAAGTGCACGATACATGGACTTCTTTCAGGAGCCAATGAGATGATTTTTAGTAACGTGGATATCAGCACACTTTTTAGGACAGAGGGCCTCCATAGCAGTATACTGTGCCACCAGAGTGTAACTTTTTTTACACTCCGGTAGTGCAATGTGCAGCCCTTATTCACAAGACCACACAACGCCACTTGTGTGGCTTTTCATGGCCTTGTAAATATGGACCCCTTTAATGCATGATACTGTGTGAAAGGAGCATTCCATGGGTGTTACTGTGGGTGTTCCCATGCAATACCCATGTAATCCAATGGAAATGCAAGTCGAGGAATGCATCATATTCCTACGCCACCTCAGATTTGTGTTAAAGTGAGGTAACGGGGAGAAATAAGATTATTTCTCCCTGTTTTTCCTCTTTCTATGTGTGCTGCATTCTACAGCACACAAATAAAGAGGAAAAAACATTAATGACCGTTTATGTGCAGGAAGGTGTACCTTCATCCACATAAACAATAATCCCTGCAATGCAGGCACCCTTGCAGCATGGGGCAAGGGTGCCCGCGCTGGTGATAGGCAGCAATCAGAGGAGACAAGGACAGGAATGTGCCATATCTTAGAGGTACAGCGCATTCCTGCCCTTCTGATTTGAACAAAGGGAGGTGCAGCAAAAAGGCTTGCAGCTCTGCCCTGCACACAAACATAGTAAATGAGGCACTGAGTGTGGCAACCACACACATCCTCTGTAGCGTCCTGGAACAGGTTTGAAGAGGAGTTGCCAAATGTACAATTGATTGTCATAATACTAACTTTGGTAATTTATTTTAAGCTACTGAACACTTAAGAAAGCAGAAAAATAAAAATAGTATAAAGTTTGCATCTTAGTTTGTGGGAAAAAAGAACAAAAAAATGTCTCTAAGCCAGAGCAAGAAATGGGTGAGGGGAGAGGGTCGCAATTGCCCTGGTTCAAGAAATTGCCCTGGGCCAAGGAGATATGCATGGTTTTGCTGATGCTACTTGTAGACATCGAGCAAACAATGAATTCAACATCTAACTGCCAGTCATAACTGAATCATTTATGAGATTTTCTTATATACAGTAACATGTTGAGTGTATTATATAAAGTGAGCACCAGAAGTGGTAATTTAAAACATGAGGTCGTATTACATACGATACTTATTTAAGTATGGGAGGCTGGCTCTCTATATAGTGAACAAAAATGACATGCATCGTGCAGAGAGTCCGAGCAACCACACTTTGGTATCCAGAGGTAAAAAGCACACTACCTAATGCTCTGTTTTTGTGGTAGTGTCGGGCAGCAGTTAGGCTTAAATTGGAAATGTGCCAAGCAATTATTGCACTCAGTATCAATAAATGTGGACACACACTCAGAAGAATAATTCAAGACCAGCTTACAAAAATACTTCAAATGTGTATATTTAAGACAAGATCGTCAATATACGGTAAATACAGATTTTTCAAAGTTTAGAAAATGTTCAGTTTTTGTGGGTAATTACACACCATAGGAATCTTTAAAAATACATATAAAATCAGGCAATGCTCTCACAAGTGACACTTTCTATTTTTAGGTCGAGGTCATAGAGATGTCCTGTGGGCCACCCAGAGAAGTTTGGGCGGTTCCCATTTCAAGCGGGAGTAGCGGCTGAATGTTTTAGAGCTAGAGTACAACAGAGAGGGGGGACCACTTGGAAACACACTGCACAAATAGGCTTAAAGGTGAGTGTAGCGGGTTCTTTATCTCCAAGTGGAAAAGATATTGGAATAATTCGATAGGCGCAGGTTTGAGGGCATAAGTGATTTATTTAGATTCTATTAAGGTTGGCTTTTATCTCTTCTTATTCCACAGGGTAACTTCCTGTTACGTTCGTCCAGTTCCCTTTTCTCTTTTTCAGGGCTCTTATCGCGGTCCCACTGTGGTCTGGTCCCGATTTGGAAGGGTTCCGGTCTTTCCCATGTGGAAGCAGCCTAGGTTTCCCCAAAATAAAAGAAGAACGGAAAACAGGTAAGTGTAGAGGTAAAGTAATGTCTATATAGGGTTAATAGGGGGTGAGAGGATTGGTATATGTGGGGTTTGTGGTGGGAAACCTTCATTCAACTGGTGAGCGTCACCTTCCCGTGAGTTTGCTAGGTTTTTCTCTCTTTTTGTGAGTTTCTCTCTCTTTTCTCTCTCTTGGGCTTCCCCGTGAGGTTAAGGGGGGGAATAGTTAGTATGGCTGTCCTTGTATCACAGGGTCTCCCCTTCCTGGCAGGACCTCCCCGCTATCCTCCCCGTATTCCCTTTTAATGCCATCGTTCCCCTTAACCACTTTGGCAAGAACACCCAGTTTCGGTACAAACGTACCTGTGGGGGCCACGCCCCTCCGGGGACGTGGGCGGCTGTTCCGTGGTCTCCCGACTTCACTTCGGTAGGGGCGGGAAGCGCCCTGGGGTTTCTCCTGCGGTTCTCCTTTCGCGTCGGACTTCGTTCCTGCGCTCTTCGGCTCCCGGCTCCCACTTTCGTTTCGTCGTGTTCCTCCAGTCTCCTCCGTCTCTCTGCTCTCTCCCCCGTCGGGTCCGTCGTTCCTTTCTTTTCTTTCCGCGACGCCTCCTGCGTCTGACGTCATACCCCTGAGGCTCTCTCGAGTGCCCCGGGGGTATGTCAATTCGGCCCCTGTAGCCGTACTTGGACCGACGTCGACGGACGTCCGGCTACACATCCCCTCCCTCGAATGGGGCTGTTCGAGACCCAGAGGGCCCGGGAACCGGGACAAATAATCAGCCTGACCCATAAGATCACCAGGGAGATGGCAAACCTGGAAGGAGAAAGGTTGAAGCTCCATAAACCATCTCAGAATTCGGGCGTTGGTATCTTTATATTTCGAGAGCCAGGTAAGAGGAGCGTGGTCCGTATACAACAGAAAAGATCTTCCTAGGAGGTAATATTGTAAGCTTTCAATCGCCCACTTAATGGCGAGACACTCTCGTTCAATTATTGGATATTTCTGCTCCCGGGGAAAAATCTTGCGACTAATAAAGACTACCGGGTGGCTTACGTCGTCCCTATCCTTCTGAAAAAGTACTGCCCCCAGACCCACGTGCGAGGCATCCGTTTGCAGGTAAAAAGGGGGGATCAAACTCAGGACACTTCAAAACTGGTTGGGTAGTAAGACACCTTTGTAAGGTATGGTAACTATGGGACTGTGCTGTGTTGAGGCTCATAATATTTTTGGGCTGACCTTTCTTCAGGAGATCTGTCAGGGGAGCGGCCAAGGTAGAGTAGTGCGGTATAAATCTCCGATAGTACCCCACTAGGCCTAAAAACGAACGGATCTCTTTTTTCGTAGTGGGTGTGTTTATGCGTAGAATGGCCTCTACTTTCTCATTTGTGGTTTAATGATACCTCTCCCTATGTGATATCCCAGGTAGGAGATTTAATTAAACGCTAGTCGGCTTTTGGAGGGATTGGCTGTCAGTCCTGCTTTTTGTAGGGCTGTAAGTATCTTGTTTAAATGTGACAAATGGTCATCCCAAGTTTCGCTATAAATAACAATGTCATCCAGATAGGCGGCTGCATATCGGGTATGAGGTCGTAAGATGGTATCTATGAGACGTTGGAAGGTGGCGGGCGCCCCATGTAATCCGAAAGGGAGAACATTAAAATGATGTAGGCCTGAGGAGGTAGAGAAGGCTGTTTTTTCTTTATCTTCTTGGGCTAAAGGAATCTGCCAGTACCCTTTGGTCAAATCTAGGGTAGACATGGATTTAGCTCTTCCTAATTTCTCTAGGAGTTCGTCTACCCTTGGAAGGGGATACGTATCGAATTGAGATACTGCGTTGACTTGTCTGAAATCAATACAAAAACGTATAGACCCATCCAGCTTTGGCACTAACACCACTGGAGAACACCAGGGACTTTGGGAAGGTTCTATAATGCCCAGGTCTAACATCTTCTCTATTTCATTTTCTACCAGAACCTTTCTAGCTTCGGGTATACGACAGGGCCGTAATCGGACTATCTTACCAGGTTGAGTTATAATTTTATGTTGTACTGAGTTGGTTTTACCCGGTGTCGGTGAAAACACATAGGTATGACCGTTGAGGAGTTGGGTTAACTGTCTGTTCTGTTGAGACGTGATTTCAGTATTTCTATGGGGTACCTCGTCTTCGGAAGGGCGGTCAGTGGGACACCATCCTATTTCCAGTTCCTTAACCGTATTAACTAAACATCCAGTGATCTGGCCTACCATAGGTTGTTCCCATTTTTTTAGCAGATTGACATGAAAGATCTGTTGTCTTTTGGGATTAGCCATGAGTTGGACATTGTAGGTAACAGGGGTTACCACTCCTATCACTTTATATGGCCCCTGCCATTTTTCCAACAGTTTGTTGCTGGAACTGGGAAGAAGCACCAATACCCTGTCTCCTTCTGTAAAGGTTCGCATTTGCGTATTCCTATCGTAATATCGCTTTTGTTTATCCTGGGCTCTCTCCATATGTTCCCTTACGTTTTCCCATACGGTTTGTAACTGGGATTTTAAGTCACTGGTATATTCTAAGAGGGCTTTTTCCCCATCCTCTTCCTCCTCCCATAGCTCGGCTGCCATGTCTAATAACGTCCTAGGTTGTCGGCCGAACAACAATTCAAACGGACTATGTCCCGTAGAGGCTTGTTCATGTGTCCTGATGGCGTATAATACTAACGGGAGCTTCCTATCCCAGTCTTTACCTGACTCTGAAATCGATTTCCTTAAGAGAGTTTTCAGGGTGCGGTTATATCTCTCCACCAACCCGGCCGTTTGTGGATGATAAACCGCAGTCCTCAATTGTTTAATCCCCAGAAGTTGACAAATCTGCGCCATTAAATTGGACATGAACTGGGTACCTTGGTCTGTTAAAATTTCTCGGGGAAAACCTATCCGGGAAAAGAATCCTATCATGCCATTGGCAACACTCTTGGTGTTAATACTGGTGATGGGGATGGGCTCAGGGTATCTGGTGGCGTAATCTACCAATACTAGTATATAACGGAAGCCTTTAGAAGAAGGTAGAAGAGGACCTACAATGTCCATTCCTATCCTTGACAAAGGTACGCAAATAATGGGAAGGGGCTGCAATGGGGCTCTTTTCTTTGGGCCGGGATCGATCAACTGACATTTAGGGCATTGCTGACAGAATTTTCTGATCTGAGAAAAGACCCCAGGCCAGTAGAATCTCCTTAACAGGTACTCTTCCGTCTTCTCCCTCCCATAGTGACCACCCCCCGGCTGACTGTGGGCCAGGTGTAGTACCTGCTGTCTATAAGGTTCGGAAACTAGTAGCTGTTTCTTTTCTTGCCTGTTAGTGCCAGTGATTCGATATAACAGATTTCTAACTATCGTAAAAGACGAACCCTTATCGTTGAGGGTTCGGGGTCGGGCAGTTTTCCAGGCATTGATTAAACTCGGATCTTCTCTTTGACAATTGCGGAAGGGGGGAAGACCAGTAAGGGTATGGACCCGTGTAATTACCCCATCGTGGCTCGAGTTTCCTTGCCCATAGGATTTCCTTGCTTCTCGTTTTTCTCTCCTAGTAGGTTTGTATCGAACAACCGGGGTTGTATTTGTAGGTTAAAGAAGGGAGCGCTCCTCCACCATGCACTCATGTCCTCTTTATTCCTTGTACTATCCAAAAGTATCGAAAAGTCTTTAAAATCTGTTCCTATGATGGCTTCTTCAACCAGTCGTTCAACCACACCCATCCTTATGGGGGTCTCTTTTCCTTCCCATGAAAGGGTGGCCCAAATTAGGGGATGTTCTCTTGTTTCCCCATGTATACAACAAATGGATACAGTAAGTCCCGGAGTGAAGGTATGGCTGTCTATTAAATCGGCCCTAATTACGGACTGACTGCAACCGGAGTTGATGAGGGCCACTGTTTGTCTCCCATTGCTGAAAAGTTCCTTCTTGTATTGGGTTTCTTTTCCCCCTGTGAAGAAGACCCTCCCCCTAGTAACTCCTATTTCCATAGGTTCTGGTTTTTCAGATTTCAGAGGACAAACCCGGGCGATATGACCCCACTCTCCACAACTAAAACATTGAGGTTGTTGTATGTATGGTCTCTCAGCCCCTCTGGGTTTTCCTGGGTCCTCTACCGATCTTCGCCCTAGGGACGAGGGTTGTCTGAGGTTTTGTCTGATGGGGTTCGGTGGTGTGCGTGGGAGGGGTGTCTTGAACTCGAGGGAGCGGTGGAAGGCACAGGCTAACTCAATGGTAGTGTTTGTATCAGGGCTCGGGTGTTGTTTGATCCAGTTGCGGGTATTGGTGGGTAGGGCGTCTAGATATTGCTCCAAGAGGACAACCTCAATGATATCTTCCCTATTAGTCCCAATGGGTCCTAGCCATTTGAGACCCAAATCTTTAATCCGAAAGTATAACGCCCTGGGATTCTCGGAGGGTCCCCACTTGGCTTTCCTAAACCTGACCCGGTAATGTTCTGTGTCAAAGCCCACCCGCTCCAGGATACTCTTTTTAATGTCCTGATAGGGTGTTGTGCCACCCGGGTTTACCGCTTGATAAGCGGCTTGGAGGGTCCCCGTTAACAAAGGAGCAATATACTGGCCCCATCTATCCTGAGGCCAGGTGGCGGAAGTGACAAGGCGTTCAAAGTTGGTAAAAAAGGCGGCCAGATCTTCGCCTTCCTGATACCTCTGTAAGACTGAGCTGGGTACGTTCGGATGTACCCGGGTGGCTGCAATGGTATCCGTGAGGGTTTTTAGTGCATTCTCATGTACCAACTGGTTGTTGGCCATGATAGTGGCCTGACTTTTGAGGGCGCTTTGTAGTGCCTCCCTTTCCACTTTTGCTTCTTTCTGCTGTTCCTCCCACACGATCTGCAGGTGTCTTTGTCCCTCAGCTAATTGCTGCATCATGTCCGCTATTGTGGGAGTACCCTCCATGGTCTCAATCGATCCTGTTGCCTATTCCAATATCCCACTTCTGACACCACTGTTGCGGGTTCTTTATCTCCAAGTGGAAAAGATATTGGAATAATTCGATAGGCGCAGGTTTGAGGGGATAAGTGATTTATTTAGATTCTATTAAGGTTGGCTTTTATCTCTTCTTATTCCACAGGGTAACTTCCTGTTACGTTCGTCCAGTTCCCTTTTCTCTTTTTCAGGGCTCTTATCGCGGTCCCACTGTGGTCTGGTCCTGATTTGGAAGGGTTACGGTCTTTCCCGTGTGGAAGCAGCCCAGGTTTCCCCAAAATAAAAGAAGAACGGAAAACAGGTCAGTGTAGAGGTAAAGTAATGTCTATATGGGGTTAATAGGGGGTGAGAGGATTGGAATATGTGGGGTTTGTGGTGGGATAACCTTCATTCAACTGGTGAGCGTCACCTTCCCGTGAGTTTGCTAGGTTTTTCTCTCTTTTTGTGAGTTTCTCTCTCTTTTCTCTCTCTTGGGCTTCCCCATGAGGTTAAGGGGGGGGGAATAGTTAGTATGGCTGTCCTTGAGTCACAGGGTCTCCCCTTCCTGGCAGGACCTCCCCGCTATCCTCCCCGTATTCCCTTTTAATGCCGTTGTTCCCCTTAACCACTTTGGCAAGAACACCCAGTTTCGGTACGAACGTACCTGTGGGGGCCACGCCCCTCCGGGGACGTGGCCGGCTGTTCCGTGGTCTCCCGACTTCACTTCGGTAGGGGCGGGAGGCGCCCTTCGGTTTCTCTCCTTCTCCCGCGGTTCTCCTTTCGCGTCGGACTTCGTTCCTGCGCTCTTCGGCTCCCGGCTCCCACTTTCGTTTCGTCGCGTTCCTCCAGTCTCCTCCGTCTCTCTGCTCTCTCCCCCGTCGGGTCCGTCGTTCCTTTCTTTTCTTTCCGCGACGCCTCCTGCGTCTGACGTCATACCCCCGAGGCTCTCTTGAGTGACCCGGGGGTATGTCAATTCGGCCCCTGTAGCCGTACTTGGACCGGCGTCGACGGACGTCCGGCTACAGTGAGCCCAGTGGATCCCCTTGGAGACTTGAAAAATCCAGAGTCGCTCCTGGGTAGAATTTGTGGATTTTTCAGCATAAATGCGGGGCTGCTCGTTAGAAGGTGGGAACGTACAAGATTTTGATGGGCTTTGCAATTTAATTGTGAAAGAGAATCTTTTAAGTGCCTATTGCAATGAGAAACAACATCAGTTCCTGGTACACCTAAGTCCACTTTCTTCTCAAGAGTTAGGGAAAAAGGAAGACCACTGGGTCAAGACAAGGGTAACTAAAGCTTTGAGACCAAAAGAAAGAAGCCAAAAGCCCCCCAACAAGAGGAATATGGGAACTAAACAAAAACAAAGAGTCTTCACCATCTCCCTAAAACTTGGAGGGTGGACCCTGAGACTCATCACAGTCTAGTGGTGAGTGCAAGGGTAACACTTTTATCCCAATAATGCCTGGTGCCTTGAATACAAAAACAGAGGATACCAAACTAGAGAACCTAGCTGTAAAAACAAAAAGAATGCCTCTAGTCCACCTGCAGTAAATGCAGTTGAAAATCTCCAGATGAGGTCACAGTTGTGGCCTGACCATGTCAGTGACCACACAGAGGCAAAATTAGTCACAGAGGGAGGAGCAGACTTATTCTCATCTGCCTGGCCTACTAACATGCAAAAATACAGGCAGCTCCCTTTGATTAATCGGACTAAGGTAAAAGCCTTGAGGGATACAGGGGCCAATGTCACCATGGTGACCCAGTACCTGGTCCACGCAGATCAGTACCTGAAAGGGAAAACCTACCCTGTCACCAATGAGGAAAATGTCACAAAGATCCATCCCATAGCAATGGTATCTTTTGACTGGGGGGGAGTAGCTGGACAGAAATAAGTTGTTGTGTCCCCATCCATCCCTGTAGACTGTCTTCTTGGCAGTAATTTGGAGAATTCTCCCTGGGCTGAAGTAGAGCTGAGGACCCATGCAGCCATCCTTGGCATCCCAGATTGGGGTTGTGTCAAAACCAGGGCACAGAGCAAACTAACAAAAGGTGTAGGATCCTAGAAGAATGGACCAACAATGCGAGTGAAAAGCAAAAAGACTGGGGGACCAGCTTCTACACAGATTCACAGTCAGAACCCCTCTTTCCAGGAAGAGGACTTGTTAGCCCCAGAGGAGACTGAGCCTGCAGAGCTTGGGCCTTACCACCCAGAACTTTTGGGGACAAGGGGGACCCTCTTCGGAGGATCTGTGCCAGTGACAAAAACCTGTCCCACTCTAGAAAACCTGAGGCAGCAAGCTACACAGGAAGAAAAGGTTAGTGACAGTGGTATCCACAGGGTCTATTGAGAGGAGTGACTCCTGTACACGGAGGCCAGCGAGCTACTCGCTAGCACCATGTTGCCACTGAGCTCCCCGTTTGATCCCTGCCCGCTTGCCCATCCGCAGCTTTCCCCATTACCTGGCTACTTGCTGCTGTTGGGATGGGGGTGGAGAGGCAGATAGGACCCGCAGAGAGGAGCTAGAGTGGACCAGAAGCCCCAAAGACATGAGGCCCTAAAGTCCTGAAGTGCTGCCAGCAAACTGTGAGTACAGTGCTGCTGGTGGTGTGGTTAGGCACAGTAGGGTCAGGGTGGAGGTCGCGCCTGGGAGTCAGGGCACAGCAACAGCTTTGTGTTCCTCTCTGGTCTCCCTCTGCCTCCACCCATCACAAAAGCTCCAAAATCAGAGCTGAGTCGACCCCCGGAGGCCTCCTGCCTCGTAATTAACTGCCGTTGCGGCTGCAGCCCTAATTCGGCTCATCTTGGCCTTGGCCCGGACTGGTACTTCACTGATCCTCTTAATCCCACACACCTGCCTCCCTGCTGCAGTATACCCATGAAAAGTGTCTTGGGAAACAACCTGGGAAGGACTGAACTGAACTGAATTAAGTGGGGGCATACAAGGGCAGTTGAGGGATCTGTGGCACTGGGGCCATTAGGGACTCGGTGATTTGGAAGTCAGGCTGGTAGGCAAGTGCAGTGGCTGTAGGCAGCCACTGCAAAGTATGTGCCCTGGGCCCCCGTACAAGTGGGTGCGGCTTGCGAGGACTCGGCAAGTCTCACTTGCCCCAGCCTCTCCTGTGAATAGATGAACTTCTCGCCCTGGCCCCGGGCCCAAAGAATCCCCGTCCATAATTCTGTAGCCTGGAGTGATCAGAGAAGCCCATGAGTCTTGTCCTTTGAACACCACTCCAAACAGCATGCGAGTGTGCTCGTGCCCCCCATCCACCATCAGAACCTACTGACGGCAACCATAGCAGGAAGGGGAGTGGCAGCACCAGAGCCCACGGAGTCCACAGAGTACACAAGGAATCCTTCTGGAAGGCAGGCAAACATGCTTACCCCCCCACTAACTAACATCACACCAGTACCTACAGCACCCACTGACAGCATTCATAGTGGGAGTCCACAGAGCACTCAGGGCATACCCTCTGGAAGGCAGGCAGGTGCCCTTGTGCCCCTCACTCATTAACACCAGAGTGGAGGGGGTGTGGCGGCACCCCTAGCTGCATACGCAGCCCACCTGGACCTGGCCTAGATCAAGCCAGGGCAGATCCCAACACAAGCACTCTCCAACTGCTACAAGAAACTGGTCTCATCACAGACCTTAAAACAGGCAGGCTGACGTCCCCAAGGAAAAGCAGGAAAGGAAGCCATGAGGTCAGAAAGAGTAAGAAGATCCACCCTCGGTAAGTACTTGGGAGAAAAATGCAAGAGAGCCCTCCATCTGCCCGCCGAGCAAGCTAATACTCAGTCAGTCCCTCCACTTACTGAGATCATGGCAGGCAAGGAAGGAAAAGTGAGCTACATCACAGACAAAATAACAGCTCTAGCAAAGAAACGCTCTACTGACGATCATCAGCCCAAAATCTATACAAAGTCAGCTTCTTGAAAGATGCCGGCTCAGTCCTTTTTTCAAGCAACAGCAAGATCCAAGGGCTGCAAAACCCATTACAATCATTAGTAACAGTTCCTTACAGGTAAGGAAGCCCTCTCCTATCACTCAATGCCCTGGTAAAGAAAGGGCCCAGATTCAGCCCTGCTGCGGCTACATGCCCACTGACCCCTGGGCAACATGGGCTAATTGTCCGAGCAGGAGCATGTTCTCTGGGTTGAATCTCCCAGGCAAGTCAGAAAAAGCTACAATCCATCAGCCACCAGCACACCCGGGTTTCAAGAATAGATTAATGACGTATACGTGGCTCAAAAAGACAAAAAAACTCAATGGTAAGGTACAAAACTTCCAATTCAATGAGTCCCTAACCATTTCCCCCCAGGAGGGATATTCACTATCTTTAGCTACTACTATAAAGTCAATGCACTTAACCCCTACCTCGTTACTGGTGATAATAGACACCGTACATCAGGGGCACCTCTAATGTGCCAAGAGGAAGTACAATGCATTTGTTACAGAAGATGTAGGAATACTATCATATATTAGTACACAATAGTGGGGAGATATGCTAAAAGCCTACTCCCCTGTACCTAACACAACACCCCGCAGACAGGGTGAGATGACCGCCCGTGTGCCAGCTAGAGGAGATGAAATGAACTTAAAAAGGTGAACTTGACCAAACTCAGAGCAACCAAACACGGACAGTGCCTTGGCATCTTTAGTAAAAACAACGCAGCTCCGGGTGGCGGTCTGTCAATATCAATCTGACAAAATGGATGTCCAACTTACACTCCTTAACATCCTGACAGTCTTTCTTGCGGAACTGACAGAAAGCTAGGTAACTTGAAGCAACTCTTTACCCAGGCACAGTCTGAACTGCTTAGCGCCCAAGGTTGCTGTAGATGCAGCCAATTTATGGACAAATTATCTTCGCTACCCTCTATCCTCAATGAACTGTTGCAAAGACATGAAACTTGTGATATCATGCAGCTTTCTGTTGTTACTTAACAATCGGAGCACACACCTTCAAGGAAAGCTAACACCCCCACCTCCTCCAGGTCCCAGATATACAATAGACACACCAACGGGAACAGCGTGCAACAGAGGAGCAAGGTACCAATTCTCACAAAGGGGCAACACGTCCACCTTGGCTAGCCCAGAGCTCATAAATATCTCAGGCCTGGATGTGGGAAAGAAACAGACTTCAGAAAGCACTGTGAAACTAAAAACTAATGCCAACTAAAGGCTGGCTCAAAGGAGGAAAGTGCGGAATAATAAAGATCCGATAGCTACAGTAGACATTGCCTCAATCTTCAGGTCAGTAATAGGCCCCAAATCAGGCAGTGTACCTTCAACAGACAGTAAAACAGCCCAAACCCAGGGGCCCTCAGGCCAGAGGAGACCCAGACCAGCAACCAACTGACTCAAACCCAATCAATCATTGCAGGGGTGCTACCGCTTCATTTACCACAGTGCACACATGTACAACAGAGGCCCTAATAGAATTACTGCAGTCGCCTGGCCCTACACACTGACAGCGTATCGCACAAGTCACTAACAGTTACTAATCCTGTCAACATCAGGCAAATGGGTCAGAACACTGTTGTTTGCAACAGGACAAGGATCATGCATGACCCCCAGGGTAGCCACAACAGGCCCAACCATCAAAGATTCTGGGTCTTGCACACAAATGGTGTACCCATCAGCCTCAAACTGCACTTAAAATTCACACTATGAGGGCAATCGAACAGAGCATGGTGGTCTCTGATGGAACAACCTCCCAGCAGGACAGCAATGATGCCAAGATTTTACACGCTCAAGCTACATCCAACTCTTTCAATATAAGAGGGCATGATTCGAACTCCGTCATCATCAACAGAACTGGGCTTGAGCATGGGGCTCATGATTCCATCAACTGAGAAATAACAAGGTCCAAACAAGACAGTATGGGAGCGTGGCCTCCTCAAAGCGAGAAGGCACTGGTTTGGGACCTGGATATGAACGTCTATTTGTTCAGGCCAAACTACAAATCAAGAAGCATGGGAAACATCTTGAATAGAGGAAATATCCTCCGGCTCCTATCTCACATTCCAGCCACTGCTTCTCTGTGCACGACAGATCTTCTGTCAGTAGAGTTCATCCACCCAGAAGCACTGCCCCTAAGCAAAGACTCTAAGGCCACATAGATAACAAAGACAATGCTTTCTGAAAGAGCCACCTTTGAGAACTGGGGCATAAGCAGCATTCCACACCGCAAACCTGGGTATCCTCTCCCTTTCTTACCTTTGGACCAAAGCACTAAGCCAGGATTTTAGAAAAATTGCACTCTGTTAGAAATGGGGTTTGAAAGGCTACGTCAGTAGGTTGCGCAAGCAGCGCTTCAGGCCCACTAGTAGTATTTCATTTACAGGCCCTGGGAATAGAGATACCACTGTACAAGGGACTTACAGGTAAATTAAATATGCCAAACAGGTATAAGCCAACCATACCAAGTTTACAAGGGAGAGCACATGCACTTTATCACTGATTAGCAGTGAAAAAGTGCTCAGAGTCATAACGTCAGCTAACAAGGGTCAGAAATGTAAGGAGGAACAAGACAAAACGTTTGGGGAATGACTCTGTAAAAGGGCCAGGTCCAAAACACTCGCTCTGCGCTTAAGGGTGCACTGGTGCGCTCACTGAGGAGAGCGAGAACAAATTCAAATACTATTCCAGTTATCTATAGGAAAAGTTGGAACACTACAGACCTGCAACACCCGGACACTGACTACAGATGGATTTCCAGAACGATCAACAACCAAAACAGTGCCCAGTGACAATCTCTGGAGAACTCAGCTGACATGCCGACAGGCAAAGTATCTCTGCTACTGTGCTCATGGAATGTTAATGGCATTATGGGCAAGACGTTAGATCAAGACTTTATCTGGCACAGCCTTCAATGGTCGAATCCTGGAAGATTTCCCACCAGTGGACTCCTATTACTCAGTGTCCCACAGTACTACAATAAACTATACCTTCGTCTTCCTTCCACTATTTGAACGAGTTGCTTCTTACTGTCTAGGGGACAGAGACAAAAAGGACCACCGCCCCCAAGAGATGGTTCTTTCATTCACAGTTCCCCAATTTGACAGAGCAAGGGACCCACTCAACAGCACTTTCACCATCAACTGTAAACTGATTAATTGTGCTCAAACAAGCATTGAGCATTTATCCTGATCAACATTAGCACTCGTACATGATTACAGGGGCAAAACCACGATCGGATTAGCTAAGTGGGAATCCTTTACTACTAGGCTAGGTAAGGGTACATTTTTCCAAAACTGGTTACTAACCCTCCCCTACCTACCGTTATAGTACCCATCTCGAAGACATAAAGGACAAATCTACGGCTTTTTTAAAGAACAATAAATAGCACCCTAAAGCTTCTTTGGCCTACACCGGATGACCTTGCCCTGCAGGATGTCCTAGACACCAAAAAATGACACTGAAGAAGCTAAAGTGGTCAATTAACAGGTCACACGAAGATGAGACATGGGCAAAGTTTTTTGCAGATGCCAAAAACTGGAACAGCATGTGATTCTCGTGAACAATAAGTAAGCTTAGCTATTGAATTCATGGTGGACTCACCCCTCACATTTCAGAAGACGTCTGGGCAAGACATCTCAGAGATCATTTTAACTATCGCCCACCAAGTACAAGCTGGTCACACATTATTAACCATGGGATTGACATGCTCCTGCACAACTCCCCCTTCTAAGAGCTCCCAGTAGCACTTACCTCCTTTAACAGCAATAACCAAGTTGACCCCTAATAGGACAAACTTAAGCACACGTCAGATTGTCAAAGGCAGGAGAAATGGAGCCCCAGGACCAAAAGGCATACCTCCTGCTATCTTCAAACACAACATGGCCTTCTGGGCTGAAGTGTTGGACCCAATCTACATTGAAATTGGACCCACTTGCAAAGTTCATTCTTCCTGGAGGGATCTATGATATCACCTATCTTCAAAAGCGGAAACAGACCACTGCCAAAAGATAACCGCTTAATCGCCCTTATTGACAATGAGGCAAAGTACTTTGCAAGAATTCTGCTAGAACACTTGTTGGCATGGGCTGTAGAAAAGGGTATAATATCCTTTAATCAAACTAGGTTCTCAAAAAAATCCGACACCACAATGAACATCATGGCCATTTCACTCCTCATTGATAAGGTGATGGCACAAAAGCGACTAATGCATCTGTGCTTTATTGACTTAAGGGCTGCCTTCAACCACATGGACAGCTCCAGGCCCTAGAGGAAACATTCACTCTGGTGGATCCCACAGCACCTCTTAGATTTGATAATAGCCCTTCATACTGACACATAGATGCAGGTAAAGGTGGGAGCATTTACAAACCTTTACAAGAGGATACCAACCAGCAATCAACTGGGGTTTGTTTTGGCTCCCACATTGTTCAATTTGTACTCAGACGATCTAGCGGGGGCCCTTTATACTTGCACATTCCCGGAGATTTGGGGGCTAGTCACTGTCCAGCCTCATGTACCAGGATGATTTAGTACTAATCAGTCACACCAAGGGTGGTCTCCAGCTACTTATCAAGGTGACACAGGTGTAATCCAAAGAAAACATTCTGAGTATTAACTTTGGCAAAACCCATAAATGACAATCAACAACAGGAGGGAGAGCCCCCTGGGGTGGCACTGGGATGAGACATAGCTGCAGCAAACTACAGAATATAAATATCTTGGAGTGCTTGTTGATAAACCAAGCAACAATGGGACAAGCCTGGTCCTAGCAGTGGCCATAAAAAGGTTGAAAACCTAACTGAACAGGCTGTCATTCTCTCCACTATTACAGGTAATACAAGATAACCTGCTACTCACAATAACGTACTACAGTGAGATCTTAAGAGGAAGGATGCGTTAACCTGGGACTGTACAGTAGTAAAAGTGTACAGGATTATTTTCAGTCTACCAAAATGTATCCCTCCGGCATAAATCAGACTGGAGTTTGAACTGCTAACATAATCCTTGGTGCGCAGAAGCACCTACATCAGATTTTGGAGTAAAATCAGGGCAGCAGCTCCTAAAACCCTTAATTACTATTTATGGCGGGAGTACCAGCAGCAGGCCTTCTCCCCCGCCAGAGTATACCTCAATGAGTCCCTGGCTGTGATAGGGCTTACCCCAACTATGGGAGACTTCCACCAGCCACCACCTCTCGAAAAAAGTGGTCCGGAAATCCATCAAGCTTCAATCTTTAGTGGTAGGTGTCCTTTTTTAGGGAGGGACCATGCCTTAATGACTCTTCTACTGCTCCGGTACCACAGAAATACTTTGGGTTGGATTTTTCAAGGTGCAGCAAAGAGCTGTTTTTGTGGTATAAGTTGGGGCTAATACTTTGTGCCTTAAAATTACTTCCGTGGCTGAGAGACCCGACAAACTCAGTCTGTTCCCTGGGCGGCAGTGGTACTGAAGATATACTCCATCTACTTTGCACCTGTGAAAAGCTTTCAATGGAAAGGAAATAAATCCTGAAGAACTTAATGAAAAGGGAGTACAAACAAGGAGACAAGCCATGCTGGCCTGCTCCCGGTGATCCACAGCTAAATTGTCAGCTGGCAAACAGGAATCTACACAAACTACCATAACAATTTGTTTTAATGATCCTGAAAAAGGAAGTATGTATACATGCACCCTTGGTCCATTATTTTTAGGTAATCTTGACTCTAGCAGGTTTAATAAGGGCCACCATCCTGCTTAGAACAGACATCCAAAGCTATGCGCTGTGGTTTAGGAACTGTTATTCAGATATAGGAAAATGCACATTTTATGGCCAAATGGGGCATTATATGTTCTTATACATTTATTTCCTAATTAATAGGCATTATATATTTCAGTCTTAAATTATGTTTGTTTTATTGCAATGGTCTTAAGTAACTATGCAAATAAAGATGAACTTGAATTTTAACCTTTACCATCCACAATCCAATGGATTGGATGAAAGATTTTACCAAGCATTGAAAGGCATGATTGGAGGACTCCCTGAAAAACTCAGAAGGACACGGGATGTCTTACTTTCATGTCTTCTTTTTGCCTACAGGGTAGTACAGCAAAAAGAAGTAGGGTTTTCCTCCTTTGAATTTTAGTTTGGGCCTTCTGTTAGGGGTCCATTGATTCTTGTGAGGAAGGCTGGGGGAGGCCTATCAAAGATCTTAAACAAAACATTGTGGATTATGTAGTTGGCCTTTGTTCCAGGATGGCTGAGTATATGGAAAAAGCCAGCAAAAACCTTCAGGCCAGACATGGAATCCATAAGCAATGATATGACCAAAAAGCTGCTATGGTGGAGTTCCAACCACGGCAGAAAGTTTGGGTGTTGGAGCCTGTGAGTCCATAGGCTCTCCAAGATAAGTGGCCTGGGCCCTACCCCATACTTGAGAGAAAAGGGGGACGGCACCTACTTGGTTGACCTTGGTAGTTGCAAGAATACCAAAAGGATAATACATGTCAACCGCCTGAAGCCCTAATTTGACCGAACTGATGTGACGATGCTCATGGTTACAGATGAGGGACAGGAAGACGTGAGAGAACCTCTTCCTGGGCTCCTATCCAGCAACCCAAAGGATGGTTCTTATCAAACACCCTCACAGGACAACAGCAGGCTGATTGCAGCCGAGTCCTCAACCAATATGCTGAACTATTCTCTCTGACCCCTGGTAGGGCAGGCTGGTGTACCCATGATCTTGACACTGGAGACAGCTTGCCTGTCAAACACAAAATGTATAGGCAGTCAGACCATGTCAGAGAAAGCATCCAAGTTGAATTCAACAAGTTGCTGGATTTGGGTGGCATTGAACTCTCTGAGAGCCCCTGGGCCAGCCTGCTGGTTTTAGTCCCCAAACCTCACTCCAAAGGAGAGAAAAAGGAAATGAAGTTCTGGTTATAGTGAAGGTGTGACGCCACAGACTACCGCGGCATCCCTTTTGCGAGCTGCGGTCGGGCTGGCAGTCTGCATTTCGGGATGCCGGTACCACCGCGGCCGGTTTTACGGTCCTTGTCTGGCATGTTATGCCGTGTGGCCTGGGAGTCTCATCTCGGCCTCCGAGTCGCGCCACGGCCTCAGGCAGACTCCCTGAGTCCCTTTCCAATTACCTTCACTTGCATCCTCTTCTTTTTTCTTCTTTCTTCGTGTCTTCTTTCTTCTTGGGTGGCCATATTGTCTTATTCTGTTAGTGGTTGTCTTCCCAGCATGCATTGTTTCTTTCCTTTACTACTTTGCTTGTCTTCCCATTCAATTCTATGTGGCTTTTCCCAATCCGAGATGGTGTTGTACGTTCTTCCAGTTTGTCCCTTCCTGTCTGATGTCCCTCTTTCCTTGCATTTCGAATGCTTCCATCTTGGTGGTGATCCTCACTCCTGTCTCCAGTTTTTCATACTCGCTTCTTCTTATTTTTCCCTGCAGAATTGAGTTCTAGTTTTGCCTTTTTTTTATTGTTCATCCTCTTTTTCAGGAGTTCCCGTGGTAGAGGTTTTTTCCCATTACTTGGGCTTTTCCTCTGGGACGCCATCTGGAGGGTACGGTCTGCCTTTGGGTTTTCTTGTCAGTGGCACTGTGGCTACTGGAAGGGTTTGACTTTATCTTGGCCAATCCAGAACCAGTAAGAAACCAGGTATCCTTCTGAGTACTACAGCCTACGGCAGTAAGGGACGTACAGACCATGACAGATTGCAACGCCAAAGGAACCAGAGTTGCATCAGAACCATGGACGGACCACATGAAGATGTTATAGGGAGTGCACAACCCATGCTTCATACTGTGCAACAACAAGCCCAAGAATTAAAACTTTGTGCTGAAAATACCGCACTACGTCATCCTGCCCATGGATATACTTCCTGTATCCACCTCAAAACCTCAATTCCAGTAAAGGAATTTCTTGACTCATTGACAATCTTCTTTGCCGTTCGACCATTCCAATTTTCATCTGACAAGGCCAAGGTGGGTTATTAGATCAGAGCTTTGTCTGGCCCTGCTCTAGCTTGGGCGACCCCCTTGGCATCCACTAAAGATCCTATATTGTCTAATTATCCTGCCTTTATTAAGAACTTTAAACAGATGTTTGAATGACCCGAGCTGAAGGCTGCTGCTGAAGAAGCATTATGCGATATACAGCAAGGAAATCAGGATGTATTGCAATACACAACCCGATTTAAACAGTTAGCAGCTGAGACCACTTGGGTAGAACGCACTTTTATAACACCTTCCATCGAGGACTGTAATAAGGAATAAAAGATGAATTAGTGCATTTTACTCAACTAGAATCCCTGAAAGAACTGATGGTTAAAGCATTAAACATAGAGTATTGGTTGCGGGAACTTAAGATGGAATGGCGAAAGACTCGATTGCAGTATGAGTCTGGAATTCCCGGTTCCACAGTCTGTCATCCTGACTAAATCTGTCCAGAGATTAATAAACCTACAGAAGAAGAACTGATGCAGATAAATCTAGTCTGTGGTCCTTTATCTGAAACACAAAGAGAAGACAGACGACGAAAGGGCATTTGCCTTTATTGTGGCACGGCTGGTCACTTGCTCCATATGTGTCCTATCCGTCCTTCCAGACCTATGGGAAATGCCAACTCCCGTCCCCTGTGAGGAGAAAGGGGACAGTAGGAGTTGAATGACCTTTGATATGTTCCTCCAAAGAGCATACCAGAGCACTGTTTAAACTGTTCATTATCTTACAGTGTTCCCATAGTCATGAAGAACAGATATTTGCATTATTGGATTGTGGAGCAAGCGGAGTACATTTGGATGAGACTTGGGCCAAAGAAAGAGGAATACCTTGTGTTCCTAAAGAGATGCCAGAACATGTCCACACAGTTGATGGCTCCCCACTAACCTCAGGACCAGTGGTTGATACTACACCTACCCTATGTCTGCAGTTTGGAAAGCACCAGGAACACATTACCTTTGATCTAATATCTTCTCCAAATCATACCATGATATTGGGTATTCCCTGGCTGACTAGGCATGACCCATACATCAATTGGGAAACAAGAACATTGTTTTTATCATCCCATTTCTGTCAACAGAACTGTTACTCTATGAACTCTTATTGGTCGGTCCCTAAAGGTCTACTCTTTTCTCACAAAGAAACGAGTTGCACAAATAACATGATACAGGTACCAAGTTGTTATCAAGAATACTGTGTTGTATTCCAGAGGCCTAAAATGCCTGTTTTACCTCCACATCGGGCTTATGATTGCGTCATTCCCTTGATTCCGGGAGAAGTGGTTCCATTTGGATGAATGTATTTATTGACTGAGCAAGAAAAGAAGGTACTTAGAAAATACATAGATGATAATCAACAGAATGGTTTAATCGCCCCCTCATCATCTCCTGCTGGGGCTCCTCTTTTTTTTGTCCCAAAGAAATCAAAAGATCTGCGTCTCTGTGTTGACTTTCGTGGACTGAGCAAGATAACCCCCAAGGATTGATATACATTACTCTTTATTAGGGATAGACTTGACGCAGTACAAGGTGCTAAGAGATTTACGAAATTGGATCTGAGGGGTGCCTATCATCTCTTATGTGTCAAGGAAGGAGACAAATGGAACACAGCTTTTCGTACTTCATTTGGCCATTATGAATAATGAGTCATGCCTTTTGGTTTAACTAACGTTCCCTCCATATCCCAACGATTCATGGACTCCGTGTTCTCTGAAGTATTGAATCAAAGTGTGGTAGTATAACTGAATGACATCATAGTATACTCTTGCATTCCTGAATAACATACTGAGCATGTCCTTCAGGTCTGGAAAGACTCAGACAGAACCAGCTATACTGTAAACCCAATAAATGTGAATTTAACAAGACAGAAGTACAGTATCTTGGTTTCTGCATCAACCAGACTGGAATTGCCATGGATCCAGACAAGGTACAAGCCATTTTGGATTGGCCCTCTCCCTTTTCTATTAAGGAAAACCAATGCTTCCTAGGTCTCCCCAACTTCTATTGGCAATTCATACAAGACTTTCCCCATCAACAAAGTTTTATCACCCAGACCATCAAAGGAGAAAACCTAAAAAAGGGATTTATTTGTGGAGAAGTGTGGCACAGTGGTTAGAGCAGCAGACCCTGATACAGAGATCTGGTCTGGGTTCAGGGTTCAATTCCCACCTCAGTGGGTCTTGGGCTCAATTCCCTTGGACCAGGTAATTCTCTCCTCAGTGCCTAATCTAATTAATGGGTCCCACTCTGGGCAATAGCTTGCTTAATCTTCACAACGCTTGGATGCTTGGCTTCACCCTGGGGCTGTCCAGGAGTGGGCACCTCACAGGGAAAGGCCAGGAGGGGTTCCACAGTGGTATGCGCACAGCACCTTGAGACCCTAACGGGTGAGTAGTGCGCTATACAAGTGCAAAGTTTACAGTTTATTTGGACAGAAAGTGCAGAGATGGCCTTTCAAAATCTGAAACGGGCCTTTACCCAGGCTCCTATGTTACGGCATCCGGATACAACCAAGAAATTCAAAGTGGTTACTGATGCCTCCAAGAGAGCAATGGAAGTAGTATTAGTTCAGAAACAAGAAGACGATGGCTTGGAATATCCTGTCTTTTATTTATCCCACATACTGACAGTTAGAACAGGAATTACTTGCTCTCAAGGCTGCCTGTAAGGAATGGAGGCATTTCTTAATGGGTTCTAAGGAACCGTTCAAAGGAAGAACAGATCATCGACATTTACAACGTCTCCAAAATTTCCAACGTCGAAATAGCTGGCAGGCAAGATGGGCTTTCTTCTTCAGCCAATATGACTTTGTGGTGATCTATATTCCGTGATCCTAGAACCTAGTTGCTGATGCCCTATCTGTCGCTATCCAGAAAGCGCTTGCACTTCTTCTCCAAAGATAATATAACTAAGTCCAATCATCTGAGTTGCCCAGTCTTTTCTTGATCGAGTAAATGCAGAATACCAATCTTCCACTTGAAGAATGGAATACCTTGAGTCCTCAATTACAAAAGAATCAGGAATACTTTTTTCATCAGAACTCTCTATTTCTTCCGACCAAGAAAGTTCAGACTGAGGCTTTACAGATCTGTCATGATTCCCCTGTTGCTGGACATTGCGGAATCAAGAAGATGCAGGAGTTGCCCCTGCTATCTTTTTGGTGGCCTACGCTTAAAACCAATGCTGAATCCTACGTAACATCTTACCCTATATGTGCTCAAACCAAGATGCCCTTGACCAAGCCAGCAGGACTGTTGATGCTTTTGCCTGCTCCATCTGCGCCATGGCACACATTGTCTACAGACTTCTTATGTTCTTTACCATCTTCTTCAGGGAATCATGTCATTATTATAATTACCATTGATTCATTTACCAACATAGCGCATTTCACAGCTTTAAAGAAATTGCCTGCTGCTAAAGAAATGAGCCATATCTTCATGCAAGATATTTTCCGTCTATATGGCCTTCCACAGATAATCATTTCAGATAAGGGACTGCAATATGTGTCACGTTTTTGGAAGGCTTTTTGTACCTCATTACACATAGAAGTCGCCCTTTCATCAGGATTTCATCCCCTGACTAATGGTCAGACTGAACACCTAAATGAGGAACTTCAACAGTATTTACATTGTTACTGTAATACCACACAAAGCAACTAGTCCGACTTTCTTTAGCTATAATAATGCAGTGCTTAGTGCAATGGGATCAACACCTTTTTTTTGCACCTACACTTTCCGTCCCAAGATCTTCCCTACAGTACCTTTTGCACCACCTACAGTTCCTGAGGTCACCTCATTTGCTCAGCGACTCTGCCATATTAAGAACCTGATTCGTACCACTCTTTTAGCATCTAAACAATATATGAAAAGAGTAGCTGACAGCCAGCGTCAAGCTGCACTATCTTACCAGCCTGGAAACAAAGTAGTTTTTTTTTCTCCAAATTTCTGCCTTTTTGTTTTTCTCACAACAAATTCAAACCCCTCTATTATGGACCTTTTCGGATAATCCACTTATTGAATCCAGTTGCTGTTCGACTTTGTTTACCTCAGACTTGGACGGTCCATCCAGTTTTGCATGTCTCGCAACTCAAGTCTTTTATCCTTGATCCTTATCATAGGCGATTTCAATGTCCTCCTCCTCCTTCTGTAGATAGCCATCCTGAATATGAGGTTCAGGAGATCTGTGATTCCCGCATGTTTCAGAACCAGCTACAATTTTTGATCCTCTGGAAAGGTTATCCCTCCAGTGACTTTTCTTGGGAGGATGCATCTTCAGTCCATGAGCCCCGTTTGATTTGCAGTTTTTTTCTTTGTTTTCCAGACAAGTCCGGTGACTCAGGGAGGGGGCCTACTGTGACGCCACGGACTACCACGGTGTCCCTTTTGCGAGCCGTGGTCAGGCCGGCAGTCCGCATTTCAGGAGACCGGTACCAGCGCAGCCCATTTCTTTGGTCCTTGCCTTGCATTTTATGGCGCGGGGAGGCCCGGAGTCTTACCTCAGGCTCTGGATCGCACCGCGGCCCCTGACAGCCTCCCTGATTCCCTTTCCACTTACCTTCACTTGGGTACTCTTCTATTTTCTTCTTTTTTTATGTCTTTTTTCTTGGGTGGCCATATTGTCTTCTTCTCTTTGTGGTTGTCTTCCCAGCATGCATTGTTTCTTTCCTTTTCTACTTGGCTTTTCTTCCCATTGAATCCTATGTGGCTTTTCCAAATCGAAGACGGTGTTGTACATTCTTCCTGTTTGTCACTTCCTGTCTGATGGTATATAAGCACTGCAGTTGCCTTTTTCCTTGCGTTCGCAAACATTTCCGTCTTAGTGGTGATCCTCTCTGCTGTCTCCAGTTTTTCCTACTCACTTCTTCTTATTTTTCCCTGCTGAATTGACTTCTAGTTTTGCCTTTTTTCATTGTTTATCCTCTTTTTTAGGAATTCTTGTGGTAGAGGTTTTTTCCCATTACTTGGGTTTTTCCTCTGGGACTCCTTCTGGAGGGTACAGTCTGCCTTTGTGTTTTCTTGTCAGCTGCACCAGGGCTACTGGAAGGGGTTGACCTTATCTTGGCCAATCCAGAACCAGTAAGAAACCAGGTATCCTTCAGAGTACTACAGCCTATGGTGGTAAGAGAAGTACAGGCTGTGACAAAAACTGATGCACACCCAATTTCCAGACCTGATGATCTCTTAGACAGATTAGATGCAGCCAAATACAGATCTTACATCTGGGAACTGGCAGATTGGCCTGACACCTGGAGCACAACAAAGATCAGCGTTCTCAACCCCAAGTGGGCACTAACAGTTCACGTTAATCCCTTAGGGTTAATGAATGCCCCTGCCAACTTCCAGAGGATGGTGCTCCTAGCTGAGTTGGAATCCTTTAGTGCAGCTTATCTAGATGATATTGTTGTCCACAGCTCAACCTGTGGACCAGGTGTGATCCTTCACCTGATCCACCTTGGAAGGTTCCTTGAGACCCTGCAAAAAGTAGGCCTCACCATCAAGGCCAATAAGTGCAAGGAAGGGAAGGTAAAGGTCGCATTCTTGGGCCACCTGGTAGGTGACGCCAAGTTCAGAAACTGCAGCCCAAGATCCAGGCAATTCTGGATTGGGAATTCCCAACTATCCAGACTCAAATCAGGGCTTTCCATGGCTTGACTGAGGAGGTTTGTCAAGGATTATAAGACCATAGTGGCCCCCTCACAGAACATGCCTCTTAGAAAATGCCCAAAAAGATGAACTGGACAGTGAGTTGTGAAACGGCTTTTGACACTCTGAAGGATGCAATGTGTTCTGCCCCAGTCCTGAAATCTCCATATTACTCTAGGCAGTTTATTGTCTAAAGAGATGCCTCTGAAGTTGGGAAAGGAGCAGTCCTAGCCCAGACCAATGATACAGGACATGACCAGTCTGTTACATTTATAAGCAGAAGACGTCTCTTCCCAAGGAACAACAATGTAGTGCCATTGAGAGGGAAGCCTTTGCTTTGGTGTGGGCCTTGAAGAAGCTGAGGCCATACTTTTTTGGCTCTCACTTCATAGTTCAGAACTAAGACTGCATGCAGGATAGGTAAGTCACCCCTCTGGCAGGCCTTATAGCCCTAAACCAGGGTGCACTATAATGCATGTGAGGGCATGTGTGTGCATAAGCAAATATGCCCCTGCTGTGTCTTTGCAAAACTTTAAGACACAATAAATGTACAGAGGAGCCATAGCAAATGCATGTGTTGGACACTGATCAATATGAGTTCCCCAGCTACATGATGGCCTCTCCGAACCCTGAATTATTTGATATCAAACAACGCAGAATAGTAAAACCAACATTAATACCAGTGTTGGATTTATTATAAAATGTACCCAGAGAGCACCTTAGATTCCCTTCTGCAAAATCTAACAGCCCTGGCATGGTTGCTGAATGGTCCTGACCAGCCTGCTACCACCAGACATGATTCTGGACTCCTGCGGTGAGAGCGTTTTGCTCTCATGAACCAGAACCAGTTGTGCTCTAGAGCTCCCTAACCCTTTGCGACCTCCAGTGTCCAAGGGGACCCACTGGGCTTACCTTTAAATCCATCTGTGCAGTGTGTTTTCATGTGGTCTCCCTCTCCATTGTGCACTAGCTCCAAGACTTACAGCTGCTGCTCCTGCTCGAACCGGGAACTGCCTGAACTTCTCCAGTTGGCCCACACGATATATCAATGACCTCGACCTAAAAATTTAATGTGGCCCTTGTGAGATCACTGCCTGAATTTATATGCATTTTGAAAGATTTTCCTATTCATTCCTATGGTGAGTAATTATGCACAAAAACAGAACATTTTCTAAACTTTGAAAAATCCTAATCAAAAAAGTATTTGCCGTATATTGATGATCTTGGTCTTAAAAAAATTATAAGAAGCTGAAGTACATTTTTAAATTGGTCTTGAGTTATACTTCTGAGTGTGTGTCCACATTTATTGATGTTGTGACACATTTAGGCCCATATTTATACTTTTGTAGCGCCGCATTAGCTCCTCTTTTTTACGCAAAAGTGGCGCAAAATTACAAAATACAATTGTATTTTGTAAGCTTGCGCCGTTTTTGTGTCAAAAAATGACTCAAATGCGGCACTAAAAAAGAATAATTATGGGCCTTAGTGAGTACACCAAATGATTAGCAAATCTCTAAGAGAAACCTAACTGCTCGCTCACACTACCACAAAAAAAGAGCATTAGGTGGTCTGCTTTTTACCTCTGGATACCAAAATGTGGTTGCTTGTACTCTCTGCACGGTGGATCTAATTTTCCTGTACTATATAGAGAGCCAGCCTCCTACATTAAGGCATTGTCTTTTCCACATTTTTGGACTGACTGGTGTCTTGACGAGCTGGGGGAGTGTTTTTTGTATTACCACTAGTCTTTGGTAAGTGACATATTGGGCATATAAGGAATGTGCTGCTTTTGGCTGGAAGTGTGCCAACATTTGTTGATATTTCTTAAGTAAATACAAAGTCCACCAGAGTACAAGACAAACACATAGCGCCAGCCAAAATAACAACACGTGACATCATAACCTGCGGCAATAGAACAAAACTAAAGGCATCATAGCAACCACAGTGCAATACAAAGCAATAACATAACAACACAAAAAATCACATTTCTAGCACAACAAATGTATACAAATATTAATGTTGGTAAAATGTGTTTTCATCAAGCTCTGCCTTATTTACAACCAAGGGCATGCCATATCGCCGATTAAAGATATGTGGTTATTTGGCCTTCTTAGTGTTCAATTAAGAAAAAAATCGTTATGGGATCACCAAGCAAACTCTTCCCACCAAAGCGAGGCATTGCTTTCGATCAAAGAAAATGCTACATTGCCAGTCGATCGACTGCCTTAATTACTGAACTAATGAAAAATAAAATTTTATAGGAAAACGTCATTGTAATAAATCCATAACCATCATATGCAAATATGTACAATTATTCAAATATGGAAAATCAATCTAGGCACATTTTGTTCATGTTGTAAAACAAAATAAAGCCATCTGTCTGTTTTCCGTGGTTTCACACATCAGCAGACCTACTGCCTCATTAGGCCGACTCTACTCTCTCACAGCGCGAAAGCCAAAGACGGATACCTTCATTGAAATGGAGTGCATGAGGCAGACAGTATATTTAACGTCGAGGATCCGGATTTATGTCATGAGTTATAAACAGAATTAAATTAGCGATCGGCCAAGGAGTGCCAGAAAGGATGAGAACATCAGAAATAATTTGGCTGCTGAAAAAAACTCTAAAGCTCAAAATTTCAGGTGTTATAATGCGTATACCGAAAAGGACACAGCATGTGGATTGCCAATTTGTAACCAAGACAACAAGAATAATTTCTTGAAAAACCCACATGGAGATCACAGTAATGAATGACTGTGTTTATGCAACATGCTACTAGAATGCTAAAATCCATTGCAACTGTGTTAGGGCTAATCAAGCCCTGTGAAACTATGTGCATGAATGCATCGGTAATGGTAGCTATTATGATGTCTCATTGATCTGGTAGTTAGAAGAACGCCTCTTTCCTCTGAGAAAAGACTGCAGTTTTGAAAGGGGGGTAGAGGTCTAAGGGGAAATGTCAAATAAGGAATTCAGACCTACATTTCAAATATATTCCCCCTGCACATTTATATGCTGACTCTCTCCCAAATGAGCCTGCAAGTGGGCCACTGACGAGAAGAGCCTAAGTCCACCGGAGGTTAAATATATTCATTGAGTTTAGAAGTCTCTGTGCGCAGATTTAAAATACATTGCACAAATGTGCCTGTAGGCACAGAAACAGAGTCTGAGCTCCAGGGACAGAATGTGACCACTTCGTCCTGCATCTAAGCTATACATTAGGAGATGTAAGAGCCAAAGTGATAGCTGACTTTCTCTTTTATCGTATCCGCAGCAGAGAGGGAGAGACTTATATCAGATGAGGTACTGCACTATATTACTTTATTCATAAATTCCCTTACTGATACGGTGGTTTCTCTACTTCCGAGGAAGCTTACCCCAGTACAGACAATTCCTCCTCCTTCCAAGTCTGGAATGCCCTGCTCCTCATCACACTTCCGGCCCATTCCCTGGGACAGGAAGTGGTATCCAGTGTTCTGCCTATGAACCTGGTTGTAGTCGTCTTGCAGAATCCTAGTGTTCTCACACAATGGCATATCCCTCTTCCTTGGAGAAAAATAACACATCTCGGACTTCACCGAGTCAACTGAGCTGCTGCTGTTGATGAGGATGGTGTAATGTTCACAAACTTGTGTCTCTCATGATAATGTGACGTGTTGGGATGGCTGTCTTGTGGTTGTGCAGAATCATCTGCACTGCACTGGGAACAGAAGACGACCTTTGACTCCAATATGTATTGTAGTGGTTTCCTAGAGGGATGTTTTCTTGACCCTGACTGTGATCGCTTGTGTTCTGAGTCTGACGTGCCTTCCGGGGTGTTTTTTTAATGAGAATGTTTTTTGTTCATGGTGCGACTGGCGATTCTGTTAATTTGAAAGACTATGATGAGCGGGTCCTTGATTCATTAGGCTGTTTTCTAGCTTTCACCCACCATCTGTTTACAGATGCTTTTACAGTATGGACTGTAGTTGGATCTAGAAGATATTTCACAGATTTCACTTTAGACAGAGGCTGTTGATGTTGCCGATGGGAATTTCGCACTTCGTCTCTTTGGATCATGTGTGTTTTGTTTGCGGTCATTCTTTTTGAGATTTCCAGTTCCCTCCCTTTGTGTTGCTTTTCTCAAATTGATTTATATTATAATTTCAAGGGTGTAATTGCAATGATAGATTGCCAGCAGCTTGTGACCTCTGTCCTCCTGGGTCTGCTATTGTCAGACACATTTTCATGGAAAATACCATTGACAAACACTTCCTCATAGGTATCTGTGAGGCTTGAAGTACCATTAGTCACACAGGTCCTTAGTGATTTGGTGACTGGATAGTCCTGGTCGCTTGATGACCAAAACTCTGTACTTCTCTCCTCTTCCAGTGTGTATGTGTGTCACATGATAACACTGTGTGCCATGTCTCCAGTTCTGATGTCTCTTTCTGGGCTGATCACTGTTAATGTGAGCTCTTTGTCTTCACTCCCTTCTGCTTTTCTTTCTTTCTCCAAAGTCTCCCTCAATGGTATCTGAAAACTCCTTTCTTGTCCTCGTCTATTATATTGCAGTCTAAAACTTTGACTTTGGCCATATCTCTGGCGTTTACCCTCTTGAGGACGTCCTTTACTGAGAGTGTTTTTGTGGAGTTTAAATTGTGTGTTGTAGGACAGGTAGTCATCAATGATCTGCAGTCAAATGGTGTGAATGTGTGTGAAGCATAGTGTTGTGCCAGGTTGTCCAGCCTTGCAACAAACACTGCTAAGGACACATCAGCTAGGGCATGGCCATGCCGGTGACCAAGATGGCTGCTCAGAAGTGAAGCTCTGGCTCCGTCGGTCCCCACCAGACAGGTTTCAAGCCAGAATGCCACCCACATGCATCGTGCATGCCAGATAATGAATCTGTACAGCAAGAGAAGCTAATTAGTAGCATTTTTGTTGTGGAGTGGTGATTTTGAGCGGAACATCGTGAGCAGGCAGGTAAGGCCTAGTGCAGCCTCAGAGACCCCCGTGGTGACAGTGGCCATGGGTGAGCCTGAGGTCTGCGTCTAGTGAAGCTCGCTGGGCCCCCTGCCTGCCCTCCATAGCTGACAACGGACATCCCACTTGGACGCTGCAGGGCCGACCGACTGCAAGCACAGGCTGGGAAATGCCCCAGACATGAGCGGGTGGAGTGAAGGACTGGGCATTGCGGCCTCTGATGGTGGCGCAGGTGAAGGAGTACAAACAGTTCGGAAATGCCGGGAGCGATGACACCTCCCGTTTGCGGATGCACACATGTACCTGGTAAGAGACAGCCAGTGCGGCTACTGCGAATGTCACTCAGGGTCTCGTTAGCCTGTGTGGACTCCTTTGGACCTATTAAATTGACAGCTGAGGATTGAGCCACGGGGCTCCCATGACACCCTGTGCCTTTCTCCTTAACATCCCCGGGGCACTACTGGTGGTCATCCCTGCTTCTCTTTTTTCTTGCCCAGAATTATTTGACTGATATTGCTCTCAACTCACTGGTCCGTGCTGGGTGGTTACTGACTGGTGACACCAGGGTACTGAGAACCGCATCACTGCTGTGCAGGAGGCCGCAAAGCCCCCTTCTATTTCTGCCTAGGACCCACTCCTACTTGTCAATCCAAATGCTGCAAAGGGGACATAGGCTCCTCCTTATCGATGTGGAGGTGATCACTCTCAGATAACTCATACCTGATCCCGGACAGAGGCCTCCATGTCTACTCATGTACTGCATTTGGACAGAATCACCAAGTCCAGTGGTTCTCTCTGAATGTGTCTTGAACCCACAAGTTAACTTGTTCTTCTCAAGGCCTCCTCCTAACCTCTTCTGGTATATGTCTCCTTTATGCCTAACATCCCCTTGAGTGCATATACACCTACATGTGCTTGGCACCACCAGGAGAGGGGATCACAAGCGGCGTAAGCTTCCATTTGAACATACCAAAGGGGCTGGATGACTGGAATCATTGTCAAGAGTGTAGGAGGGAGAGATGGACACTAACAACACAAAGCAACGGAGCAGAACTTTTGCTGTAATGGTTAAGTTTCACACTGGATTTCGCTGCATCAACACATGCTTTGATACTGTCACTGAAAAACTGGATGGTATGGACGAATGAATAGATCAACAAAATATCTGGTTGGATGGGGCAGAGGAGCACAAATCTGGCCTGGAGGATGGTGCTGTGTTCATAATTAAAAGGCTGAAGAAGAAGGGTGGCTCCTGAAAGCAGTTGCTGTTAAAAATGAAGATCTGGAGGTGAGGTCATGCCAGAATAGTATTTGCATCATAGGGATCTCTGAATCCACAAACATGGGGCGGCCTGACCTCTTTGTGGAATGTCTCCTTAAAGACCGCTTTGATCACCAAAGAGTGAGCCCATAGAACCCTGGGCCTTCGCCCGACTCTGGGTGCTTCTCCTCTTCCACTCATAACTCGTCTGCTAAACTACAGGGAAAAAGATGCGGGCAATTCACCTGGCCAGAAAGAAAGGCCCATTACCATGGCAAGGTCCTACAGTCTCCCTCTTCCCTGAATTCATTATGGTGGTGCAGGAGGTGCAACACAAATTTGCTGATGTCAAATCTGTAGTCCGCAATCAGGGACTGAAATACAGCATTTTGTTCTCGTCTAGACTCCAGGTGGAAGTCAACAGGAAGGCCACATTTTTGAAACCCCAGCCGATGTCTTTCTGCAAACAACATGGCGGTGGCAAATCCAGTTCTCCTCGGTCCACCCTAGAGCGCACCCCTACGGACTTGCAGACCTAAGTGGACATGGTTCTCTTCCCTCTGACTGAACTGTCATTCCACTTTCCCATATGTGGACAGTATTAGATCTCCTCTTTTAATGGCACTTTACGCTATATTTCAGTTTCCTGATTCGCTAATGTGTTCTATTCTTGGAACCCCTTTATCCATATTTTTCACTTGCATCAGGTATCACTCAGCTAATGTGTCTGAGTGCCCTAGCGTTGCCTACCTCTCAAGGTGTATACCAAATTGAGACTTAATGGGATTTTTGTCTGTTTATGGGATTGTATTGGGATTTGCTGAATAGTTAGTTGCCTAATGTGGGGGGGGGGATTTGGGGTGTTTGTTAGGGTATTGAAATTGTTGTGTACCTATGTTGTCTGTTTGCAAGAGCACATCACAATTTGCATGCACACAACTCAATACCTACTATTCTTTACATGACTGACTGGCTGAGCTTACATTCATGACGTGGAACATTAGCGGCCTCAACAACCCTTGCAAGCAAGCAAGTACTATCAGATCTTAACAGACATAACATGAAGATAACATGAAGATTGATTTCCTACAGAAAACTCACTTACCCCAAGATACACCCTCATTTGCGACTCCTTGTGGCCTGTATGGATATTTCTCCTGCTACAGCACTTACTCATGGGGGTGGTTTGCACATTCATCCACAAAAATGTCCCTTTTAACCTTTATGTCTGCTTTCCTGATATTGATGGACATTATGTAATCACTGCGGGCATGCTGGCTGGGCAGTTTATCTTCCTCGTTAACATCTATGCTTCCAGTGTCGATAACCCTGCCTTCTTTCAAGACATTTTGTCCCTGATGGGTCATCTTATTGCCAACATTGTTATACTGAGGGGGGAAACCCAACATAGTTCATAACTTATTGATAGTCTCCACCAGTGCCCATACCAGCGGTAAACTGTTCACCTTATGTGATTGCCAAGATATCTGTGACACCTATACCTCAAGAGATGTGTGGCATCTAAAACACGCAAACACCGCTGGGTACACATTCTACTCAGCACCACACACAGTGTGGACGCGTATAGATTACTGGTTTATATCAGCGAATGCTGCTGTCTGGTTGGATGAGTTACAGCCTTTTCCACGTACCTTGTCCGACCACTCTCCAGTATGGATGGTATTGAAGATACCCTGTGGTAGAGGTCTGAAACATAGGTGGTGCTTCCCGAGCACTGCCCTCATGGATGATGTGTTCTGTTCTGAACTTTGGGACTTCATACTCAACTACTTTGCACACAACTCAGGCTCTTTCGCGCTTCCGGTCACTTTATGGGGTGCCTTTAAGGCTTTGATATAGGAGGTGGCGTGTATTTCTAAACTCCCAGAGATCATCAGAGGTATTCACAATAGTCTAGCCCATATAGAAAACAAGCTGAGGGACATAGACAAGGTGGACTCAAAGAGTAGCTGCAGGACCCAGCAGCATTACTGCTATGTGCTGCTGGAAGAATTCCACTCCTTAACCAATCGGAAGACCACATACCTGGGGAAACACACCAAGGCCCGATGGGGAAGGAGAACAACCGGGTCAAATGTTGGCACAACGTTTGCACCCAAACCTTGTAGCTTTAAATATCTCAGAGCTATGACTGAACAGTGGGGGTGGGGTCACGGCTAATGATGACATTATCTGTGAACTCCTCTGATACTATCCACATTTATATTCCTCCAGAATTGATGAGGATGCTGGTGCCAGGGCGCCATAGTTATCTGAAATCACCATGGTATAGATCATTGACGTGGAAAGACAATTCCTAAGTGAAACTATCTCCTCTGAGTAGAAAATCTAGGCCATTGATTCATTGGACCGGTCTAAGGCGCCTGCCTTGCATGGACTCACAGGTGCTTTCCACAAGGTGGACAACCTTGCTTCCACTGTATGTGAGATGATCCAGTTTGGTAGCTTCTCTGGCCTCAATACAAATTTGGCAAGGTCTGAACTATTTCCCTTTACAGACATCACCATGTCTGTGCCCTTTGAGAACCCACTCACATGCTGCACCAACGCCACTAAATACTTGGGCATTATTTTGCACTGGGACAATCATCAGATAGTTCCCCTGAATTATGGCCCCACCATTGAAAGGCTGTCCATTCTGAATGAAAGATGGTTGTAACTTTCTCTATCTATGGCGGCCGAATCGCTATCATTAAAATGGTCATCCTCCCTCGTTTTTTCTATCTACTTCTTAATATATATTGATCCCCCTGACCAATGCAATCTTACTTAACCTCAGAAGCCTCTTACTATGGTTTGTATGGGCTGGCCATCACCCCTGGATAAAATGGGACACTTCAGTGCTTCCCTATGAACGTGGCAGGTTTGGCTTCCTGTACTTTCAGGTAAATTACCTGGCTGCTCAGTGCCAATTTGCATCCCATTGGTACCACACAGATGCCTATCTCCCCTGTGCTAAACCAGAATAAGATCAGGCGAGGACAGACCCATTGGTGTCCATATTACTGCAAGGCTTAAAACAGGACCTCATTGACATTCAGACCTCATCTACCATGAGCAGGGATGGAGGAAGCTTTGCTGTACCCTGGGCAGTGGCCCCTTATACTCCCATGCTCTCCCATTGGTTAAAAACCCCTGCCTCCCCTTTACACAAAAGAAACTGGTTCAACGTACCCTGCAGTGCCGTGATCTCCATAAGTTCGGGGACCTCTTCCCAGATGGTCACATTCTTACACATGCAGACGACATTCGATTTGTAAATGTTACGCACATGAACCATTTTATTTTAAGATGTATGCACAATGCACTGCATGCAAGCCTTCCTTCATACCCCTTGGCTCAAGGTGACTTCCCTCACTTGACACTATTGATCCCTGACTCAGACAGGTGGGGAGGCTGGTCTCTACACTTTAGCATGTCTATGGCTATGAAACCAGCACATGATGGGAAAATAAGAGAGACTTGGGAAAGTGATCTGCAGTGCCCCATACCCGACAAGGAATGGTACTATTGTTGCACCCAGACAAAACTAGTGTTCCCCAACCAGAGACACAAACTCCTCCACTTCAAATGTTTTCATGGGGCATAAACCACCCCAAGTGCTTTGGATAACCTTGGGCCCTTCAGATCTTCTCAATGGCCAAAATGCCATGCAGATGAGGCAGATTTTTCTAATTTACCTACACATATCCAAATGTAAGTATGTTCTAGAGCAGGGTGTTTGACCATCTTTTATTGATGACGGAGGCAGCCCTTGAACCAGACCCTCTCCTAGCACGTTTGGGCTATGTGACTGATGTACCGAAGCACATTCTTTGATTTACCGCTATAGCTCTACTTCTAGCCAAAAGGTAAATAGCATTGCATTAGGGCAATATTACTGATCCCACAGTGGAAGCCCGGTTAACCAGTATGATATACTGTGATACAACAAGTGAATTATATGCCACATTGCAGCTTCCAGGCTGAAAGATATCTGGCAGCACCTTCGGGACAATCTGCTCACACTAGACAAAGATGAACAGTGCTGACTTACTGATCTTTGAATTGTGAATCTCCTATGCACCATGTGGCCAGCCCTCCCTACCCAAGCCGAGGTCCTTTCTAGTACTATTTCATTTTCTCGCTTTGGTTCCTCCAAGTTTGCCCTATTGCGTTGTACAAGTCTCTGGATATTCTCATGTATCATTTTTAGAAGCTCCTAATGTACTAATTGTGCAACATCTCACTTTCCCACTGTGTGTGTGTTACTGTCTGTATGATACCCCTTATTTCTGTTTATTGTTTCTGTTTTTTGGAAAATTACAAGTTTAAAAAAAGGATACACCAGCTCATGGAAATCCAAGTTGAAGATGTTGCTTTCGGTTGATATATTAGTGTGGGTTCAAATGTGCACAGCATGCTTCTTTTACTTAGTTGTATGTACCTCTTTTCTGCAGAGGTTCTGATTTGAAATGTGGCTGTTATGCCCTACCAAATCCATCAGAAGCTGCAGTTTTAATGTGCCCCTCTATAAATTGGCTGCTTCGAGAAGGTTATCTAGAGACTCCAGCCACTTCATTTACCTTGTTCCTGGTCTTTGCTTTTTATGACCGTATATCATCAGGCATGATGGCAGTTGCTACAAGGTCACTTAGTGAAGTCTCTTTCAACCTTTGCTGCTAATGGTGATTTCTTTTGAGCTCCAAGCTCAGTTAATGGTGTTTTGCCGCTCAAGAACAATCACTCATGATTGTCACTTTGACTGCCCTAGCAGATGGCCTCAATATTCTGTAACATTTCCTTGAATCTCTTTGTGCTTCTCTTTGTGATTTTGTTGTTTTGTTGTTTTCCGCATATTGCCTTGACTGAGCACTTCAGTTTCCTTTTTACAGCTCTTGTGTTAGTAAGTAGGATAATTAGGTATGCTCATGTATTAATCTGTATTTGCCTACGGGTTGTGTTGTATATTTGTTTATAGGTTCTCAATGTCACAGGAAGAATAGTAAGTACTAGGCACCATCTTTGGTCAGCTCAGTAATACTCAATTTATCATCCATGAAGGATGGCAGAGCATGCCCTGCTGGCATTCAGGATTGTGACTTTAGAGTCTGTAGTATCTGTTAATTTAGTCTCTCCTGCAACTCCAATAATGTCCTACAACACCAACAATGTCTAGTTTATGGCTGCTGGGGCTTTATGTCTCTTCTAGCATGTTGGTTGCTGGATGAAGTTAAAAAAACACTTCATTATTATGTTTTATGTATCTATTTATTATTTTTGTCCTCTTTTTACTCATTTATTTTTTTAATCTTCTACTGTTTGGAAATGTTTCACTTGAGTGCAGGATAATAAGAACTTTAATTTTTTTTGCACGGAACATTTGTGTTGGATATAGTCTTTTGCAGCTCTCTTAAAATGGTTAAGACCCTTTCCTCTTTGCTTCATTCCCTAACCTTGTAACTCATCAGGTTATTGAAAGGATGAAGAGTTTTTTTGCCTTCCCTGCCAGTGCAATAGTATTTACAGTGGCCACTGTGGATTGGAAGTGATAGGGAGGCCTTCCTGTGGTTGCAGCATGTCTACACTGGCTCAAGCTTGGTGGGGAAATATACTTTTGATTTTCGGCCTCACCTACTTCTGTGCACATGATCAAGGTGACCAGGCCAAGATCTGGGGGGGGGGTCTTTCTTTTGTTTCATGCCATTGCAGCTCTGGCCTCACAGCAACAAGCCACAGAGAGCGGATTAAAATGCCTCCACCACCTGTGCACGCTTAGTCCAGTAATGGACACACCAGTCTCTCACTGCTCACTACAGATGCTCCAGGTCACCCGCCTGCTACTCTATGAACATTTGCTTTGTGCTCCCGCTAACAAATGGTCCTAGGAGACTAGATTGTTAGTATTTGGCTCCTTAACTATTGGCAAGAATTAATTCCTGCCACACGTTCCTTTCTCCCTCATCGTCAATTGTCATTTCCACCTCAGAGAAACAATGAATTAAATGAACACACTTCATTTTTATTAATAAATTCCCTATCTAATACACTAGGTTCTCTACTTCTTGAGGAGCTTGTCCCACCCAAGGATGCTCCTTCATCATCTGTAATGCTGTGCTCCTTTCCACTCTTTCTGCACTCTGGCATTCAGCCTTCTGACTTGAGAGCCTTTAGCAATTGTCAATGACTGCTGATAAACTACCTTGGATATTTTCCTGTATTCATTGGGTTGGGTTTCCTTGATTGGATAAGTTCTGCTTTGTAGGGTCAATCTACACTTTGTTCATTTATCTATTGTTTAAAATGTAGTTTCAGTTAATTTATGTATCTTCTAGCATGTTGGTTGCTGCATGGAGTTAAAAAATACACTTCATTATTATATTTTATTTATCTGTTTATTTATTATTTATGTCCTCTTTTTAATAATTTATTTTTCAATCTTTTACTATTTGGAAATGTTTCAATTGGATGCAGCACAATAAGAACGTTAATTTTCACTGCTTTGAACATTTGTGTTGAATATAGTCCTTTGCCGCTCACTAAAATGGTTAAGGACGGGAAGTGGTACCAGAGTCCTGGCTTTGGACCTGACAGGAATGTTTCCTGCAGGGTTTTCGTGTTCTCAGGGCAGGACACCTCCTACGGAAATCCTGCACCATATATGCTGCATTTTTTGGTTCTGACTCAGAGCTTCAAAGAGCCTGAAGATTCAAGGCAACCAAGAGATTTAAAAGCTAACACTACCATCTCAAACTAGACCCACCTCTTGTCAGATCCACTGCAATCCTGGGAACATATGGGTAACATACAAAGAAATGAGAACTATGTGCCTTCTCTTCCAGCACCGAATTATGTTTTGTGTGTGTTTGTGTTGTACTAACATTTTACACCTACTTAATGATGGAAGTAGGGAAATAAAACACAACTTTGTTCTCATTGTGCACACAGGATATTTTGATAATGGGTGGGCCCTAATTAATAACACATTGGGGATATGGCAAATGTAAGAAAGTGAATTCTTATTTATGGTCAATAGTAGTCCCACATGAGTATTAAAGTTACTAACCCGTTAGGTCCAGTCAAAGGTTGCAGTAGTTTAAACCTGAGTGCATCCCCTACCAGCCATACACAGAGCAGACAGGCTTAACTTGAGGAAAATGTGTAAACATGTAAAAGTACCAAAACAGTTAAAAAGTAAAAAACACAACACAATAAAATTGATCACACCAATTTATAAAAATAGAGACAAAACATAATAAACAACATAAAATGAAAACTACAAATATCAAATAAGGGGAACTTTAAAGATTTAGGCAGAAAGGCACTAAGAAAAATACAAAATGCTGGTCTGTCGTCTTTGTTCACAGTTGATCAGGACAATATTTCAGACTAACCATGATGGAGAGCAGGTTGGATACAACAAGTGGCCTCATTCTGTTCAAAGATTTTACCTTCTGATTTACACCTAGAAATGAAAGTCAAAATTGCAGACTGTATCCACCAAAGTCTGCTAGAAGCAGGATAGCAGTAGGACTAAGTCCTGCTGATGCCACTTGTTTTCGTGAGAAAAGCTCAGAGAGGACGAAACTCGAATTCTGTGGCTAATAAAGTCCTCACTTCAGAGGGATACTTTTCATGCCTTTCTCCAGTCAAGATTCCTAAGTTCAGTTGTGTCAAAGTCAGACACCTTTGCCACAAGGTCCTGCTGATGAAGTTGTAAACCACAATTTTTTAAAGTTTCCAGATCAGCACCTCTTAGTCATTTCGAAGGCTCCCAGTACCTCAGAAACAGCACTGAGGGTCCATAGCTCACTCCAACAGAGGACAACAACGGGGTTCAGGCCAGTTCCAGTTGCTAGTGGCACACTGAGCACTTCAGGAAAAAGGTTGCTTGTAGTTTGATGTGTTCCTGTAGCCAAACAAGAGGTCAGTCAACAGATCCTTGGGTCAAATCATTTTTCTGGATATAAGTGGGAGCAGATCCAACTTTCAGGTCTCCTCACAGGTTTTAGACAGCAGATGCAAATTAGCCTCCAGGAGCTTTAGACAGGGCAAAACTGATTTTCTGAAAGTTACTTTTCCTAAATATTTTTTAAACATCAAACTTCACCATTGAATTGGATATTTAATAGATTTTAAAATAGTGGTTGAACCCTTTATCTAGCTAGTCCTAAAACCATGACAGTAGAATTACTACATTAATCTCTAGTTTTCCTGATAGAACAGCCGGAGCCATCCACAGTAGAACAAGCTTTTGGGGGCTTGCCATTGTAGGGACATGCCAACATTGAGTTTCTACATATCTCATTCTGAATATTAGGCACCTACTTTGTGGGTTACTAAGTAGACTTAGGGGTGACATACTAGTATTTAAATGGGAGGTTTATTTCCAATGTAAAAAGGGGTATTTTGACAGGTCGGACTGCAGATATAAGCTGTAGCAGTCAGGCTACATTGATAGACCCAAAACCATGTTTTTCTTTTTGCACTTGTGGGTGACACAATAAGTGCTGCTGTCCACAAGTGAAATTGAACTTTCTATGCCACGGGAGTAGTTTTGCTGTGGCCTTATAGGAGAGGTATATATACCAATAAGGGATTAGCACAATTTTAAATGTTTTAGGGGCAGATCACTTACACTAACAGCAGTGCCCCAGTGTACATCGTATATAAAACAGCAGTAAAATTCAACAAAAGAAAATGGGGGGATTCCCAAAAGTGATATTTTCTCAAGGCACTCTTTTAAAATTTTTAAATGTTTAGGCCCACAGTTCTATCTAAACGAGAAACTGAAAATCTCCAGAGAAAATAGGGGTTCCAGAAATGCCCAATCCCTGCTCCTGGAATCCCACTCCTTTAGACGAGAACGGTATATGAATCAGTCCTTCTCTGGCAGCGCCACTAGAATCTGGAACTCTCTGCCTCCCTGTCTCCATGTAACCACCTGCCTAGAAACTTCAAAAAGGACCTCAAGCTCCTCCCATTTGACAGACATTTTGGGTAATTCACCCTCGACCAGACTTATTTACTTTCTTCAATGTGCCCTGATCTGCCTTTCATTTAACTGCTCATGTCCGCTGCCTTGTTGTTGTAAATGTCTGTGGCAACTCCTGCATACATACACTGACATAAACAAACGGGTTCAACTACTTTTAATGTAACCTGCTGTAACCCTGTATTATGTGTGTTGTAAAGCATTATGATGCATTTGGGACATGTCTTCGCTATATAAAATTACAAAAATAAATAAATAAAATAGATTTTAGGCCAACATAGGTCAAACTGAATAATTCAGTTTATACTGAATATGGGAGTGTTTGGAAATTTGAGCAAGTTTCTATGGTCTGCGGGGTGGCATTGTGGAAAGTTCTGAGAAATTAGGAACCTTTACAAGAAGACTACACATTTTGGGGTAATAATATGCAGGGATCATAATTTCCTTCTTCCTTGGTGATTCCTGCATTTTAGCAGCTACATGCTCCATATGAAACACCACAACTCATAATCACAATGGTTCTGCTAAATCCAATTACGAAACCCATCGGAAGTGATAAGCTTCTCGTAATTGGTGCTTAAGTAAGCAGAAAGACTTCACTGCAAGACCTAATTCCCAGCAGCGGAATATAGGAGTAGAGATGGCACAACTCAAAATCTGGATTGAGTATTGTATCTTGTGTGGAACGAGATGGAATCCTCCTTCATTTGGCTAAGCATGTTCCTTACTACATTTTGTACTGTATACAACCTTTAATTCTGAGCACATTCATACTATTTGAGGAAAATAAACTCAGACACTTAAGGGAGAAGACACCTGATTTAATTTTTTGTTTCATGTGAGCAGGTCTCATGCCCCTCCCCCTCCTTCTTCCATTGAGTGCTAATAATCTTTTATTATAAATGATGAAATAATGATGACAATAATAAGCTGTATGATTGTATACATGAGTATTCTGATTTGGTGTTCCTTCTTCAATTGTCCTCCCAGCTTCATTGATAGTGTTTCCACCTACTTGTTCCCCATTCCTGCAGATGCATGATGGCTTTCTTGCACCTCTACCAGGCTTTTTCACTTTGTCTGTTTATTAAGTTGGCTGAGCATGCTGTTTTGTGGTTGTGGTTGAGACTCTTTGCTGTTTCAAGAGCGTCTCGAGCTGCCATGAACGTCTGAGGACAGTAGAGGCAAAGAAGAGAACACGATAGGCCTATAAAGTTTATGGAGGTTTTGAAGAATGGTTGTTGCAATATGAATGTATTTGTGCCTCAAGAGTGCGCCAGGATTCGAAGCACTGTGATAAAACTGCCAGAGGGTGTCAAAGAAATGGAGGAAGCACAGGAAAGAAAACAAGAGCAAAAGAAGCAGACGACACAAGTGTTTAGGGGCTATAACAAACCACTTGTATTCCCATCTTTAGGTAGTCGAATGGCTTTTCGGGTTGTTTTGTCATTTCATGCGTTGTAAACATTTATGAAGAGGTAAGGAAGTACTACCATGTGTGTATGCCCGTGTGTGCGCACACACACTTACAAGTCAGCATGTTCTTTAACTGTTTTTTTTGTACTATCATGATGCCACCTTTGGGTGTGCATACTAAATATAAAAGTCAAAATATCGAGGGTACCAAATATCGTAGACAATATGTCAAAATAAAATAGCGTAATGCAAGTAAGTCTGGATTTTCTATTACAAACTCCATAGATATGTACCTAAGCTGTACGTAGATGTGGAATTAGAAACTGTACATTTACATTTGCCTTTATGCACTTACCTTTCACCATGTTGCGCCTCTAAAAGTTTGACCTCGATTTTCTTCTACCACAATATTCTTTATGTCGATATTCAGTAGTGTAAACCCACTTTGGTAGAACAGTAAAGACATCAGCTAGTTCCAAGTACGTAATAAGGCATAGCTATTTACGAAGTGGCGGCAAGAGAGAAGTAACTATTGTGGATAAGTTGTTGAATTTGATCAGACATTGTAAAGCTGCTAAGGATTTCTCTTTGCTATTTCTGTCTGAAATCCATGTGACTTTTGTGACAATGTATTTTTAAAACGTTCTTAGTTAAGAACATTTTCTTCATAAGATATAGTTTAAAGGTCAAAACCAAATGGCAACTTGGTACACACATGTAAAATGATCTCGCGGCAAAGAAAGTTGCCTATCTCCTCAAATTATTTCAGTACGTCTATAAATCCACACAGGCATCAAATGCACTTCAAAAGAATTCATCCAAAACGTGCTTGAGTATATTCTTCACTGATTTGATTTGTATTGCGTCTCAAATCCATGGCCCTGTGAGAATTCCTTCTGCCAACATGTGCTTTGTGAATCTCATTCGGTTCCTGGGTACAACAAATTACATTTTCCAATTAACTTTCAAGACATCACTTCAGTAGAGGCAGATCTGCAGACACAATAACCCTGTCCCCCCATTTCCAATCATTTTCCACGTTGAGACGGAAAAATCACCTGCATGGTGACGAATATGCACACCTGCCCTGAGTGACCTTGCTGCATGGACAGCTGGTCCCTGGTAAAGTTTTTGGTCATGATCAAACACAGATTATGTGTGTGCACCATGACCTAGGCCCATCTCATGAGAACGCTATATTGTTAGATCGGGAATGGCACTCCAAGTGCTATCCATGTCGTGGAAGAGGGTTATCACCTTTGCCAGGAGTTAAGTGTGGTGGAGGCAGCATACCCGTTTTGAGATATATCACAATCAGTAGTGTGAATAGGCCTTGTTACCTGTGTCACAGGAGTGATGCCTATAGGCCTACTCATGTAAATGTCTGCAGCTGTGTACTTAACTCACTCTTGGCTTACATCATGTTTGTATGTAGCCCCATACGGAGCGTGATGCTTGCTTGTGAGTGTTGGGATGCTTGTGTTCCTGTGAATAAAACATGACTGTGGGTTCTTTTTTTGGAAGACCAGGCCCTAAAAAAGCTAGCTGGAGTTGAGGACTGCAACCACCCAAACAGGAGATGTGGATTGCTGACATTCCCTAAATCTGGGGCGAGAATACACACACTGAAGGAATGGGAGCAGAACTTCCTCTGTGCACATCAAAGGTCTCTTTGATTCAAGAAGAGTTGCTGCCAAGTGGGACCTGGGCTCATTGCCATGTACAATTGTGGGTCCGATAAGGTTTTCTTTTCTGTAGGAATGGGGAATCAAAAAAGAAGGGAGGGGTTAGTCATTTGAAGCTTTGTGAGGCATATTTTATTGGAGGCTTGGCTTACTCCTTTGGTCTGTGTTGTGGGTCAGTCAGAACTGCCGACACTCCTCCTGTGGCAGACTGTCTCTTTGACAAAGGACAGGAACAAGGAGAGGGCACTTCAAAGGAGTCAACATCCACAGCACAAATTTCACAGGTTCAGGTATTAAATCACATCTGTTTCTAGATATAAACCATAAAGGGAGGAGCATAAATCTCACAAGTGATTCAACAGTACTGTGCACCACTGTGGAACAAAGATCACCAAAACGTCTTCCTGCTATAACCAGGACTAGGGACCAAAGTGTGCTAGTCACCCTACAGGATGAATGCTCACCACCCTGGAAGTCAAGACCACTTGCCTTGATCCTGGAGCACCAGCCTTATGCCTACTTGCCAAGACCAGTGGATTCTGTGAGAAGAAGTGTGTGGAAGGACCAAGGCCCACTGAGGATCCAGTTGTGTGGATCCCATGTGAACATGGTGTGAGACGTTATGTGCAGTCAGTACTGTTGTCTGAGTGCAGGTCATCCACATTGTCTCATGGAAGACAGTGACCATGTATGGCAGGTAGGGCCACTGTGATGTTGGGGCTGTTGCACTTACTACGTTAAGTTGATGACCCCAAATGCAAGGTGTGGGACACTGTGATAATAGGGCTGTGGCCCTTGTAGTGTAATATTGATGATTCCCTGTACATCAGGCGTGGGCCACCTTAAAATCAGGGCCATCACCCTAAAATGTTCTGTTGTGAGTATCCCAGCCAGGGGATTAGCCACGAGGGACCTGCCCTAGAAGACCACTGCCATGGTACCACTTACTGACAGCCAAGGGAGCAGCAGAAAAAAACTCCAAAACTGACGCAGACTGTGAGGAGGAGACTGTAGCAGCCATGACGTGTCATTGGGCAAAGATTACAAGAGATTGTTGTCCTTCAGCCTCAAGGGGCCAGAGACTGTGAAGGTGCGCCCATTCCTCCTGCACTCCCCGGCAGCTATTGGGACAGGAAAGACTTTTTCTAGACCAACAGACCTCTCTGGAGGCTTTATTAAATTAAATGTGCAGCATTGCTAAAGTTGACTCTCAAGGCCAAACTCAGACTTTGTCTTATGTTGACTAGCCCCCCTGTGGGCCCCTGCACCTGTTCTCCGACAGCTTTTTAATGGCAATGAAACATTCTGGAAGAGAACGAGGTCGTAATCCACAGGCCAGAGCTGCATGAAGCAATGCACTGGCGGATTACGACCTCCCCCTGCCTTCAACCCGGCGAAGATAGCGGAAACCTGGCAGTCTGACCTTCACAGTCATAATGTGGCGGTCAGACCTCCACACCAGTGCCGGTCCTGACCACCACCATGAGGCTGCCGGCCTTAAGACCGCCAGCCTCGTAATGAGGCACTAAAGGACCACAACCTGCAAAGATGAGCCCAGTAACCACTGCTTGCACCGTGACCCTGTGAATGGGGTTCTGACAGTCTTCAAATCATAGTGACATTCTCTATTGAGCAAAATCTCAGAAAACAGTTCCCCCCTTATTTCCAGCAGCAGGAAGACTCACATGGGCATGTAATCTTTTGAAATGCATAAGGTATACTTGATAGTGTTTCTTCATTGCATAATACATGTGTACATAGAGAAGCACTAGGAAAATAAATCTTGCAAAGAGAAATGTTGGCACTGTCTATAGAAAAGCTTAGATACATTTGCAAAGAACAATTACTTCCACTTTCAGGCACAATGGTGTTCAATTAATGTGAAAACATTGTCATGCAGTGAAAATAATATTGCAATGCTTACAAAAAGTAAATTGGGTAATTTAAAAACCTTCACATATGGCAAATGCTGTGAGTTTCGATGGGGAAAAAATCTCCACTGCTTTTTTGACTAGGTTCGTACTATAGAAACACATATATACAAAATAAGCTTTACACATCCCTGCCAATTTACACTCAAAAACGTTGAACAAAATGGTATAATTCTGCAAATATGTGAATTAAATAATCTTGTTAATAAATCCTCCTGCAGTCAGATCCTCTGAAACGTCAACGGCATTTCAGTGTCAGATAAGTCTTATGGACCACGTGCAACCATTTCTCTACTCCTGAAAACTCAAAAGAGATTGAGACCCTCATAGCATCCTTGTGAAGAATATTCACCTCTATTTCCAAGAAGCTTTGACTCTTCCACCACTAATACACCATCTGCAGGTCACAACATAGCAAGTGTAGCATGAGCCGTGGTGGACTTGGTGATAATATTACACATTGAGAGGAGCATTACAAATTGTAGTTTTATTTTTTTCTAGATGTGACAACTTGCAGGCTTTTGACCCTAAAGCATGTCTATATGTCTGGAAGGCTGTAAGATTTTGCATCCCTGACCTGTCAAACCCATATCTACTCAACAACAGTAAAAACTTCCCATCTCATCTGTGCTGCGTTTCACCATTGAATCAGTAGGCCTTTGCTGATTGAGTGTGGTTGAAAATTAAATTGACCATTAATTAAATAAGTGATTGGAAGAATGTTTGATTATAAAAAAAGGTGATTTAGCTTGATCTGTCCTGGGTTCTGCCCTCGGCACCAAACATGATAAATCTAGCTACTAGTTATACTTCATGTGGACATCAGAAGGAGGCAATTAACTGAGACAAGCCTCTGCTCATTGGTGCTCTTCCCAAAAGAATAGAGTCAGACCTAGGAAATGAATCATCCCCAAATTGTCCATACTTCCCCTGATTTGGTGGGAGCTCACATCTCTATGTTTCTGCACAGAGCTAGGCATATAGATCACTGTTCCTCATTCTGGGCGTTGGGTTAAGTTCCCACTTTGTGCCCTGAATCCAGAAATGCTTGCACTGTTTCTAGCCCTTACAGTTCCACTAATAATATTATTCAAGTCACTCTTAGACCCACAACAAAAATCCCGGAAAGTCTTCCTCGTGGTTTAAGCATTGTATCCTAGTAATGTCCACTTGATCAGTGGACATAAAGACTTAGGCCTACAGAAGGCTTCATATTGAAATATAGCCTATTTGCTGGCGAAACAGCTGATCATTAAGGTTGCTGGGTATAACGTGGCTTCGTTTTGGGGACTTGTTACTGAATTTTCTGATAACTGGGCTCCAGTCCAGTGTGTTTAATTTGCACTCGGCGTCACTGTGAAAATAATGTCCGAAGGCAGATAATTTATAGAGAACTTGATACACTGTGGCATCAAATTTCGCACCTCTGCCCCCTATCATTGACTATTCAATAGAGCCTGCCAATGGGCTCGAAACTTTCTGCACAGGATAATGTTGGCTATAGGGCCTGTGCATTTGAAGTAATACATTACCACAAGTGCTAAAAAATGTGTGTTTGGGTTATGCCCTGAGCCGAAAACATGCTATGACATTTTGAATTTGTCGTGTAATTTTTATATTCCTTCCTGTAAACAGACCTGAACTTTGGAAGTTGTATAAAATCAATAACATTTTATTAACTCAGCAGAAAAGAGCACATGGAAAAGTTGGGCGTTTGGTTGCCTTGAAAGGGTGGTAGCATTCGCGGTGCTTTCACTTCCCATTTCTTAGCCCCTCTTCCATGTAATTCCAGAAGACTTTCGTTTAATTGGTCTCAAATCTTAGAAGTAAGAGTTTATTATTCAGACAACTCAGAGTGGCTTGATTGGGAAAAGTTCAAATTGAGGCAACAGAATGAAGAGAGTGATACAGAAACTGTTGGCTAGCAAAGATGTGGATAGGAATATAATTTGTCCCGCCCACGCAGAGTGTTCTGAAGGGACCGGACAAGGTGGAACAAGCACAGTTAAGAAGATAGGTACTTCAAGGTTGCACAGGAATATAGGAGGTATTGTAATGGCTCCTATGATCCTACATCTGGTGCAACCAGAGGCTGGCTGTACCCCAGATTCTCGTGAATTCTGTAATACTTGACCAGTTCATCAGGGTCAAGAAAAAAGAAAAAGGCTGTATGCCATTTTCAAATGACTTAACGCAATCATCTATGACAGAGTGTCAACAACGTTGGAGAAATTTAAGAAAGTCCAGATTTTCATTAGCCATGAAATTTGTGAATTTTCTTGGCATTTTGCATTACTTGATTTCATGTAAAGTGAGTGTGCAACTCGTGTAAAAAATCCTGGGAGATGCAAGCAGAAGACTTCTGCATACAAAAATATCTTTTAGACAGGCATATTCTGCTAATACCAGTTTACTACAGTAGAGCGCATTGAGACCCTACGGGTGATTAGTCATGCTTTACAAATTACTTGTTGATTGATTATCTAGTGTGTCTTCTACCCGATGTCAGAATAAGCACTATAGAATTGAGGATCATAATCCTTCCCTGAAACTGCGTAATTTTATGAGCACACAGAGAGCACTTTTAGCATGTACAATCCTAATTATCGAGGGCATTGAAACCTATGCATGTATAGGGGCATATTTACAAGAAAGTAGTTCATCAGCCCTGATGTGCCACTTTTCTTGGGTTGCCTTGAGCCCCCTAATGTCACCATGGTAGCGCTGTATTCACTATACAGTGCAATGGCGGACGTTGTTTCATAATTTATGATGCTATTGTGGTAATTTGCTGGATTAGTGCCATAAATTATGTCCAGCAAAGCACAGGGAGGCCCATAGGTTATTATGGGAGCATTACTTTAACGCCTACCCTGAGCAGGCATTAAAAATGATGGAAAAAATGGCTCAGTAAAATCTTGTGAATTTCTCTGTGCCACGTTTTTGCACCTCCCTGCTTGGGAACGCCCCCCCTTGCATGCATTATACCTGTCGCAGGTAGAATTTGTATGAAAAGGCCAGTAAGTATCATCCTTTGTGCAGCTACTGCTTCCCACAGTCTGTTATTGCTGAAGTTTAACTATGGTTTACACCCTCAATTCAATAGAATGATGAGCCCAATGAAGCTATATTTCCACCCTACTAGGTGCACAAGATCAACTCCCAGAAACCTACTGGCCGTATGCTTGCCCAGGATCAAATGATTTGGCCACAGATGGCACCAAATACAATTATATGCTCTATGGAAAGCTCACTTTTACTCCTTGAAATTTGAAGAAAAAAATCATATAGTTTGGAGGGTCCATATCCACCACAGAGCTTTCACTCTACACCTATTAGACACTTTCTGCTTTTGTAAGTCTGGGTTTTCCAAAACCATGCATTTATGAAATGACTCAACTATAGCATGGCACAAAGGCCACTTGTCTTGCAGAGTGCACAGCACTTTGGCAACCTTTTGCCACATTTTTGTATCTTGTTCCCTCAAAGTACTGGGAAGCAGTAGAAGATGGGCATACAGAGTTTCAGGTAACCCTTATATAACTGAACAAAAACGATATAAATCAAGGTCACCACTCTAATAATGGTATTTGGGAAACATTACTTGGTGTGTGTTGGGTGGTGATTATTCTCCCTTTCTTTGTCAGCAGCATGTTATGATCTAGGGCTTCTCATCTCTGAACAAAAACTAAAGTTGTCATAAATCAAAGGGCCATTATTTCTTCAGTCTCCTGAAATACACACACCTGATTTATCTTGTTCTCTTGACAGATTCCTTTCTCCTCAAAATTAGGAGGAGCACAGAGTTACTGGTTTATAGGTTTCTACCCTTTCAGGGTCTCCCCATTGAGCCTGAGAGTCTCCTTTGATGCCGAGTCATCATTAGTACCCCAGACTAATAATGTCTATGAAAATGCTTCTTAGCATCCTCAACTCCATTGTGGCTTCCAAACACTATTTCCTCTCTCTCGCCTAATCTTCCTGGATCTCACAATGGCCTTCTTCCAATTGACTATTGAAACAGCATTTAAAGAGTTGTCTAACAAAGATAATGGCTACGCTGCTCACAGAAGTTAGCAGTGGTGTTCACCTGTTAGTCTGAAATAATCAGCTCTTACTTTAACAACAGTGACATTACTTTATTTGCTCCTGGTCAAGTAGAAGGTTGATATAAAGTTCCTATGCATTATGGACAATTCTCTGCACGTAGCCAACTAAGAAAATTGTGCTGCTCTTTAAGTGGAATAACTTGATATTGGATAGATTACTTTAATTTATCTCAGACACTTGCTTGGCCACATTCCTGTTCATCATTTTTTTGCCCTTTAGGCCAGTCTAGACAGAGACTGACAATGTGTAAATCAGCCATGGTCCTCCTCCAATAGAAGCAGTCCAGCTTGAACTGCCAGGACATGCCCCCTCCAAAATGGAACACAAGAAATCCTAGACTGGTGTTGCACACTTAGGACCTAATTTAGATCTCGGTGGAGGACGTAATCTATCCCAACGGTGACAGATATCCCGTCTGCCAAAACCTAAATACCATTGTTTTCTGTGGTATTTAGATTTTGGTGGACGAGATATCCCTCACCGTTGTGACAGAGTAACCCCTCCACCGAGATCTAAATCCGGCCCTTTGGCATTGTCAATGTGGAAGAGCTTGAGTCTTATGGCACAGGGAACATGGTACCCACATCTGGGCATACCTGTTGCACTTAGAGTGTTAGCTGCAACAGATAGCAATATGACGATTGGAATGACTTAATTAATCTCATCAGCTGGTGATTGCTAGGGAGTTTTCTAGACTATTGTTTTTTTGTCAACTATGCCACTCTACATGGAGTCTTTCACATGCAAATCATTCTTGGGTCTACTCCTATAGGAACAGTACAGCCCACATTGCCAGGCCAGCACCCCTCCAGACCGGAACACAAGGAAACCAACACTGGTTTCAGCCTGATTTGGCCTTATCGGTGAGGTACAGCTTAAGTCCAGTTGGAGAGTGAGACCAACTTCTGGGTATACACATCGCACTCAGGGTGTCAACTCTAAAACAAAACAGTGAGGGATGCAATGCCAGCGACAATTACTCAGAGCTGTACTTCCTATTCATCATGCTTTGCCCACTATGCCTCTCTAGAGAGAGACTTGCCGTTTGCAAATGAGTCTTGGTGATTCTTCAATAGGAACAGTCTAGTCTGAAAAGTCAGACCAGGTCCCCTCCATGCGGAACACAACCAAACCCAGACCAGTGAGATATAGCTTGAGTCTTATGATACAGTGAGCACAGGAAACATGTCTGAGCATGACTATTGCACTTAGTGCATCAACTACAATACATAACATGTTTCATAAATAGAATAAATTAATCTCAGCTACTGGCACGAGCTCAGCCACATTCCAGTCCTTTGTTTTTTGCCCACTATGAAATTCTAGACAGAGACCAGATTGAGGATGAGAGTGGTGGAGATTAATTCAAGCATTCCATGCACTGATGTTTGTTGCAGCTGCTCAACAACTGAGTGAACACCTGAAGTTAGCATTTCTAATCAGACTATTTGTCCATCTTCTGAGATGAAAAAGTTTTGAGATACAACACCTCTACATCAACTGATCAACACTACTGAACTTACTCCTAAACCACTAGGTTGACTTAAAAGACAAGGCAAGCTCATCTGCCCCTGTCCGTGCCTAAACGTTGACAGGTGCCAAGAAACCGGCTTCTTTTAATACTGCAGTAAATTTTGTATCTATGAAATGCTATACTAGCGACAAGCTTAAAAAGCTCAAGACTGATTGTTTACAAAGAAATGCTATACTAGCGACAAGCTTAAAAAGTTCAAGACTGATTGTTTACAATCTGCTTCTCAGTTCCCCCTTTGTTTGAAAGGCTCATTTTCATGCTATGAATGTTGATTATCTTGTACTGCCAACCTTGGGATCCAGACATCAAGAGCCAGATCTACAAGAAAGTGGCACATCAGTCCTGATGCACCACTTTTCTTGCACTGCCCCTGCCCCACCTATGACACCATGATTGTGCTGCATTTACAATGCGGTGCACCATGGCGTTTGTTTCCTCAATAGCATCATAATTTATGACACTATTGTGGCGCTTTGCTGGATTGGGGCCATATGTTATGGCACTAGAGCACCAAAGCACTAGGGAGGTCCATAGGCTATGGGCCCATTACTTTAACACCTGCCCTGAGCAGGTAGTAAAAATGATGGAAAAAATGACGCAGTGAAATTGTGTAGATTTCACTGCATCATTTTCTGTGGATTCCCTGCATGGGAACGCCCCCCTTGCATACAGGCATAATGTGGTGCAGGAGGATACAAAGTGTTGCAATACTAGCAGGATAAATATGGCAAAGGAGAATGACCTCCTTAGCTCTGCATTAGTGTAATAAAAATGACACTAGTGTGGTGCTAAGAAGCGCTAGGGCCTTGTAAATCTATCCTTGTCAAGTAAGTTAAAGACACCTTTTCACAGGCCAAAGTTATCTCAAAACAACCATATGTTGAATTCTCTAATGATTCTCCTACTAAAAGGACTTTTCAGTAATGCAAGGTCTATCCCTAAAGAGGTGACAGAGATGTCGGATTTGCTTACTTCTCTACAACCTGACATTTGTTTCATCACTAAAACCCTGCTGCATTCACTGGCTCTTCCTTGTATACCTATTGTGTTTCCCAAGAAATATAAGTTTGTCAGACTTGATAGAGAAACCAAGATGGGAGGAGGAGCGGCTATAGCTTTCGTGGATAACTTGAAGTTGGATATTATTGATTATTTTCTTTCTGATTGAATGGAGATATGTGTTTTCAAGTTGGAAACCATCTACGTTCATCTCTGGAAGGGAGCACTGGTGTACCACCCTACCTGCTCATGCACTCGCCACGGATAATTTTCTTTTGGTGGGAGACTTTAATTATCATGGTAAAATTGTCTCAGTCACTGATGTGCTCCTGATCTTGAAATGTTAGGTTTACACCAGAAAGGTTTTGGTCCTACTCATATGGCTGGCCACGCTTAGGACCTCACCTTTATCGAGTCTCAGCATCTTCACATCAACTCCCCTGAGACCTTAACATGGATTGATAATTATCTCATCAGCTTTCAGATCCTGCTTAAGGGAATCTACCTAAAGCCTAAAAAAAGTGGCTGCAGTAGGTTGAGATCCTGTAAGCGGGTGACTCCAGAATCTTTTGAGGCAGTCTTGTGCCACTAAGCTAGGAAACATTCAGGTCATTAATTCTGCCTTAGCCCTGAATCAAAACTCATTCTCTCAAGCACTAGATATGGTTAGTTGCACCTCTAAAACTGAGCAGCGGTAAGACTATCAGACATAATGCCCATTGGTATTCAACCGAATTGAGGCTATACAAGACTAGAACATAGCTGGCAGGCCTTAAAATCTGCTGAGTTTCATAGACTACACAGGATCAATGGGATTGACCAAGCAGGATATTCTGCTAAAGGATTATTTGAGATTGTAAAAAAATTCACCAAGCTCCTTGCAGGCACCTCTGCTATCCCAACCTCTCAAGCTCTGTGTGATACCCTGGGGAATCATTTTGAGACAAAACTCGAGAAAATGTACCAACATTTCTGTACCACCACATTATCTTTCACCAATGCGTCCTTTGCAGATCCTCCCTCCTGAGAATCCTTAGCAGCAATTGAAAGGTTTGAGCCTGGAACTCACATGCAGGTTCAGAACTACTGATTAAAGTTAAATCAGGTTCTCCTTCTGACTTCTGTCTTCCTTATATATTGAATGCTCTGTACACCCTGCTCGCGCCTAACATCACCTACTATTTTGTGTACCATTCATCTTTGCCGCTGTGCCACAGGAGTGGAAATTCTCATGTCACACCCATCTTAAAGAAACTTAATGCCAACACAAAGGAGTCTGCCATTGATTGCCTATTTCACTTCTTCCTTTCTTAAGCAAAGCTTTTGAATAATAGGGGAGCAAACAAGTTTCCACAGCACTGAAACAGTCCTGTTGGCAGTAGACAATGCTATCAGACTCTCTTTAGATGCCAGAACGCCGGCCATACTGATCCTTCTTGACCTCCCAGCGGCGTTTGGTACCATCTCACATTCCATCTTGATCCAACAAATTTAGGAGATAGGTATCCAGGGGAAAGCCCTAGATTGGATTAAAGACTTTCTAAGCAACAGGACCCAAATGGTATCCTTGGATACCTTCCATACAAAGGTCATGTCATTGGGCAAAGTAGTTCACTAAGCATCTTCCTTGAGTCTCACTCTTTTAATATCTATGTGGTGCCCCTCCCCCAAATACTTAAGTCATTGTTTTTAAATTTTCATATGCAGATGATACTTTATTATTCATCCACATTGGATATGACCAAGAAAATGTTAAACACAAATTTCTAAGATGCATGGGGAAAATTGCCACATGTCTTACCCATGGCTAAATGACAACAAAACAGAGATCCTGTTCTTAAGAAAAGCTCAGACATATTGGTCAGATGATTGATGGCCCTCTGAGCTAGGGTCGATATCTTCTCCTTGTAAGGGGGCTAGAAATCTAGGTTCTCTTCTGAGGAGAACTTCTCAATGAAGGATCAAGTTATGTCTATTTGTGGTGCCTGTTTTGGCACCATGCGCCTACTCAGGAAAGTACTTCAGTGGCTCCTGCTAAGATCTATGTAAACTGTTGCTCAGACTTTAATAATCAGTTGCCTTGACTATGGAAACGCCTTACTGTCAGCAGCCGAGTCCCTTCTTTCTAAAATGCAGGTCACTCAGAGCAGCTTCCCGCCTGGTAAATAAACTCCTGCCAAGCTCACCTTTACCTCCCTCACTTATAGCTCTCCACTGGCTCCCAGTCAGGAAAAGACCCCCGTTCAAACTTCTATGCCTGACTTATAAGATCCTGACCGGTAAGAGCCCAGTAAACCTCTGAGAGAAACTCATCTACTACTGTCCTGGTGGAAACTTGGAGATCGAAAGCCAACTTGTTGTTGTGTCCACGCTGTATCTGCGTGTCCATGTATTGCTGTTCTTCTTTTTCATACCTTGCCCCATAGCATTGGAACAGGCTTCCTTTATACATTCACTCCTGTGTTGATTTTCTAAGTTTTAGAAAACACCTGAAAACCTGGTTCTTTTGACTTGCTACTCTGTCTTGACATTGCAAGCTCTCCGAAATACTCCTTAGGGAGTGATTTATTGCCTATATTAAATGCCTTTAATAAAAAATAAAAAAAGAGGAATAAAGCCTCACCTGATTTGAATCGAGACTCCAAGCTGTGTTCCTCTAGCTATGATGAGTTGCATCATTTCTTTTAACCAACTAGAAATCCCTCCCATCCAACCTGTCCTCTTAAGCACCAGGTCACAGCTAAAAAGGCAGCATCAGAGGTATATAGGAACAATAAATAACTAAAGAAATAAACATTATTGTTCATTGTAACTAACATGTTGTAGAGGGTCCTCAGTTTATTTGCTTTGCATATAAAACATACACATTTCAATTTGTTTGCTTAGTTATGCAGTTAGTGGAACTATCTCACCATACATGAAGTGAGAGCAAACTGAGAGGCCCCAAAACTAGTCTGGCCATGGTGTTTTACATTAGATGGCTAAGAGCGAATTTATTCCCACAACTGAAGAAAGATGTATAGTCTGTTACTAAATTGTAGGATTAATGTATGATAGAAGAAGTTTAACTCTAATCCTTTAAAGCTAATATGAAGTTACCACATTTTCTCAAGAAATGTGAGTGCCAGTGCCATATTAATATCAAAAGGAGAAAGATTTTATCTTAGGGGTAAGTGTTACCTTATGCAACTCAGAATGAGTGTGAGACTATTTGAAATCTTGATAAACTATACCACATCAAAGTTATTATTTCTATGATGGTTCAGTTTGAGGAAGGGACTGTCCGCATATAACTTTTTATCCCTCTGGCAAAGGCAATGTGTGCCAATGCCCTGCCCTATTCGAAAAAGATGAATATTTTGTGCCAGGATTTCCAAGGACTTAATGGAAAAATTGGACAGGACTTGGACAGGACAGGAGAAATCAGATTGTCTATGTCACCTTCTATGGCACAATGCTTTATCTGCTGATGGTATGCTCTATGATGGATGGTATTAAAGATGTCTCTTCATTTCCCATTCACTTCATGGCCAGATGCATTGGACTCCCATGGGAATTTGGAATCCTAGTATTCCAAGGGTGAACTAGTTACACTTTGGTTTATAACAACTAGCAACTAATTTCTGCTGTTCATTGTACAGTCTTTCCTTTTCAGCCTCAATTTTATTTATGAGTTCCAGGTTGAAATTTAATACAGTACACTGTTTGCACCGAAGTTTAAATAACAACAAGAACCATTGACTACAGTACCAACTTTTTATTTAATACCTATTCACTGACCCCCAAAAGGTGTCCATAACTGACAAAGAAATTGCCTTTTGATGTTATAGCTGAAATCATCCTGTGTTTTGAATGTATTGATCTGTCTTGGACTTGGGAAAAATGAAATTATACACCAGCATAATTAACATTATTTCAAGAATTTCGCATTATGGGGCAGTGTGGGTGTTTCTACATTAAAATCCACGCAGAACTGGTGCAATGAAATTTACTACATTTCACTACACCATTCTGCACCTTCATAGTGTCACTTTTTTTTACACCTGCTCAGAGCTGGTGTTAAAGAGATGCAGGGCTTTTTAACATGGAACTCTGCTCACATTGCTGGAGTAGTGTTAGATTACTGATGCTACTCCAGCACTGTGCCACTTTTGTGCCAACACAGTGTACCGTATTTTCTGACGCATCTGTGGAATCGTTCGCTATGGAGAACTGTATCATAAGTACAGCACTACCATGGCGTTGTTAAGGAGTCTAGGGCTTGTGCAAGAAACTTGGTGCATCGATGCAGATGCACAGTTTCTTGTAAATGAGGCCCTTTGTTTGTTATTTGAAGTTCCAGAATTAGGCCATTACGTCATATCACGTAAGTATGCTATTTCTTTCGGAAACTATAGCACAGATGCGTGTGAACAACACAAAAAACAGCAAAGAACACAAGCAGGTATTGTTTATGTAAATTGTGGTTTTTGCACTATTTTGTAGCACAAAATATGTCCTCCTGTCAAATATTATGGGAGGACTCATTTTGCATAACAAAAATAGGGCCTCATTACGAGTTCAGTGGTCAGACTTCAAGCCCGCTATGTTGGTGGTTCCAAAAAGACAGACATTTTGGCTATCTTTCAGACCACCCTATTATGAATTATACAGATAGGACCACTGACCGTCAACCAAAGAAGGCAGACTGGCAGCAGTGTTGAGGGCTGGAAATAGGCGGTCCGACCTCCAGCGTCAACAGCACCGCCACCAACAACTGACGTTATTACAAGCACACAGTTGCCTTGGTGGTCCCCCATGGTGGTCAGCCAAAGGTAGTCGGAACCATGGCAGTCTGCGGTCACCAAAGTAATACACAACAGCACATTGGATTAATTTTAAAACAACATAGCTGACACACATTGCCACACTGGATACATCTGCAAAGAACACTATAAAACACACCCCATCACAGACCACTATCCTTTGCTTTTACAATGCCAAACACAGAAGTCAGAGCACCTTTTTTTGTAGAGTACATAGACTAGGCACCCCTTTTTCACCATCCCATTGAACACCCTGAACACACCTCTGTCCATTCACACCCTATTGCGCTTCCCCTGTTCAGTAAGTCACTGTCACCCACTTTCTTTTTGTTCCACCATGTCACATCCCAAAAAACCCTTGTTTCTGAAGATGACTTACGAGTCATGGTGGATGAAATTAGAAGAGTAGAGCCACAATTGTTTGGAGCACAAGTCCAGCTCACTCTTCCCTGTTGGAAAATAGAAATGTGGGGCAGGACAGTTGACAGAGTGAATGCTGTAGGCACCACCCTGCACACAAAGGAGGACATCAGGAAGAGGTAGAATGACCTCAGGGGCAAGGTCCGTTCACTGGTCTCCAGGCACCAGCTGTAGGTCAAGAAGACTGGTGGTATCCCTCCAGGTGCCCCATTACATATTTGTCCCTGGGAGGAGAAGGTCTTGGCCATCCTACATCCTGAAGTCTTGCCAGGAATATCTAGGAGAGTGGAGTCTGGGTAGTCACAACACAAAAATTATGCCATGCATGCTCATAGCTCACCTTTTGCCTCATTTACTGTTACTCTTCTCACCAGCCCAGTGTTCAGAAGTCCAAAGACTTCTATTTGGCAACTCACAATTGAAGTGTACTCACCTGGGAAGATGACATTTGTATAGTGTGTGTAGTTCAATGACTGACATGACTCCAACTCCCAGCAGGCACTGTTCTATAATTCCAAACACAAGACCAGTGGTCACTAGTCCAAAGACCCCTGTTTGTTACATTTCTATTTAAGGGTACACACCTAGGGAGATAGCATTTGTCAAATGTGTGTTTTACTGGCACTGACATGAACACAACTCCTAGCAGACACTATTCCTGCAACTACAAACACTAGCACAGTGGTTATGTTATGTTAAGAATTTTATATAAAGTGCATGGCTACACTAACAACAGAGCTTCCGAGCACTGGGTAAGAGCAGGAGAAGAACAGAAGCCATGGTAGAGACCTACAAGAAAACAGAACCCTGTATTATTATTAGTGAGAGAAGAGCAACATTTTTAAGATCTTTTTAAAATGCAGAGTGGTCACATGCTGCAATACATCTGTTAGTGAACTCTCAATTACAGTGTACTTGCCTTGGGGGAGGGGGAGAACATTGGTCAAGTGTGTGTAGTGGAGACAGTGACCTGACTGCCACTCACAGAAGGCACGGTTTCAGCAACTCCAAACACCAGAACAGTGTTGGCTTGTCTAAAGGCCTTTGTTTGGTAACTCACAATTTAAGTTTACTCAGCTGGGAGTATACCATTTATCAAATGTGGGAAGTAGAGAGAGTGACATGACTACTAAGGCCAGGAAGGCCTTGTGTCTGTAAAACCAACCACAAGCCCAGAGTTCTCTTGTCCAAATACCATTGTTTGGCAACTCTCAGTTGAAGTGTACTCACCTGGGAGAGTAACATTTGTATAGTGTCAGAAATGGGGTCTCTAGTTGACAAAGGCATACACACTTATCCAAGTAGGGACCACTATCCTAGTCAGGGTAAGTCACAATACAACCCAAATTATCCTGGGCTCACTCTCTAGTAGCTTGGCACAGAGCAGGCAGGCTTAATTTAGAAGGCAATGTGTAAAGTATTTGTGCAATAACTCATACAGTGACACAGTAAAAACACCACAAAAATGCACCACACAGGTTTGGAAAAATAGATAATATTTATCTGAATAAAATAAGGTAAAAACGACAAAAATCCAATAAGCACAAGTTCAAATTTCACTTTTAAAATGTTTAAAATACCCTCAATCCTTAGAAATCAATAGTTGTTTCTTTGTAACACACAGTACCTGGCAGGTGTAAAAAATAACGGCGCACGGGACCACAGAGGAGGAGAGGCGTGGAATAAAAAGGTGTTGTGTTGGATTTTCCAGCAAGGCACACAAGATGCATTGTTTCGTCCCACATTAGCAGGGGTTGTGTTGTTTTTCAGGAGCACAGTCTTGGTTCCTCACTGCGATGCGGGGATATTTTGACGCCCAAGGACGATGCATTGAAAATCCTTGATGCACTGGTAGAAGGATCATCACTCTGGTAGGCGATGTATTGAATTTTCTGTCTGAAAGTCGGTGCTGTGTCATTCCGGTCGGCGCTGCAGAAATTTCCCAACCGCGGTGCAGGCTTTGCATTGATTTCTGCAGGTGGTGAATCGATTTTTTGATGCACGAGGATTCTCTTGAAGACGTGAAGTCTTTGTTGGTCCTGAGACTTCAGAATAGGAGGCAAGCTCAATCCAAGCCCTTGGAGAACACTTTAGGAGGAAGGCAGAGTCCTTCCAGCAGAGTCAGGAGCACCAGGTAGCAAAGCACCAAGCAAGAAAGCAGTCCTTCAGGAAAAAAGTCCAGATTAGTCCTTTGGGCAGCCAGGCAGTCTCTCTGACAGAGTGTCTGATTTGGTAGGGTTAGAGACCCAGTTTATATAGCTAAAAATACCTTTGAAGTGGGGGAAACTTCAAAGTGTGGTTTTGATGTGCACAAGTTCCCCTTTCAGCCTAGTCCTGCCTGCCAGGGTCCCTGTGGGGGGTTATTGGTCCTTTGTGTGAGACCAGACAACTAGTCTTTCAAATGTAAGTGTGAGCCCCTCCACCCTTCCTGCCCAGAAAATATGCATTATGCAGATGAATGCAAATGTGACTGAGGCCTTCATTACAAGACTGGCGGTATTGACCGCCTACCTCCACGGTGACAGCTGCCAACATACCGCCAATGTGGCTACCAGCCGGCAACACCGCCTATGGTCATGGCGGTGGACAGCGGTAAGGCAGCACTGCTGACAGCAGCACTGCCACTCCAGCAAAACAGCGCCGAGCGTATCATGAGCAATGATACGGCCTGGCGGTGTTCTGCTGGCAAACGCTGCTGCTGACAGCAGCGCCACGGACCTTCTCCAGCCGGAGGACCCCCAGCAAACAGGTAAGTCGGGTTCTCCGAACGGAGAAGGGGGTGGGGGTGTTGTGTGTATGTGGGGGGGTATGCTTTGGGATGCGTGCATGTGGGTGTGAGGCATGTTGGATGCGTGCGTGAATGAGTGATTGTGAGTGTTGTGTATTGTCGATGCATGTGTTTGTCAAGCTATGTCGGTGTTTGTTGTGGTGTGGGTTGGTATGTATGTGTGCATGCTTGGGTGGAGGTGGGTATACGTGTGTGCATGTGTGTATTAGGGTGCGCATATGGGTGTGTTTATGTGCAGGGGGAGGAGCGGGTGGGGGAGGACTCTGGGGAGTGGGTGGGGGTTGGAGGAGACCCCTTTCAGTGCCAGGGAGGGGATTCACTGGCACTGATAGTATCTACCGCTATGGTTTTCGTGGCGGTACAGAAACCACAGAAACCATGGTGGTAGGCCGGGTCGTAATCCCAAAGGTGGGAATGTGACAGCCGCTGGGCTGGAGACTGAAGTCTCCAGCCCAGCAGCCGTTCCCACCCTGGTGGTCGGTGTGTTAAAGTGGCGGTGTTGGATGGCAGTTACCGCCAGGGTCCAAATCCCTTTTTTTTTTACCGCTGCTTTAACACCAACCGCCAGCGTTGTAATGAGGGCCTGAGTGTCCTGTGTTTGTGGTTGTCTGGGTGGAATGCACAAGGGCAGCTGTCAACCAGCACAGACCATACATGGACTGGAGACAGGCTGTAAGGCACAGATAGCAGTAAGTGCAGAGAAATGCCCACTTTCTAAAAATAGCATTTCTAAACCAACTTCACCAGTAAGCAGGACTTTATGTTACCATTATAGCAATACTAAATATGACAGGGCTACTCCTTCCAGATCTGAATCTACCACTTAAAGGTATGTGAAGACACTTCTAATGCTAGTCTATGAGAGGAGCAGGTCACTCAGTAGTGGAAAATGAGTGTATGAGTTTTTCACTACCAGGATATGTAAAACACATAAGTACATGTCCTCCCTTTTACCTACCTAGCTCCCTGCCCTCTGGGTTATCTAGGGCCTTCCTTAGGGTGATAGATATGTAGAAAAATGGGAGTTTAAGGCTTGGCAAGTAGTTTTAAATACAAAGTCAAGCGGTAGTGAAACTGCACATACAGGCTTTGCAATGGCAGGCCTGAGAAATGGTTAAAGGGCTATTTATGTAGGTGGCACAATCAGTGCTGCAGGCCCACTAGTAGCATTTAATTTTCTGGCCTTGAGCACATGTAGTGCACTTTACTAAGGACTTGCTGGTAATTTAAATATGCCAATTGGGTAGGAACCAATGTTACCATGTTAAGGGGAGAGAGCATATGCACTTTAGCACTGAACAGCAGTGGTGAAGTGCACAGAGTCCTAAAACCAGCAAAAGCAGGCTCGGAAAAATGGAGGGAAGCAGGCAAAAGGTTGGGGGATGGCCACCTTAAGGCTGGCAGGTCTAACATGTAGTATGTGTACTAGAGGGAGTGAAATGACTGCAACTCCCAGGAGGCTCTGTTACTCTCACTTCAACCACAAGTCCAGTGTACTTGTCTCCAAAGACTCCTGTTTGGTAACTCATGCATGAAGTGTACTCACCTTGTGGGATAACATTTGTATAGTGCGTGTCATACAGGGACTGACGACTGCAACTCCCGGTAGACCCTGTATCTATAACTCTAAACACCAACACAGTTTGTATAGTGTATGCAGTGCAGAGAGTTACATGACTGCAACTCACAGGAGGCTCTGTTAATGTCACTCCAACCACCAGTCCAGTGTTCTCTTCTCCAAAGACTCCTGTTTTGCAACTCACACATGAAGTATACTCACCTTGGGGGATAATATTTGTATAGTGTGTGTACCAGAAAGAGTGACCTGACTTAAACTACCAGCAGGCCCTATATCTGTAACTCCCAACACCAGCAGAGTGGTTACTTGCCCTAATACCCTTGTGTGTCAGTTCCCAAATAACGTATACTCAACTTGGGGGATAACATTGGAAAAGTGTGTGAACTAGATGGAATAACCTGACTGCAACACATAGGGGGCAATGTCTGAGCAACTCAAAACTGCTTTTGCAACTCTCAATGTACGTTAACTCAGCTGGGAGGATACCATTTGTATAGTGTTAGAAAAGGGTTTTTTGGTTGGCAGTCAGGTTACCTCCTGTCGAAGGACCCTCACTCTAGTCAGGGTAAAAGAGAATCACCCTCAGCTAACCCCTGCTCATCCCCTTGGTGGCTTGGCAAGAGCAGGCAGGCTTAACTTCAGAGTGCTAGGTGTAAAGTATTGTACCAACTCACGCAGTAATTTAATGAAAACACTACAAAATGACACAACACATGTTTAGAATAATAGAGAATATTTATCTAAACAAAGCAAGACCATAACAACAAAAATCCAACATACATAAGTCAAGTTAATAATTAAAAAGCAAAAAGAGTCTTCATGTTCTTTTAAACACAACGCTACCGCTATTAGCATGAAAATGTACCTGAGTTGCATCAAAATTAACCCCACACGGGCGAGTGTGTGTTGAAAGAAGCATGCAATGCGTCGATATCACTTACGAGTGAGACCGTGCGTCGTTTCTCCTTCGGTCAGGTCGGTGTGTGTCATTTCTTCTCTCCGCAGGAGATTGCTGCGTCGACCTGGACAGGTGCTCTCGGATCCAGGCAGGCTTTACGTTGTTTTTACACGCCCAGCGATGTTTGCGTAAGAAATTCTGCTGCACGGTGATCCAAAAAACGCACAGTGTACGTTGCCTCCGTCAGCGATGCTGTGCATCGTTTCCCCAGCTGCGTGCGTCGATCTCCCAGCCGCGCTGCAGGCGGAGCATCAATTTCAGCCGCAAAGCCGGTGGCGCATTGTTTTTCCGGAGTTGCATTGAAATTTTCCCCACGCGGCGGTCTGTGCGTGGATTCCCAAACTTGGCCTGCCTGCTTCTCCTTTCAAGGCCCCAGGAACTGGATAGGGCACCACTTGGCAGGGCAGGAGTCTCAGCAGAGGATCCAGGTGCTGGCAGAGAGAAGTCTTTGCTGTCCCTGAGACTTCAACAACAGGAGGCAAGTTTAGTTTCAAGCCATTGGAGAGTTCTTCACAAGAAGGAAGGCACACAAAGTCCAGTCTTTGTCCTCTTGCACAGGCAGAAACAGCAACTGCAGGATAGCTCCACAAAGCACAGTCACAGGCAGGGCAGCTTTTCTTCCTCAGCTCTTCTCCAGACAGAAGTGGTTTCCAGAAGTGATCTAAAGTCTGTGGTTTTGGCTGCCCTTCTTAAACCCATTTTGCCCTTTGAAGTAGGCTTACTTCAAAGAAAAGTCTCTCTTGTTTGTGAAATCCTGACTTGCCCAGGCCAGGCCCCAGACACACACCAGGGGGTTGGAGACTGCATTGTGTGAGGGCAGGCACAGCCCATTCAAGTGTGAGTGACCCCTCCTCTCCTCCCTCCTAGTACAGATGCCTCATCAGGATATGCAGGCTACACCCCAGCTCCCTTTGTGTCAGTGTCTAGAAAGTGGTGCAAACAGCCCAGCTGTCAAACTGACCCAGACACGGAGTCCACAAACAGGCAGAGTCAAAGAATAGTTTAAGCAAGAAAATGCTCACTTTCTAAAAGTGGCATTTTCAAACACACAATCTTAAAATAAACTTTACTAAAATATGTATTTTTAAATTATGAGCTCAGAGACCCCAGACTCCACATGTTTATCCGCTCCCAAAGGGAATCTACACTTTAATCATATTTAAAGGCAGCCCCCATGTTAATCTATGAGAGGGATAGGACTTGTAACAGTGAAAACTGAATTTAGCAGTATTTCACTGTTAGGGCATATAAAACACATTAGTATATGTCCTACCTTAAGCATACACTGCACCCTGCCCATGGGGATACCTAGGGCCTACCTTAGGGGTGTCTTAAATGTAAGAGAAGGGAAGGTTTAGGCCTGGCAAGTGGGTACACTTGCCAAGTCGAATTGGCAGTCTAAAACTGCATGCACAAACACTTCAATAGCAGGTCTGAGCCATGTTTACAGAGCTACTAATGTGGGTGGTACAACCAGCACTGAAGACCCATTAGTAGCATTTGATTTACAGGCCATGGGCACCTCTAGTGCACTGTACTAGGGACTTACCAGTAAATCAAATATGCCAATCATGGATGAACCAATTACATAAACATTTTTTATAGGAGCACTTTAGCACTGGTTAGCAGTGACAAAGTGTCCAGAGTAAGAAAAACAGCAAAAACAGAGTCCAGCACACATCAACAACCTGGGAAACAGAGCCAAAAAGTTAAGGGAGACAACGCCAAGGATGAAAAGTCTAATATATAGTATGTAGAGGGAGTGACATGACTTCTAAGGCCAGGAGTGCCTGTTACTGTTAGTTCACTCACCAGCCCAGTGTCCTGTTCTCCAAAGACTCCAGTTTGGTAACTCAAAAATGAAGTGTTCTTGAAGTGTTCTCACCTGGGGAGATAATATTTGTATAGTGTGTCCAGTACAGGGAGTAACCTGACTACAACTTCCAGCAGGCCGTGTTACTCCAAACACCATCCCAGTGTTCTCTTGTCCAAAGACTACTGTGTCTTAACTTTCAATTGAAGTGTACTCAACTGGGAGGATAATATTTGTGTAGTGTGACTAGTATAAGGGGTACATGAATGCAACTTCCAGGAGTATTTGTTATTGTCACTCCATCAGTCTAGCGTTCACTTCTCCAAATACCCTTCTTTGGAAAATCTCAAATGGAGTGTACTCACCTGAGGGAATGAAATGTATCAAGTGTATGAAGTAGAGGGAATGACATGACTGTTAAGGCTAAGAGGCCCTGTTTCTCTAACTCCAAACACAAGCCCAGTGTTCACAGGCCCAAATACCCCTGTGTCTCAACTCTCAATTGATGTTTACTCATCTGGAGGGTAACATTTGTATGGTGGTGGGAAGTACAGGGAGTAACTGGAATGCAAAGCCCAATAGGCTCTGTGTCTCCAACTCCAACCACAAAACCAGTGTTCACTTGCCCAATTCCATCTATTTATCAACTCTCAATTGAAGTGTACTCACCTGGGAGGATAACATTTGTTGTGTGTTTAGTATGGAGAGTGATATGACTGTAATTCCCAGGAGGCATTGTTTCAGTAACTCCAAACACCAGACCAGTGGTCATTTGTATGAATACCCTTGCTTGCTAACTCTCAAATAACGTTGACTCACCTGGGAGTGACCAAGATACAGATCATGCTGAACTCTGAGATATGTCTGGCTACCCATCCCCATCTTGACCTGGTAGCCCAAGATGAAACTTCTGAGGACAGGCAGAGCAGGTTACCCAGTGTGCAAAACAATGATCCCAAATACCTCAAGATGCATAACCAGAATGGTGTCCACAGTAGACACATTCACACTGTACTGACCACATTTTGACTCCAGTCACATATAGAATAAACTCCTGGGACTACCTGCATCACAATCAACTAGGCCTCAAAATGGCAAAGACATAGCTTGCCTAGCCACTCTTTTGCCTGCATTGGTGGCAAGATGGCATTCTCGAGCAATCCCTCAAGGGCTAATGATCTGCACATTTCAACAGCTGCTTGACTTAAATGGAATTGCACGCTTCACAAATGTCAGGTCAATACCACCAATTTCATGGGTACTTGCCAGAATAGGATTAACTGCAAATTAACTTTGTACGAGGTCTATGCTTAATGTAGCAATAAACTGTTTACAGTAGATGTCACAATACAACAACGAACACAGTATTTTTCACATCAACAGGTCGAGGTGCCACTGGGCACACAAAGGCAGAAGACACAGAAGAGACTACCACTACCCGCCTGGATGAAGCCCTCAGTGAAGAAGGCACTCCTGGACATCGTCTGGACGTGGAAGATGATTCTGGTCAGACACCAACAGTGAGTCTTACTGTTGCCCCATCATCACCTCCCAGCCCGGTTGCCTCAACATCACAGCCAACTATTCGCCCCCAACCTGTGTTCCGAACAGAGTGTCTACCATCTTGTGCCCCCCAGTCCTAGATCCTGAGTTGCAGGGCACCACTGCAGACACTGAGGGTCCAGGAACCAGTCAGATAGGGCACCCTGTGGCAAGGGCACAGGGCAGTGGGGGCAGGGTGCGTGGGAGGGATGCTGACGGCCAGCGGGGTGAGGTCACTGGGGTTGCTCCTGGCCAGGAGACTATCAGGCACATCTTGCAGGTCTATCACGAGTCCCAAGGCGTGATGAGCCAGGTCTTGATCGAACTCCAGGAAATCAAGCAGCTACAGAGGAGCATGTATATAGACATGTGAGAGCAGACGGAGGCCCTCAATAACAACATGGCACCCTAACAGGGTCGATGAGGAACATTCACACAACCCTGAGCAGGGCTTTACAAAACCAACCTTCCCCTTCCTTTGGCCCATCAACACCAGGCACATCTACGTTGGTGCTAGCCACCGGAAGGGACACCCTGTCAGTGTAAGAACCTGCCCCAGACAACCCTGCTTCTGTAGCAGCAGATCACCTGCCCATGCAAGTGGGGACTTCCAGCGAAGAATCCAGGAGGTGAGGATAGAAAGGCACCCACCACTGCCAGCAAGCAACCTCTTCCTAAAGCAACTCCTTTGTGTGCCACATATTCACTCTGTTGACTGATCCTCAACCACCTACCAATTCCAATGGGAGGAATACTCTGGACTTTGGACTCCCATTGATGTGGCATCTACTCCAATGATTTCATTCACCATGACTGACACCTTCACTTTTCATTTTTCTTCTTTTCTGTCCAAATTTTATTTTCTTTTTTTATAGTCATCCATCACAAACTCATTGTCTGCTTGCTTAATTTCTACATTTTGTTATGTAGAGATGTAAGACCAAGTGAACCATATGATGAAGACATGACTTACTTGTGCATGGAGGGATATGTCAGGATTACAACCATTACACACAGACACATACATACAAATGTCTGGTCACACCAAACATTTTATTCCAGTGTACAGCACATAGGCTGTACATATGTCTCTACTTTTTGAAACAAGAATGTGTGACTCATACTGAGTAAAAGTAGATATTCCAAGGTACACCCCCCCAGACCATGGAAGGAAGGTATTTGTCAGACGTTGTCCTGTAGAATAGGTAAACATTAAAGTGGATGATTTCACCAGCTTGAGCCTTATCACATACCACACCAAAGCAATCCAAAATCACATAATACAATATACCGACAAATGGCAGTGCAGCAGACCTTGATCACAGGCCCATCATAATCTAATGGCAATGCATCTGGTGGTATGACACAAGCATATGCCAGTGTTGTGGGACAGGCACTGTGGCCTGCAATGATGAAACACATCTACAGCTACATACAGGTCATACAAGAAGATTGTTTAGCCAATACAAAGGGTGAACGACTTGGTCGCAGTCTGACTACATATTTCATGCCCACATGATGACACAAATGATGCAATTGGCTCACTACAGCACACAAAACAAGTCCAATGTGCACTTCTTGCCATCCAACAAAACACTGTGCAAGCTGCCTTGGCATAGGTCTCATACACCCCAAATCTGTGATCTATATCACCTGGAACAATCCATGTCCACTTTGTATGTCAGAACAGAATCAGATAGCTGCCAATGTCAGAACTCTGAAATGCCAACATGAGGACGTCATGGTGGAGGTACCTTTACAAAGACAAAACTAGGCTTGTAAACATACCAATACACAAATCACATAGCAAGCAACTGGAAATGTAATTACAATGCAAGGAAACTGACACAAACAAAGCAACATAATCAAGGTATTGATATGTCAAAGGGTACCTCTTCAAGCAGCCTTTGGCTGAATATTGTAGAGTATCAGCTCCCTAGTTGTTGCTAAAACATTCAACTTCACACATCCTCACAGCTACAGTTCATTGTACAGTCACAATCATTACATCACATGAGATACCTACACTCATGAAAAGTAGAGGTTGATGAGATCTTCCTGCAAGTCAGTTGCTTCCTCTTCACCGCTGTCATCCTCACTTGGTACTTCAGGATTCTCACCCAGTGGCACTGCAGGCTGCCCTTTCTCTGGGATGTAAGGGATATTCCTCTGCAGGGCGATGGTGTTGAGTATGCAGCATGCCACAGTGATCTGATACACTTTTCAGGTTGATTATAGGAGGGTCCCACCAGTCCTGCCCAGACACCTAAATCTGGCCTTCTGGAGCCCAAAAGCCCGCTCCACTACCCACCGTGGTCTTCCATGGGCCTCATTGAAGTAGACTTCTCCTGTCGTAGTTGGATTCCCTAGTGGGTCAACAACCAAGGACGGTTTGGATATGTCTAGTCTCCTGTAAAGGAATGGGATATATGTGCAACAATGAGTCACTTCATGATTGTAGCACTTGACATTGCACACACACAATCAGGACAGATATGACTTACCAATCAGCCAGACCCTCTCTGGGTACAGTTGTGACATCAGCTGTGGTATGGTGCTGTTCTGCATTATGAAGGAATCATGGGCTGAACCCAGATAACAGGCTCACACATTTGCAATGTAAAGATCTGCCAAACATACACCTTGAACGCTGATAGAATGGAAGTTCTTTCCGTTGTGATAAGCTTGTTCATTGGCCTGTGGTGGGACCAAGCGAACATGTGTGCCATCAATGGCTCCCACCACATGTGTGATGTGTGCAACACCATAAAAGTCAGCCTTAACATTGGCTAAATCCTCACATCAGAGAAACCAGATATAGCTGTCTAGGTGTTTCAACATTGCTGCGAGGACATCCTTCCACACCCGACTGAACATACGTTAGGAGATATAAGCAGATATGGCCACTGTATGTTGGAAGGACCCTGTGGCTAGGACGTGCAATACTGACACAACCTGTACAATGGATAGTATGCTTGCTGGCTAACTAATTGCTGGCATCACATCTGGCCCAAATAACGACAAAAGTCCACTATTGCTTGCTAGCAAGGCAGTAATACATTATTATGTGCCTTTGCTCAATGGTCTGAAGGTCTGGCAGTGGACGGTAAACAGGAAGTTGCTACATCCTCCCTTTCCCTGGGTATCTTTGTGTAACATGAAATGATTTCTTACATTAGTCAGTGTGTCCACAGCAACATACATGATGCACGTCAATGATATCATGTGACAAAGCATTTCTGAATGGATAGACATGGCACCCAGTACACATCACAGCTGCAAATAACACAATTGTCACATGTGGCCCCTATGATTTTCAACATATGTGTCCACAACATGGATTTGGACTAAAATCAAAGATGTGCAACACAGTTGCCCCTCGAAATGTGACTGTATATCGAGATCGCCAAAATGACCGTCAGCGGTGGTGGACTGTGCCCCACTGTTAAATGCCATCTGTGCCCTGCAACATGCTACAATGGTGGTTGAGTAGTAGGACCTACGTGGCAAGACAGGATAAGGGTGTTTGTGAGGGCCAAAAACCTTGTTTGTAGTTGTGACACAGTTTATAAAGCCCAATACAGCATTTCAGGATGCCGAAATGGCAGATGCCTGACCTGCTGCACTGGACATTAAGAACCACCCACAACCATCAGCAGAAGTCATCATGGTGGTAGGCGGTTGCAACTGTGGTGGACACAGCCATAGGATAACATTGATGCTAGCGGTGGTGGCAGGCCAAGGGCTGTGCCTGCTAGCAGTGATGACCGAGGACGTGACCGCCAAATTCTGCAGATTCACTCAGTTGACTGCTGATTCTGTTGCCAGCAACACCTCCATGATCCCGAGGTGCTATGTGCCAGCTCTGGGAGCAATCATCCCATGTTCAGCAGGTGATAGGGCACCTGCCTTCTCTCCAGAGGAGCTGGAGGGGCTTCTGACTGAGGTCCAACACCTGTACGGACAGGTCTAGGGCTCACCAGAGGAGCAGGTAAATACCTCATGTGCACAATTTTCTCTGTTCTTCACCATCCTTTCCCTCCTCACAGTCTAGAATATGCCCCTGTGGGCCAGTGAAACTTCTTGTTTGCCTGTTTTTGCAGTCTGTGTGGCATCAATCGGATGGACAATGTGCAGGTATTAGTGGCCAGTGCCATGTGTTAAGTTCAGTCATATTGTGTTGTGTGAGGTTTTTGGGGTGCTAGATCATCCTTGTGTTGGATGCACATCACTAGGTGAGGAGACATTACTACCATCCACTGACATCTCTTTCCTCATGATTGTTGTAAATGTGAGACAACATGTACATGCATGACAGCACGAGCTATGTATGCATGTTGTATGAGTCATTTGAGAATCATGTGAGCAATGTGTATAGTGCCAGAGATCTTTCAACCTACATCTGGCATCACTAAACTGTTGTGTGGAAGGCATACCATGACTCACTCTGCCCTTCAGGTTGCCCCACACACCACATGCCAAATTGCTGTTGGCCACATGACGTACTGTCATGCATGGAACGATGGGGATGGAGTGTCATGTAGGTTCTGTCTGCTCTGCCTGCAGAGACCAGTGCCTGTCAAATGTATCTCCCAGTATGGGACCCAGTCTAGGCTGTGGGAGAGTCACTGTGGCTATGCAGCTGTGGCGCTGTGCCCATTGCCTGTACCCCAGCAGATCCTGGTATGTGGCCATTTATGATGCGCTAGTAGCAAAACCTGCCCTGAATGCCTAATACCTTTGACTAGTTTAGGAATGGGTACAGAGGTAAATCATTCAACTAGTCCATATGTGCATTATGCATCATAGTCAATGTGTGTTTTAGGCTCATGGCAGGTCCCTTACTCCCACAGCTCTATTGTCACCTTCAGGCAGGTCAAATTTGTCACTCACAGGCATATTGCAAAAAACTGACAGTCCCACAGTGCAGACAGTTTGTTGATTTCTGTGAAGTCATGATATGTGACTCAGTAGCTTGGTCACATAGCAGAAACAATACAATGCATGCCTTTATTTCTGGGTACACGTACAAATTTATCTCTGTAGGATAGACACATATGTCCAAAGGAGTGTTCTGTGGTGCAGGTACATGGCACAGAACCCACCCCCTGAAGTGGCATGAGTCATCATTTGTTGTTCCACATGTTGACACATGGACAAGGAAGATACTTTCTGTACCCACCATGCCAGCCCCTTCATTGTTACCCGAGTGTAATGTTGAAGTTTGTAATCTGGCAGTTGCCTGTAGGGACTGTAAGCAGTGAGTCATTTTAACAGAGTGTGAATGTGTTGGCCCATTCATGCCTAAGGAGTTTACCGTTCAGAAGCCACATAGGTGTCTAGTGTTTCATTGTGGCTCACATCACAGTACAGGTTGCTAGAGCAGGGGCTACCTGATGTCAGGGTGCTTGCTTAGTCATTGTAGGCCCTGAGCAGGGTGGTGGGTTAGTCTGCAGATGCAAATACATATGTCCGTGTCAGGACCTTGTACTTATTGGCTTGTGTGTTTCACACTTGGGGAGTGTTAACAAATGGAAAAGTTCTAGCTTTGTGTTTCTGACTAGTACATGACTCAACCATTTGTGAAAAAAAACTTGTGATTGTAATCTCTGGGTTTGTCTTTTACACCCAGCAGGTCAATGCCCATCAGAAAAAGGAACTATGGAGAGCCATCGCCAAGAAAGTGTGGACTCTGAGGGTCCAAAGCCAGAGGAGCTCCCATTGTCAGAAGAGGTGGTAGGAACTGAGGCGCTGGTCATCCCACAGGACATTCCAGAGGTCCAGCTGGGGATGTCCTCCCAATGTGGGCAGGGTTCCCATCAGACCATGACTTCCCTAATGGCCTGCATTCTGGTGGTGGCCTACCCAGACCTTGACGGGTGTTTGATGACAGCACAGCAGCCACAAGGGGGTGAGTACAGGGCATATTCCTTCCTGACACATTGCCAAGTAACTATGTTAGGTTCTGACAGCTCCCCCTGGCAATTAGGGATGAGCCATGTGTAACACAGTAGATGAGTGATTGTGTAGACATGTCATGTGTTGTATACTGATGTGCCTTTTCTATTGGCCTGGGGACCTATGACACAACCTGGTACAATCCACATACAACCTGCTCTCCATTGACAACATGTGGCTGTGTACATTGATCAATCCAGTACTGTTTGTTGTTGTAGTGGGTATAAATTATGTGCAACAGACCACTACTCCTCAGTGTTACAGGCAAAAGGAAAGGAAGTGATGGATCACTGTTCTCAACCATGTGTCTGATTAAGTGAGTATTTTGGCATCTGCCACCCAGGGTTAGTTGTCTTCAGCATATGACAAGTGCTGGTGCCTCACTACTGTCTGTAATGTGAAGACGGCCATCATACATGTGACCGGGCCTACATTGTTCTACGGGTACAGCTACAGATCAATACTTTCCCTTGGGAAGTGGGGAATATCTATTGACATGATTTATGTGCCATCGCTGTTGCCAACATTCCTTGTGCCTACATGGCAGCATGTATTCCTTTCTCTTTAGCAAAACATTTGTAAGATGCTGTTTCATGCAAGGTCTACCTGTGTGTTGAGATGATGTCTGTATTACCTCAAATCTATTTGCCTGGCAACCTGTGTGTGGAATAAGACATTTACAATGGGGACACATTTCATGTTGTGCCATATAGAGGAGTGTGTCACTATTGATTAATGGCTGAGACGTACCTTCATGTGTTATAGCATGTCATTTGGTATGTACAACAGCATTAGGAATGAGGGACATGACAGGTAGGCCTAGAGTTTTTTGCCACAATGCGCATTTCTATGGCATTGATGTGGCATCATGTAGCAAAGTGCGTAGCACATGTGAAATGGGGAAGGTTTGTAACCTGACTGTCGGCGTGCATCATGGAATGACTTGCAGTTATGTTGAGATCACATGTGTTTGGGTACAAGCATTCATCCACAGACATCTGGGTTTGCATGACCAAAATAGAGGCAATGATGTAGCTTCCAATTGGGCAAGATGTTCAGGGCCTTCAACAAGTACTTGCAAATCCCTGGTCCTCTCCAACATCCAAGGGACTTATGGTGTCTACTGATGCACTCAGAGTATGTCATTGTAAGGATGCCAGACTTTTGTGGGGATTTCCCTGAGGCAAGTTGATTCATTGTGTTGTGGAGTTTAGAGACATATCTCCATGATATATTGCATGTGATGTCTACAGTGCCCATTTCCATGCCAAATGTGTTCCTATCTGAACAACATTAGTACTACCTCCATAACTCCATTGGGACAAATATCACTTGATGAGGTGTACATTGTGGAACTGCTTCCAATGTGACATGAGTATTTCCATGTCACCTTCTCCGGGCTATTGTGCTGTTGTCAGCAACATGGCAGGATTTTTGTGCCTTATTTCTTATTGTTGGCTCATTATTTATATGAAAAATAGATGTGTGCATGACCTTGTGTGGGACCTCTGGGAATGGACTTGGCATTGGCCTACTATTGTATGACAACAGGTAACTGAGGGATGCTCCATGGGGCAAAACATTAAGGGTGATGAGGTCTCCTACTTGTTCAATTGTTATTGTGATTGCACTCATGCAATTGTAGGTGTCTGAGATACAGATTTTCCTGTGAGAAACCGATGACAGGTCAGTTGGCATGCATGCATATGGTATGGCACATGTATGTGCCACTTAGGTGGAGTTTGTTGCTGGGACCTACTTGACATCATGGTAATGTTTGTTAATCAGAACTGTTGTTCAAGTGTGATTGTGGACATGTGATGACCCTATTTCTCTTTGTATTTGCACCTTCTGAGTACTGTCCTTGTGTTCCTAAGTTTGATTTTTGGTTTGAGCTTGCTCTTGCCCCTGTTCCCTCCACACCCATTCCAAGCCCGAGAGGTCCCAACCCACCTCCCAAAATCATCCCTTCACCTCCAAGTCCTCACCTGTCCCACCTGCCCCCGCAAGCTCCTTCCCACAACAAGAAGAAGCCCACACCTCCTAAGAAATAGCCCATCCCTCCCAAACCCACCCTTCCCAAATCTGCCCCCCACAAATAATCCCTGAGGTGCCTGCCTGCCCTCTTGATGCCCTTTCCTGTGGAGCTTCCCTGCCAGTAATGTAGTCAAGTGAGGCACAATGAGGTGCCTAGACATCTGCACTGCACATGTGGACTGACAAATGGCCTTGACCTTGTGAAATCTGGTTTACAATAAACCCAAACAGCTGTTTTTTGGATATACATTTGTCTTGCAATTCCTTTTGATACCTTTATGTTGTTCCTGAGAAACTTGTGTTGTATGCCTTCAGTTGTGTGTGTTTCAGCCTGCTTGTTGACCCATTTGCTGGTGTTTGCAGTATCTGACTTTGTGGGCAGTGCTGGTGTACCCCAAGGCAAGGGGATATGTTGACTGTATGGATATGTGGGTGTAAATGCAATTGTGGTGTCGTAGCAGAAATCAACTCCCTGCTGAAGAAACCAAAGGCAGACCCAGACAACCCCAAGAACTACCGACAAATCTCCCACTCCCCTTCCCAGCCGAGGTCATCGAAAAAATCCAACAGCCAACTATCCCGGTTCCTGGAAGACAGCAAGGTACTCGACATCTCCCAATCCGGATTCCACAGAAACCATAGCACCGAGACTGCACTCATTGCTGCCACAGACGACATTAGGACCATGCTCGACGAAGGAGAAACAGCAGCACTCATCCTCCTGGACCTCTCAGCAGCTTTCGACACAGTATGTCATCACACTCTCCGCACACGCCTCCAAAACACTGGAATCCGCGACAAGGCACTCAACTGGATCTCATCATTTCTCTCAGGCAGAACCCAGAGAGTCCACCTCCCACCGTTCCTGTCAGAAGCCTCCAGAATCATCTGTGGCGTCCCCCAAGGATCTTCGCTTAGCCCCACGCTCTTCAACGTTTACATGGCCCCCCTCGCCCACATCGCACAAACCCACCACATCAACATAGACGACACTCAGCTCATCCCCTCCCTCACGAAAGACCCTACATCTGCAAAGAACAACCTCCACAACAGACTTCATGCTATCGCCAGCTGGATGGAATCAAGCCACCTCAAGTTAAACACAGACAAGACAGAAATCCTCATCTTTGGCACCAACCCCTCAGCTTGGAATGACTCCTGGTGGCCCACCTCCCTAGGAACCGGGCCCTCACCCACCACCCACGCACGCAACCTAGGCTTCATCATGGACTTCACACTCGGCATGACTCAGCAGGTCAATGCCATCTCCTCTTCCTGGTACAACACTCTCCGCATGCTCCGTAAAATCTTCAAGTTGATTCCCGTCAAAACCAGGAAAACTGTCACCCATGCCCTGGTCAGCAGCTGATTGGACTATGGAAACGCCCTATATGCAGGAATAACAACCAAACTCCTAACAAAGCTGCAAAGAATCCAGAACGCATCTGCCCGCCTCATTCTGGACATCCCATGCCGCGACCACATTTCCCCCAACCCCAGAGACCTTCACAGGCTACCAGTATCAAAGGGGATCACCTTCAAACTCCTCATCCACGCACACAAGGCCCTCCACAACACAGGCCCAGCCTACCTCAACAACAGACTCACCTTCCACACCCCTATCCGCAATCTTCACTCTGCCAGCCTCGCCCTCGCCTCCATCCCCCGCATCCGCTGCACCTCTGCCGGAGGAAGATCCTTCTCTCACCTAGCCGCCAAGACCTGGAACTCCCTACCGCTCCACCTTCACCAGACCCAAGACCTCTTGACATTCAGGAAACGCCTCAAGACATGGCTCTACGACCAATAGCTCCCCCCCAGCGCCTTGAGACCCTAACGGGTGATTAGTGTGCTCTATAAATCATTGATTGATTGATGAATTGATTGATAGCATTGTGATCTGTTTGGTATGGTAAGTATTTCATCTTGTGTTGTCCAATGTGAGCATTTATGGATATAGATTCATATAATGTGTGACAGCTTGAGTTTTGTTTGTGCAGACATGGAGTGTGTTCTGTGTGCTGCCTTTGTTTGCATTTGACTGTGCATATGTCCATTTAGCTGTATGTACCTTTCAGCGACTTCATGTAGATGTATGTGCCATGCAGTTGGAGTTGTATGTGCTTTGTTGACTTATACTTCCACATTGTGTAGATAGGCATGTCATTTGGCTCTAATATTGTTTGTCCCTGAGATACATGTGGAGCCAGTTCTTGTGAAAATGCTGTTTAAGGGGCATGTGCAAAGTGATATGTGCCCCAGTACAGCCTCCCACCTTGAGTGTTCCTGATGCCCCATCCCTATTCTGCAGGCATTGTTTGCATAGTGATCTTTGTATTTTTTTCTCTCTGACTATTGTGCATCCCATTGTCCTTTCATTGTGTGGCAATGTGGGTGATGTGTGTGTCCATTGCAGGGCTGTTAAATGGTAGCGGTGTTTGTGTTCCATGCCATATCCATATATATATATATGTGTTGAATGTGACAACAGTCCATGGCATGTGACAATGTGAGTGTGTGAGTTGTATTTGGAGATGTGATGTTGCTGTGTTGTTAGTGTTGTGTGAGCCAATGTTGTGTACACTTCACTGTCCCTGTGCCTCAGATGAGCAGACATGTCTTTTTGTGTAGTGTTGCAGTGCAGTGAGAGTGACCTGCTCAAAGGGGGCGTATTGTGACAGTGACTGTGTCCTCATTTGTGTACGATTCTGACCCAGGACACAATGACAAGTGTACTTGGTGCCCGTAGTGTGACCTCCATTTCATGTGTGTGAACACAATGATCTATGGTTGAGCGTAATGAAACAGGTAGGTGTGTGTACTTACGAGCGGTTGCATCCACTGCAGAGTGGATTTTTGAGCACCTTCAAGGATCACCAGCAGTAGCAGGACATGTGCTGAGCTCCATAGCGGCACTGGACGTGTAGGGCTGTCTGTAGATGAGTGTCTCCATTTAGACTTACCATTTCCCCCTGCCGAGAAATGACGGCTGGACCGCCACGGTCACATTGGTGGCGTGCAACCTCATGATATGTCCAGCAAAAACGCAGTCTCTGCTGGTCTGTTTGTGCTTCCTCGTGACCGCAGCTGTGTGTGCTGCCTGGCAGTGACGGTGGAACCGCTGCGGTCTTTGCTCCATAGGCCCGCATGAATTGTAATACGGCGGTAAGACTGCCAACCCGATGTCGGTCGGACCACCAACGCTGCCATTGCATTCCACAGACTGCCAAACTCCTAGTGAGGCCCACAGTGCTAAATGACGGATTTCAATTTTGCGTAATTTTTCAAAAATGTGGTGTAATTATGCAAATGCACATTTTGCAAATGTTGCACACAACTAAACTTGGTACCTACCTAGTATGAACTACTGTAAGCAATACATATAACACAAGCGGGAAGTCTAGGATCTTGTTTGATGATGAGCGAGATGCCCTCTGTAGAAGGGACTAGAAGCTAAAGGGGTCTTTAGTCTAGAAGAGAAGAGAAACTTCTTATTGAGCCATGCTTTCAATTGTTTTGATTTCCCTGTATCTTTTATCATTTCTCCCTTCTTCCTTCCACACCCCCACCGTTGAGACCATTCTACTTGGAATGTTCACAGCATGCCTGATCATTGTATTGCTATAATGCAAAGAAGAGTAAGAGGATATAATAGCTCAGATATATTAACACGGATCAATTACTTTTGCTTGATTTAAAAGACATTTCTGCATTTACTTTAAACATAGGGCCTTGATTTAACTAAGGATAGACTGGATTGTGACGCAAAGTTATTACAATAGACTGCGATTAATTCAGTCATTCCACCCATCACTTTTTTGTTTACCTCAGGGCAACATGTTGATTTTCTATCCTTTACACAAACAAAATAGCTCTGTGGGAAAATAACTCTGTTAGGGCTCCGTTGCACGAAGGATAAAGGATAAAAAACTGTGCAGTGCCAGATTTACCGAAATTCACGTGGTGATGTTTTCATCCATGACACATTCCCAAAAAGGCTACTTAGCGTGACTTACAGGGACACAAGGACACCCTCTGAAACAATTTCATACGTGAAAACATTTGCAACAGGGCAAGCAGAGTTACACGTGTGTATTTGCATAAAGCACGTCACGTATAATCTATATGTGAAATATACGTAGAAATTTCTTTACGCCTGGTTTCACGTGGTGTTTGGTCTTTACACAAATCCGGGTTAGGCTATTTAATCTGCACGTCTTTGTGTCAAAACCTAGGGGTGTTTCAGTGGGTTTCCACTAGGCGATTCCTCTTAGTATACATTAGCAGGAAGTTGCCACTCTGTAGTGCAATGGGTTTTTAGTATAACGCAAGGCGTCAAGTTCTCAGGTAATTAACTCTAGTTTTCAAAAGCTGAACTGTGTTGGGACAATTTGAATCGCATGGGCGTACCTGCAAACATTTTGTTCATCTGGGCCTTGATGCCATGATCCACGGTCCTTCAAAAAAATCTGCTGTTCTATTTGTAGCCGTTTAACAGTTAAAAATTATGGGGGTCATTCTGACCCTGGCGGTCATGGACCGCCAGGGCCAACGACCGCGGAAGCACCGCCAACAGGCTGGCGGTGCTTCCGGGGGCATTCTGACCGCTGCGGTAAAGCCGCGGTCAGAAAAGGGAAGCCGGCGGTTTCCCGCCGGCTTCCCGCTGCCCCAGGGAATCCTCCACGGCGGCGCTGCAAGCAGCGCCGCCATGGGGATTCCGACCCCCTTCCCGCCAGCCTGGTTCTGGCGGTTTTCACCGCCAGAACCTGGCTGGCGGGAACGGGTGTCATGGGGCCCCTGGGGGCCCCTTCAGTGCCCATGCCATTGGCATGGGCACTGCAGGGGCCCCCTAACAGGGCCCCACATAGATTTTCAGTGTCTGCGTGGCAGACACTGAAAATCGTGACGGGTGCAACTGCACCCGTCGCACCCCTTCCACTCCGCCGGCTCCATTCGGAGCTGGCATCCTCGTGGAAGGGGGTTTCCCGCTGGGCGGACGGGCTTTCTTCTGGCGGTCGCCCGCCAGCCCAGCGGGAAACTCAGAATGAACGCCGCGGTCATTTGACCGCGGTGCGGTCATTCGGCGGCTCCCGCCGGGCGTGCGGTTACCACCGCCGGCGGGAGTCAGAATGACCCCCTATGTTTCCAAATGTTTCATTTGCTTTCTCTTCTCTAAAATACTGCAAAGTTATTTGAAATAGGTGCCACGGTTGTGATATTTTAATTTCCTTCAGTAGGTGTAATCATTTTTCGCGTGATTGAAATTGTCAGACTGTTCTGTATTATTAATTTTCATAATCAGTATGCTTCCGTCGTTATCTGCAAGATTACTATATCAAGGTGAAATATATAAGAACTTTTATTTAATCTGTGAGAATTCCTAGTCACACTCCAGCATACCCAATGGCTGGAAAGCTACTCAACTTTACAAAGCTATTTTTTAATTGCCTCTATCCTATATTCATATATTAATACAAAAAACATATTATATATATATATATACATATATATATATATATATATATACATACATCAATGTTGTAAGGGTTCGCTACCGTGCCAGGGGCTCGTCTCAATAAGTACAACACCAATGCGTTTCGGCCCTCACCCGTCCTTGATCAAAGCTGCAGTGACTGCTGAAAAGTGTCTGTGTGAGTAAACCTGTTTCACTGTCTTCTGAGTGAGCGTGCATTCATTTGATTGTTGGCTGTTGAAATGTCTGCCGGGGCGCTTCTCCGCCACACGCTCCACCCCCCCAGGGTATCGGTCCCTGTTTGGAGCAACATTGTGAGGAGATATATATATATATATAATTACTGTACAATTTATATAAAAAAGAAACTCAAACATGCAAAATTATATATAAAATATTGAACTATTAAAAAAGTAAAACAAAAGTACATTTCAAATACCTCCCACACTAGTGCCCTAAAGTTCCAACAACCACGAAATGAAATAAAATAATAACAGAAAAAAATAACAAAGTATATTGTTTAAAAATATATTGAAACTATAAAACTATTAAACACAAATGTAACATGATATAAATAATGAATATCCGAGTTAGTAAAACAATGAAAACATTTAACACAATCATACAATGAACAAGTAAAAAATTATTATTCTATTGCTAAAATTATCTATTAAATAACTTAAACAAATATACATAATTAATACCTATTTAGCAAATTACAACTTATATAACATGATAATAAATTTGAAATGAATTTTTAAAATGCTTTCTACCCTATTCCCCTACAAACACAAACCCCAAGACAATAAAGTTGACATAACATAAAAATACACTTTAAAATGTATTACTAAATAAAAGAAATTCTAACAAAATAAACATATCATTAAAATAATAAAAGTGTATAATACAAAAACTAATGAAACAATTTAATTTAGAAAAACGATAATATGCACAACTATATTTAAAAGAAACTATATAAAAGAGCTAAAAATAATAGTCTTACCTACTATATGCTGTCCCACTCAAGTTTTGTCATCACAATATTTTAGTCACAATATTTGTCCCTCTCAATATTTTTCACACTGTAGTTTTTTCAGAATACCCAACCACCAGTTCAAACATAACCCATTGCAGGTCTAGCTCTCCAAGATGGAGAAGGAGATACTATTTCCCCAACTCACCTCGATACAGAATTCTCACACTTTATCATAGATGGCTTTTTTGCAAATGACACAGGTAGCCTAAAGGACACCCAGTATTAACTTTCATTAATGTTACAAAGGAAGCCACACTGCCCCAGAGCCGCCTTTTGAACACTGTCTAATCAATGGGTATATCCTGTTTTCATGGTGGCAAATAAATTCTAACCAGCATCACTAATAACCACTTGACTCAACTTATCAGAGGCCTGACAAAATATGACATAGTTTTCAAAGACTGCTGCCTCACTAACATTTCAGTAACAACTAATTCTTCTTGCCACACACACGAACACTTCACATATCAGGAGGCCAACATAACATTTGATGCTACATAAGGAACATCAAGAAGTGTGCCAAAGAAGGACTAGGAAACAGACCTCTTAAATTACACATAAAGAATATAGAATAGCATTCCACTAGACACATGGCCCATTCCTTCACTTTTCTAGTTTGCAAAAGAACTGTAAAAATTGACCTTTTCAAGTAGAGCCTCATGCACCATCAAGAAATAACCTTGTGCACATAGCAGACCGTTAGGTTATAATGAATATCACCCTTTGCTTATAATCCCAAATAATCATATACAATCTTCAGTGTAGAGTACCTCATTGCCTGCCAGTTAGACTTAAACTATATAAGTATCAACACAAATATAGTAAAAACAGGCTAACATTTATTGTCAGATTGAAGAACATTTCAGCTAGATGATAACAACATAGATAGCATTTTCTAGAGAATATTGGAATACCCATGTACATATAATAAAATGTTTTTCTAATAATAGTTATATGCCTGATCATGGGCTGTTTCCTATAAACACATTTTTGTCATGTTAACCATCTAACGTGAGACAATGGTGTAACCCTCTGGGCACATACAGGCTCATTACGAGTTTGGCGGTCTCACCGTGGGACAACCAAACTTGCGGTGAGTATGCCACCGCCATGGCAGTAGCATCCCCCTGCCCTATCACAATGCTCCTGCCGGTCATTCTGTCAGGAACAGTGCTATGAGATAGCCATCCGCTCCATTAAAGGAGCCAAGTGTTATCTCGCAGCACAAAGGGGGCCGACCAGCCACCATGGAATACATATTATAGACAGTCCGCATTCTGACGGTGCTGGGCAGGGGGGCTCTTCCACTGCCCATTCGATGGACAGTGCAAGGGCCCCTGTGGCCCCAGAACACTCTCACTGCCAGCCTTTCGATGTCGGTGAGTTGTAATCAGCCAGGCGGTGCTGAGTTCATCATGTCGTCGAGAACCATGTTCCCAGTGGTGAGTCCACCAACCAGGGTTGCAATTGGGCAGTCGGACCACCTGGAGTGCGGTGATCCGACCGGCAATGCAAGTGTGCGGTCCTCGGACTGCCACACTCGTAATGAGGCCCATAGACACCCACATATGCCCACAGTAATTTACCGTCACTGACAGGTCACCTTTTTTATCTTTTTCCCTTAGCACAGCTGGCTAGAAGCAAGTATATGCCCATGGGGTCTAAATAATCGACCACCAGTTGTTGGCCACAGTATTCTGCTCTCACATAACGGGGCCTCAAGTCAAAATGATCCTAGAAGTAAGACCTTAGCCACACATTTTTTTCTAAAGGCTTTTTATGGATTGAAGTGAATTAGGAATCAATAGTCAGTAAGACAAATTTAATAAATAATTTCCAAAGTTTCCAGAATGGCAATACATGGCTTCGTTAAATTGTGTTCATCATGATTACAATATTAAACTGAGAAATAAAACTATATTTCATGACTAAATACAAGCAATCAAAGCATTGCAGTAGGAAATGATTTCATGGGAGAAGAGGAATTGATAGCCTTTTTTAAATAGTAGCCAGATAAGGCAAACTTCTTATAACATTTTTTCCCCAATAACACTAAATATGATATTCTACTTCTCAATTTTATTTGGTCAAAGTTACTCCTGTGAGTAAGTTGTTTCAAATAAAATATATTATGATCTCTAAATGAGAAAGGCTGCATGGAAAGTCACAACAGAATTCTCAAGAGTGTATACAATTTAAAAATGGATTACTAATTTAAGCTTTCTAGTCAAAGAGTGTATCATAAGATCATAAGCTTACATAATACAACTGTGTTGATAAAGCCTGTTAATTTTTCAAAGCTACATCAATTGTAAGAATGACCCTACACATAATCAATTATTTTGCCCATTATGAAATCCGAAGCAGAAATAAGATGGGGCCACTCCCTTGTAGGGACAAATCCAGTAGGTGAGTACCACATTTTCTGTTGACTGAATGTGTGTACTAGTGTGTCCCATAATACCGATTCTGTACTATGACTTTGCTGGTGCTCTAAGGCTTGTCACAATTACAGTATGATAGGAAATAGGAACAAATTAATCATTTTTAGAATAAGTGAGTTTGTTGGGACTTTGGGTTGTCAGGAACCATAAAAATACTCACCAGTCAATTGGAATACCCAGGTCCTCTTGCATAGAAACAAAACTAATTTGTTAAACTGCATTGGAAAGTTATCAGTTCCTGGCAAGGCCACATCGAATGCCACCTATGTTTGTAGATCTCACATGCAAAGTCACTGGCAGGCCTTCTTAGTGTTTTCCCAATCCAAGATGGTAGTGTTATTATTAAACTTGATTGACTTCTTCCTTTCAAAGATAATAACAACTCTTCAACCAGGAACGTCCTGGTCAAGACCAGCAGCACAATTCTAAAAGGCACCTCAACATATGCTGCAGTACCTGGCAACTGTGTGCTTGTTGAGGTTTCTCTACATCTCACTCTAGTTCACATCTGGTCTCCCTTCATGTAAACCTTTGTTGTGTTCCTTTGTTCCTTTAAGAAACTTACTGTTAGACCTGGCAGCCTTAGGGTAGTCTTCCTCACAACTTCTTGCCTGCCTCTCTCTATTTTCTAACCTTGTTTTTGCTGGCTTTAGGACTCTGTGCACCTTACCGCTGCTAACCAGTGCTGTTGTGTGTGTGCTCTCTCCCCTAAATCATGGTAACATTGGTTGATCTCTAATTGGCATATTTAATTTACCTGTAAGTTTACCTATAAGTCCCTAGTAAAGTGCACTACGTGTACCCATATGTCACCCCTAAGGTAGGCCCTATATGTCCCAGAGGGAAGGGTGCAATTTATTTAAAAGGCATGACGTATACTTTTAAGTTCTACATGTCATGGTAGCGAAAAACTCCCAAAGACGTTTCTTACTATAGCATGGCCTATCTCTCCCATAGGATAACATTGGCTTTGCTTTTTTACAAGTGTAACTCAGAATCTGGAAGAGATACGTTTGTCAGATTTGGTGTGCCTGGACTCACAATCCAAAATCACAACTTATGGTGAAGTCTGTTTCTCAAATTACATTTCTGAAAATAACACTTTTAGAAAGTTGCCATTTTCTTACTTTAGCCATTTGGTGCCTGATGCCTGTCTCAAATACACTTGTGGAGTGACAGCTGAACTTGTGCATTCCCTCTAGTCAGCCAGAGACAAAGTGAGCTTAATTGTGACTGATGGGCCATCCACAGCCTGATGGGCCATCCTGGGCAGGATGGGAGGGACGGGCTGACACACCTGAATGGGCAGTGTCCTGCCCCACACAAAGATCTACATACCTTCCTGTATTGTCTTGAGCCAGGGCAGGAAAGGAGGGCCTCAGTGCACTTCAAATACCTTTATTTTAAGTCTTCCCCACTTCAAACACACAACTGGGTCTAAGTACTGGACCTCTCACACCACCAACTCATTACACTTTTGGACCTGTGGATACCCTGCCAGGAAGAAGAGCTGCTGTGTTGGTTTAAGGACTGTCACTCTGTTGGAATCTTTCACCATATGTTCATGAAATGTAAATTTGGCTATCAAGTAACTGGCCATTATAATTATGATTCTTTATGCCTAGATTATAGTCCTGCCTGAGGGATATTAGAGTGCTTAAAGTCTTGTATCAGGACCAGTGTTTTTCTCTCACCTACCTCTTCTTCCCTGTTTCCTTTGGGTCAATTGTATTGCTTGCAAATCATTCAAACAAATATATTTAGAGGTAAGAGGCTTGGCGAGTTGCATCCACCTTTCCAGTATATGTGTCAGCATCTGACACCTGGTGAGTCTCCTCACGCCTCTATAGTTCTGCGATCTATCGCAGGGGGTTTCCCCATTCCTGGAAAGGGGATCCAAAAGCACCCTCTAGCCCTGGTGTGTCATTGGTAAATGTGTGACTGTGTGCATTAGCATTTCTGTGTCTCTGCTGCCAGATGGAAACAGCACAGACCATCAGAACTGAGAAATGATTAGAGTAATTGGTCTCTGTTTCTGCTTATCTCCTGAATTGTATTCTTTAACATCTAACCAAGTGGTTAGTAAATCCTTTAATATAAACGGCCTTGAATCTAATCTCCAGACATTCCAGAAATTACTTAAAACACTAGCCTTGTGGGGTCCTTCGGGTGACCATGTCATGGGGCGTAGACTCTTGGGTTATCCATCTCCACATAATCACTCTCCAATCTACCTGTACCCACTTTGGCTCCATAGCTTTCATTATCCTCTTGGTTTCTCTCTGCTTTTGACTCTTTTTTATCTTCCTTAAAGGCACTGTCAGCTCTGTAAAACATAAATGAATACAATCTAACACTATTTTACGATGTAAGTTCGTCAGATTTTGTGCTTTTCTTAATTACAGCAGACCGTGTTTTACCAAACTATAGCATAAAAACATGATCTTTTATGTTTATATTGTGATTACTAAAATGTTGTTTTAAATATCCCAAGTAAGTGAATATTGCCTAATTACGAATCTGGTGGTCATAGGACAACCAGGTTCGCGGTGGCAGTCAGACCGCTGCTGCTGTGGCTGTGCGACCACCACATTACGACCCTGGTGGTCCGACCGCCAGGGGACCACCGTCCCTGCTGGGATCAGTGATCCCAAAGGGCTGACGGTGGGTGCAGGATGCAATCAGCTAGGGTGGCACTGCATGCAGCGCCACGCTGCTGATCACAACCTGGTTCTCTGCCTGCCTTTTCACAGCAGTTTTACCACCATGAAAAGGCTGGTGGAGAACAGGCACAGGGGTCTCCCTGCTTATCACCCTTCTAATTATGCATTATGAGGGTGCTGGTGCCCCCTGCAGCGGCAGCATTGCCGATGGCTTGATTATGATCCGGTGACAATGCTGAGCTACTTTCTTGTTGAGCTGACTGGTAGAAACCTTCATTTCCACCCGTCAGCCCAGTGGGAAAGTCATAATGGGGCCGTCGGAGAGGTCGCCACTACAGTGGAGGCCACCCTGTTGCGAGTTTGGTGGACGCGTGTTCCCATCCACCAAACTCATATTCAGGGCCATAGTTATTTAGTAATTTATTAAAATTGTTGTCAACAATATAGTATATATATTATTCAGGTATGTAATTTCATTTTGTCTATATTTCTGTGATATTTAAAAAAAATATCATATTTAATTTCAATTAGTAAAATGTTTTAGGTAAAGGATTTTGTTTTTATTTAAAGATTTTTTTAATCTGTTTTTTTTCAAATTATTAATGATCTTTTTAGTTTTTCAATATTAATTTCTAATGCTTATGTTATATATTTTTATTATGTGGAAATGTAGTTTTTTATATTAGTGTTATATTTAGTGTGTTTTAATGTGGGATGTAGGGATTCCAGAAGAAAAGTGTGGGGATTCCGTTCTATGTGATGTTCTCTTTTAACTAATGAAAAAATTATATTTTTGCATAATTTTGTCATAAAATATGTCAAATGCATTTTTGTTTTTTTAAATGTATTTGTCTAATTAAGACTATAGCTGCACGTTATTCTTTTGAGTGACTATTATTTTTTGGTCTTTAGACCTTTTATTTTTTACAACTGATACCTAATTTACTTTAAATCATTTAATAAAAATGCACTTTTTATATTTTTGATATGATTTGCATATATTTGAGCTATTATTGATATATTTCATATACATTTAAAAAAAAATGAAAATATTTAGGGCCTCATTACGAGTTTTGCGGTCTGATGGTAAGACATCCACGGTGGCAGCCGCTAAAAGACTGACATGTTGGCGGTCATACAGACTGTTGTATTATGAGTTGCACAGGCATGACCGAATAAACTCAGCAAAATTCCAACACCACCAGGACACTGGAGGTGGGAAAGAGGCGGTTCCACACCAGCACTGCCAGCCCATCAAAAATCCTCCAAACCAATTACGACCCACAGAACACGATAATGGTTCTCCCATGGCAGTAAACCAATGGCGGTGCAAACCGCGTCAGTCAGTGGTCTACACAGCAAAACACCACACCACATTGGATAGTTTGAATTCCACACACCTGACACACATCCAAACACCCGACACACCTACAAACTGCATTATTAAACACCCCTCTTCAAACCCCACAATCCTTTATATCAAAAATGCCATACACAGCAATCTAGACACCGCACACAGAAATTAGGAACCATAGGATAGGCACCCCTCAGCACTCCAAATACCACTCATACCACACCTGCACATCATACATATCACATAATTTGTTGCCACACATCAGACACCACCAGTCACCCACTCACAACACAGCACGCACACACCATCACTCATTTATTTTCCTTATTGTGTTGTCCACCACAACCATGTCCCCACAAAACCATCCCCGCTTCACAGCAGAAGAATTGAGGGCCATGGTGGATGAAAGCATCAGAATAGAGGCAAACCTATTTGAAGCACAAGTAAAACAAACCTCTATTGCCGGGGAAATGGATATGTGGCAAAATATAGTCGACTAGATAAATTCTGTAGGCATCTAACCAAGCACAAGGGAGGACATCAGGAAGAAGTGGAACAACCTCATGGGGAAGACACGTTCTATGGTTGCCAGGTACCAGCTGGCAGTCCTCAAAATTGGTGATGGGCCCCACCTCCTCCCCCAGCATTCACATCATGGGAGGAGAAGGGCTTGGACATCCTGAGAGCTTGACAGGAAAACCTGGGTGAGTGGAGTCGGGTAAGTCACAACACTCAAAATGTCACCCTAAGGTTCTGTCTTGCATGCTCACTGATTATCTTTTGACACCTTAGCAGACAACACATTCACCACCCCTGTTTCCAATTGTCCAAATACCCCTTTCTGGCATACCATATGTCAGGGCACAGTGTCTGTGTATGAGATGGGAAGTACAGGGACTGGCAGCACTACAACTCCCAGCAGGCATTGTTCTACTATTAAAAAAACCTGAACAGTGTACCATAGTGAAAAAAGCCTTGCATGTCAACTACACAATCGACTAAACCTACGTGAATGATCTACAATTTTACAGTCTAGGGCAATGATAGCAATACTATGGGCATCTGCCAGTACAATACCACCAACACACAGCTACAGTTGTGTCCTATGCTAAAATGGCCCTTTTACCTCCCATTACCTATTGAAAGATTCTCACCGGGGGGAAAAACACATATGTGCAGTGTGCTACACTAGTTGTAACCTGATATATATGGCCAGGTAGAATGGTTACCCCTAATCTGATGTACAAGTCAGTTTCCACTTGACATTCTGCAGCTGTCTGGTAACTTAATACTGAACTGCTGCTGACTGGGAGGTAACATGAACAGTATAAAGCCAACCAGTAGACAAGATATGAGACTATCAACAGACATCCAACTATCAAGTTATCCTGTAGCAAGGTGTATCTTATAGGAATACCCTGTATCCCATACAGCTGTACCCCAGATTTGAAAGCAGGTGTCACTGTCATATCAGGGAATCAAGCAAAGCCTTTCTGTACATGGATCACAGCAGCATCAAAAATTGATACCACATGTTGCATTGTAATCTGTAACTGCCTGTTCCAGTCTACAACTGTCAGCCTTACCCTGCCTACATCGACCCCTCTCCGCCCTGTTGCATCTACATCCCAAGCAACCATTCGCCCCCAAACCTGTTTACCAAGGACAGTTACAACCATCATGTGCCCCACAGTACTGGTACCGGAGTCACCATTAGAAAACCCTGACAATGAAGGACCTGGCACCAGTGAGAGTGGGCAAACTGTGCCAAGGGTACAGGCCCTTAGGGACAGACTGTGTGGGAGGGATGGTGTAGGCCAGCGGATTGACAGCTCCTAGGGATACAGCTGGCCAGGACACCATCTCCCAAGTCTAGGGAGCCTTCCAACAGTCCCAAGACATGATGGGCCAAGTACTTGCCATGATGAGGGAGATTAAGCAGCTGCAGAGGGACAACCACAAGGAAGTCATGCAAAAGTGGAAGGCCAAAAATGCCAACATGGCCTCCCTAACAGGGGTCTGAGAGACATTACACCACCCGAGCAGTTTATGTCCTCAACGGCAGACCCCTTCCATTGGCCATGTAACATCAGCCTCTCCTATATCTGTGGCAGCCAGTGGAATGGAGCCTCTGCAAGGGGAAGGATATGCCTCAGACACCCCAGCCTCTGGAGCTAAAGAACCCCTCCCACAAACGTGGACATCCACCAAAACATCCAGGAGGAGCAGATGTCAAGACTTCAACCACTGCCAGGAAGTGATTCTCTACTCATTGGTTCATCATGTGTGTCACAGATACACCCTGCTGACTGTTTTTGACCACTCTCCATTTTCCAATGGCAAAAGGACACTGGACTTGAGACTCAAAATTTTGTAGCAGCTACCCTGATAAGTACATCCACCATGACTGAACCCTACACTATTTGCACTTAATAATTTGATCACATTCCTTAAATTTTCCTGTGCACTTGTAAATAAACACAACTAAACCACATATCATGTTTGAGAGTCATTTTTCTGCGATATTGAACAGTTAACTGTGATTTGTTTTGCTTACACATGATATTCACATATGTACCAAATCTGTTAAGTCCCATATCACATGTACTGTTGAATCTGGGTCAGCTATGTGTATAATTATAAAAAAGGACATACTCCTAATCCCCTTTATTGCACTTTCCTGCATATAGGTTGACAGCATGCCAGATAGCACACAGTGCAGTACAACTTCACAACTTAATACTTCAGCAGAGGTGTGAATAACAAGCACCTCACAGACCAATGAAGTCAGGAACATGTCAGTCTTTGCCTATGCAAATAGGTCAACAGATTGGTTCAATTAGTCATCAGCTAAAGTCTTATCACATACCCATACCATACCATACCTCCCAAATGACCATACCCCATAATACAGACAGGTCAGTGGAACTGTCCACATTCATTGAACCTTCTACTTATCATGGTCAGGAATCTGTAGGTATGCTACTCACATATGTTAGTCTTGATACACATGCACAGTGGCCTGCAATGAGAAAACACAGCGACAGCTACATACAAGTGAAATAGCACCATCATCATCAACGAGAGGGTTGAGCTTATGGATTATACAGGATGAGATTTGTCAGAGACACAAGACCACACATATGAATCCCTTGGACCTTGGCACACAGGTCTAATGTGTGGAAGAGTACACTACATCCCTCTGTCCTGACAGTCTGGGCATGGAACTCATACAGCACCAACATAATGCCATACAGTACCTGGATCTATTCATGTTCACTTCACATGTCAGACCTGTAAATCCCAGCTGCCCGTGACACAATTCAGAATTGAGCACACAAGGATGACCTTGTAAAGAAATCTACAAAGTAAAATGTAATACAAAAGGTATAGTCAGGTAATAGTAATGAAGACCTATAAAGAAATGTCCCAAATACAATAGTAACACTGATTGTGCAGTATGACAAACATTAACAAAGGTAGTACAATTTTGCATGCACACCTGAGCTATTGACTGCTAAGCAACTAATGAACTGTAAGATGGTCATACACAGACGCTTCTCAAACATCTTTAAGTCCCCCAATAACCCACTGAGTCAAGTATTTACAGAACAAAACATACCTACAGTCAGTTGAAGTGCAGATTTATGAGATCTGCCCAGCTGTCTCCCCCTTCATCCTCATCACAGTCATCCTTACTTGGCATTTCTGTATTCTCACTCGCTGGAACTGCTGGCTCACCCTCATCTGGTCTATATGGGATCTGACTCTCAGGGAGAGATTGTGGAGCATGTAGCAATGATTTGACACAATTTTCCAGAAGAGTAGAGGAGGGCTCCACCAGACTTATCAATGCAATGAAATATGGCCTTCAGGAACGCATAAGTCTGCTCCATGACACGCCTTGTTCTTCCATGGACCTCATAAAAGCAAATTTCCCCTGGCGCGTTTGGGTATCTCACTTGTGTCAATAACCAGGGACCATCTGGGTAGCCAGAATCTCCTGTAAGGAATCGTTACATGTGTCCAAACATAAATCTTTGACATCCTTACATTTGGCAGCAGAAGTAAGATACTGACACACATAAACATATATGACTTACCAACGAACCAGGCCCTCTCTGTGTACTGTTGTGTAATCAGCAGTGGGATATTGCTGTTCCGCATGATGAAGGCATCAAAAACTGAACCTGGGTACTTTGCACATACTTGGGAAATGGTGAGGTCCACCAAACAGACTACTTGGACGTTTATGGAGTGGAAGTTCTTCCTGTTCTCATAGACCTGTTCATTGCAATTTTGGGGAACCAATGCTATGTGGGTACCATTAATGACTCCCACCACATGTAGGATGTATGCCAAAGCAGAAAAGTCAGTTTTCACCTGGGCCAAATCTTTACATTGTGAAAATCAGATATAGCTGTCCAGGTGTTTCAACAGTGCTGTGAGGACATCCTTCAAAACCAAACTGAACATTAGCTGTGACACCCCTGCAGTTAGGGCCACAGTATTTTAAAAGGAGATTGTGGCCTGGAAGTGCAGCATTGACATGACTTATACAATGGGTGGAATGCTATTGGGATGACAAATGGGAGGCATCAGATCTGGCTCCAACTGATGACAGAGATCCATGATTGTCTGCCTAGCCAGGTGGTAGATCTGAACGACATGTCGATCCTCCATGGTCTGCAGGTCTGCTAGTGGACGGTACACTGTAGGTTTTCTGACCCTTCTCAATCCAGGGTAACTAGATGAAGGAATATAAGAAGGTATGTCTATCAGTCATTGTGTCCACTGTAAGTGTGAAATTACATGTGTCACAGATGATGCTTGGACATGCCATATGAAATAGTTAAACATGATACAGAGGAAGTACAAAGTGAAATAATTTCTTATTGCTGCAATGTCATCCCCTTACCTCGATTATGACTAGAAAATGGATACACATGTCACTGAAAGTCTCAGTGAAAATGACATTCTTACCATGTTTCACATATGATAGACACTAAAACCATGTAGCCAATTGCCATTAGGGTGCAGACTATGCCACTAATGATACGTTACTCACATGTCATGAATATTACAACATGTCTATTAAATCAGATTTTAAATACATGGTTGCTCAAAGCCAGCACTGAAAACGATGGCATAGATATGCTTTTGACCTTGTGCTGCATCTTTATTTTAACTGTTCCGACCATCTAAGGACCTTAAAATGGCAGCTGCCTGACCTACTGTACTGGACATTAGAAAATGATCTACATACACTGGCAGAAGTCATCATGTCAGTAGGCGGATAATACCATGGCAGGTATCGCCATTGGAACACATTGCCTCCTTTGGTAGTCTTGAGCTAATGCCGATGTCTGCCTGCGGTGATGGTGTGTTATGCGGTGAATGTGACCGCCATTTCATACTTCATCTCACACTTGACTCCTGATACTGCTGCCAGCAAGACCTTCACAACTTGAGCTGCTGTGTACTGCCTCTGGGAGCAATCATGCCACATCCTATAGGTGATAGAGCCTCTGCCTTCTCACCTGAGGAGCTGGAGAAGTTGGTGGACAAGGTCCTACCCCTCTATGGACAGCTCTAAGGTGCACAAACATTTATTTAGCCCTGGGTTCTGCAATGTCGGTCCTGGAGAGCCAAATCCATGCCAGGTTTTAGCATATCCACATTGAGATGAATGTAGTTATCTTAAAATCTGGCATGGATCTGGCTCTCCAGGACCGACATTGAAGAACCCTGTCTTAGCACAACTATAGTTCGTAACACTAAGCAAAGGCTGATGGGCAATGTTTCTGATTGTGTCTTTAAAGTCAGTAGGGTGCCAAAGTTTTGATATAATGGGATGAGTTCCTGATCATGTACTTATGTTTGGTGACAGATTTTGAGTCCTGAAACATTGAGGAGAGTGTTAGATGTATGTTTCCTGATCCACCTTCTGACTGATGCACAAGGTTAGTCGAGTTGGTATACCAGACTCCTCCGGAAATGCCATATTTGCAAATGTGTTTGTTCATATGTGATAATATGACAGCTGGTGCTGGAGATGCATGTGGTCTTCCTGTTTCGACTTCACTTTTGGCCTCACTGCATATGCTCATCTCTCACTGGAGGGGATGTTAGTAACCCTGCCAGTTTTAGTATGGTACATGTTGACATGACATATTTTTTTATCTATGTCATCCATGCAGGTCAATGCCCATCAGAAGAAGGGGATTTGGTGTGCCATCGCCAAGAAAGTGCAGACCCTGGGGGTCCACAGCTGGTGGACCTCCCACTCTCCGCAGAAGTGGGAGGACCTGAGATGCTGGTCCTGGAAGACTACAGAGGCCCAGGTGGGGATGTCCTCCCAACAGTGACTGGGTACCCGTCGGACTATGACCCCTGTGATGTCCCGCATTTTGGCGGTGGCCTACCCTGAGTTGGATGGGAGTTTGAAGGCAGCACAGCAGCCAAAAGGGGGTAAGTACAGACCTAACTCATGTTTGTCCATTTACCAGGTGATTGAGTGAGGGAACAGAATGTTGGCTCTGAGAAAGTGCAAAGTGTCACAGATCTCCTGTGTACACATTGATGTACAATAGCCATCTATAGCACACAGGTGTGCACATGCAAATGTATTTAGAGGCATATTACTCAACTATGTTGTCCCCTCAGTACAATAGCCTATTATGGTGCACATATGACTGTGTTATATGTGTACCACTATACAGCATTTTCTACTCTGGTGATTAATAATACCCACCCACAGGCCCATCATCCCAATGTCATAGTGGTAAGATGTATAGGTCCTTGATCTCTGTCCTCTGCAACGTCTCAAGAATCCTGTCTATGTGCATTAGTAGTTTTCTAATTCTTTCTGATGAGTAACAGCAGCGTGTGAGGCTGTGATGTCCATCTGACTTGGCACATGACATATAAGGTTAACATCGTCACACCTGTTAGAAGGTAACCCCCCTTGGTAAGTGAATCATGCATCATGCATGTTGAATACCATTGAGGTGTTCCAACATTTCTATGGGCACACATACATTGGTATCAGAAGGTACGAATGTTACAACCTTGCTGATGTTCTGTTAGTGGAAAGTGGGCAAACAGCAATGTGCTTCGGCATACTGTTTTAGGCATAACTTATAGGCAATGGTAGCCTATTCACAGTTACATTCTTGACAGATATGTTTCAACTTAATTTATCTTTTGAAAAATTCAGTGATGAATCAACATTTGAAATAGTTATGTCTACTTGCTATTGCTATGAAAGATGTGGAAAATGAGTCATGGCTGTTTGGGAGCCTAATGTTGGCAATGACACCTATGTGGCGCTGGTGTGGTAGTTCACATGCACATGTGAGTAGTAATGTAAGTGTATCTTGGCTTGTGGCCTGCATCCTGGTAGATGAACCTGTCATGTTAGCAATGCATGTGTTTTGGCCCTGTGAATCCTCCACAGACAGGTGTAAGGCTTGCCATGTCTAATGTGTGTGTAGTGATGTACCCACTCAGTCAGTGGCCCATGGATGGACTAATTGCACAATTAGGTAGGTCTGATTGTCAACTTTATGTATAGTATAGTAATTCTTATGTCAGGTACACTGTTTATGACATCTTGTGGTTGTGTGTGGGACATAGGTCTGAGCTAACTTGGCCCCTACTTGACTGATGGAGTTTGTTTTTAGAAGACCAATGACCCAGATGACTAGGTCCGAATTGTATTTACAATATTTGATACATCATTATTGGTGCATGTGTGTGTGACACGTGTGCTGGCTCCTTTACCTGAAATTGAAATGTATGGCAATATCAGTTGTTACAGGTTTGCATGTATCCATTGTGTAAAGTGATAAGTATGTGAAATGAAGAAGGTTTGGCTTGTCTACACTAGAGTTGCTTTTTGCCTTTACTTTACAAAAGGTGTCATAGTCTGGTACATGACATCAGAGTAAAATATTTGTAAGTGTTGAGTATGTGTTTTTGATTAGTCATAAGCAATTTCAAATTCCTAAGCTATTGCTTCATTGTTATTTGACCATGCTGTTGTGGATACGGAACCTGTATCATGTGGCAAAGTGACCTTGTAATGGTGTGGTCAGTGTGACTGGTCAACTTAATTCTGGGTATTGTAGGTGTCAGTTAGGTAGCTTAACTGGTGCTTAACAATGTGCTTATTGAGGGACATATTTCATATTTTGTTGTGACATGATGTCGGCACTTTACTGGCACTACATAATGGAAGTGTTATCTTGTGAATGTGATGACCACACATGAATTCTCTTTCTAGGCAACGGAACCAGCAGACAAAGGAGACAGGGCACAGCCAAGTGGGAAAACATCTGGCCACGGAACCTCCAGCCACAAGAACACGACAGTGAGGAACCCAGTGGCCCGGAGGGCGAAGGGAGTACCACCAGCAAGACTGGATCCAGTACATCTTCTTTGGAATCTTCCTTCATTGGCCACTCCCTAGTGGTGGCAGATTCCATCTAGGACCACCCTAGCACCATTTCTAACCGCCACCTCCCAATCTATTACCGCCCTCCTTATAGCTCCCCACCCAGTTGGCCATGCCCGCCCATCCAAGAGGGTGGGCTACTCCTTCACCATAGGCACCTCTGCTCCAGCCCCTGTTGGCCCTGTTGCCATCAGTGAGGAGGTTACTGACCTCCTGAGGTTGAGCTTTGTGGGTCAGTCCACCATCGTGAACACGATCCAGGGACTGGCAACTCAACTACAACAGAGCAATCCGTTCCTGAAGGGCATTCAGTCTCTGGCCTCCACACTGACGGCAGCCAGTCACCCATTGTCTACTGTCCCCGTCTACATTCCTCTTCCCAGTTCGAATTCCCCCTTCACCGACCCAGCCAAAGCACACAAACAGACAGGCATGCATCCACCTCAACATCCAAAGGTAGCACAGACAAACATAAGCACCACAAGACACACCACTGGCACTCACACAAACAACATCCACCTGCAGAAACAGCAACAGTCACGACCTGCCCTGTCACCACCCCCCCAGCATCACAGACACAACACTTGGCACACCTGCAGACACAACACCAACATTCAGTGATCCAGCCACCACACCTATCTTACCAGCAGACAGAGCCACAGCAGACCCTCAAACATCCACCCCAGTCACTACACCTGCAGACACCACAACCACTGACACACCCACATACAGCACATACACCATACCTGCACTTACCACCCCAACAGACAGCCACCCACCCACCACGGCATCCCCCATCACCTCTACCCTCCTCAGCCCAAGATACATAAACGCCCTCACTCACCCACCCAACAGACACCCACCACCCACAAGTATACCTCCCACAAGGGAAACATCCTTTTTTACGACTTTTTTTTTACGAAGGTCGTGGTTAACGAAAGCGCAACAACGCTTTTTTTAACCACGACTTCGGTTTTTTGTGCCTTAACTACGTATGTTCTGAACAACGAACATGCGTGGTTAAGGTACAAAGAAGGGACTTGGCGAAGGTAAGTGGTGGGTTTAGGTTTTGGGGAGGGGGTGGGGGGTCAGGGGGTTTTAGGTTTTGGCGTGGGGTTGGGGGGGGCGTTTTTGGTTTTGGGGAGTGGGTGGGGGTCACGGGGTTTTAGGTTTTTGGGTGGGGTTGGGGGGTGGGGCGTTTTTGGTTTTGGGGAGTGGGTGGGGGGTCAGGGGGTTTTAGGTTTTGGGGTGGGGTTGGGGGGGTGGGTCGTTTTTGGTTTTGGGGAGTGGGTGGGGGGTCAGGGGGTTTTAGGTTTTAGGGTGGGGTTGGGGGTGGGGCGTTTTTGGTTTTGGGGAGTGGGTGGGGGGTCACGGGGTTTTCGGTTTTGGGGTGGGTTTGGGGGGGTGGGGCGTTTTTGGTTTTGGGGAGTGGGTGGGGGGTCAGGGGGTTTTAGGTTTTGGGGTGGGGTTGGGGTGGTGGGGTGAGGGATGTAGGGTGAATGGTAGCTATTGCTAATGATTTTATCAGGAATGCCTTTACAACGAAATATCGTTGTTAAGGCATTTGTGGTAAAATCATTAGTAGTAGCAACGAGGTCGGTGTTCCTACCTCGTTGTTAAGGCAGTAGTTGTTTTTGCAGTCGTTGTTTCGTCATATATTCCTCCCACAAACATGCACCCAAAACTTCGACACCGGCACGTCATACAACTACTTCCTCACCCTCCACACCCAAACCCCCTTCTGATGCTGAGTTTAACCTTTTCCTTACTTTTCCCCAGTGACACAATAAACGGTCTGTTTTCCTCCCCAAGACCATTCCTTCTACCTCCAAGGCCACCTCAGCCCCCTGAGAGCACCCATGCCCCTCTGCCACCAAAAGAAGGCCACCCCTCCCAAAACGATCAAACCCCCTCCCAAGCCAAAGCCTAACCCCCCCCAAACCTAATACCAAATCCCCACCACTACCCCCAAGGATTCCTGAGGTGCCTGACTGCCCCTTGATGCCCCTACCTGTGGAAGTTGCATGGCAGTCAGGAGTCAAGTGGGGGCACCATTTAATGCCTTTGGTGCTGTTTTTATCGAGCAAAGGACTGGCCTATGGCCTTGGACAATCTTATTTACAAATATTTACATACAAATTAACCAACCAGTTGTTGGTTTTCTGGTTACATCTTTGTCCTGCATTTCCTTTCCAAGGTTTGAGTTGTTCCTGGCTGACATTGGTTATTTGGCAGTATTTGTGTGTGTGTGCTGTTTGATGCTTCTGGTATTGTCTGATCAGTCTGTGAGGTTCTGTGCAGTGCTTTTATCCCCCAGGAATAGGGTGTGTTTTGTGTATTAGGTATGCATGAAGCTGAAATGCTGTTGTCATGGTGGTGTGTTGTGTCAGTGTTGATATATGTTTATTGTAGTGTTTTGTGGCTTTGTGTGTTTAGTGTGACTTTGTGTGCTTAGACTGTTTGAGTCTGCATGTATTGTGCATGGCCTAATAGGTTTGGTGTGTGTGTGAAGTGTATGTCGTTCGCTAGGTTGTATGATGGTGCAATTGTGTGTATTGCATCACAGATAGTTGTATATTGTGTTGTATGTGTGTGGAGTCCCTGGCCCATGTCGGTTGCGAGTTCTTGAAATGTGTTCATATTTGTGCGGTTGTGGTTGTGTTGTTACAAGTTCGTATGTTGTATGTGAATTTGTGAGGCTGGGCCTCTGCTGTGTTTCTGTGCATAAGTGTGTGTTATTGATGTCTTTTATGTGTGTGTGTGATAGCTGCAGTGTGTGTGTTGTGTATGTGTGGGTGTAATTGTTGCTGTATGTTAGTGTGTGAGTCACTGTACTATTATATGTAGCCCTCGCAGCCCCCTCTCTGTGGTAAGTTATGTAACAGTTCAAATTTATACTTTTTACAGTAGAGTGTGTGTACTTACGGTTGTTGTCTTCCTCGTCGGCTATGATTCCATTGTCTTTCTGCAAGCAGGAGCAGTGGGATGACATCTAGTTGTGGTCCATGGCGGCTCTGGGTGAGTATGGCTTCCTGGAGTTGTGTCTCCTTTTATACTGTTTACTTCCGCCTGGCGTTCCATGGTGGTCCGATCATGGCGGTTATGTTGGTGGTGTGAACCTTGTAATGCGTTTGGTGGAAACATGGTCTCTGTCGGACTGATGGTGGCTCCAATCAACCACGGCGGTCTGACCGCACTGCAATGCTTTAGCGGAATTCTGTGTGCATCAGCGCCAATGTCATGTTTGGCAGTCTATTCTGCCAGCCTGGTTGGATCTCCAACATGGTGGTCACAGAGCCGCAAAACTCGCAATGAGGCCCAAAGTTTTTAGCTTATAGCATTTTTTTGCATAGTTTTAGGATAACTAATGAATAAATTATGTTATATTCTAATGTTAAAGTTAACTTTGTTAGACATTTTAATAGAATATTTATTAAATAATGGTATCATTTTAAATTATTTGATTTATTGAAATACATATTTTTTCTGCATTCACTATTCTAATTTAAAAAAAATGATTGTATTGATTTACATTCTTGATTACCTTTTTATAGAGCTTTTATAATTTTATATAGACTTATATTTTAAATAATTTTTATAAACAACCTACAAAGTGCAACAATTTCTCCACTGTGGCTTAGATTAGACTGGGGATGGTAAACATACATTTTACAGATACCAACACTTTCACAAGTGTTGCTTACATAGGAGTGGCAATAGTAAATCTACACCCCCTCAAAGTCCAACACTCTCCCCAAAGTGGAAATAGTAATTTTTTTTACTGCTCCAATACTTCATTTAGAGTCTTGCGATGTTTTAATATGTCAGTGGTGGAGACTATTCCATCTCTGCTGCTGACGTATACCCTTAATCCGTTGAGTCATTGAAGGTTTGACCCAATTAAGAGTGTGGGGGGATCAAATGGACACTTTTCACTGTATGTACCACCAGGTAAAACCTGGCAGCAAGGGTCAGTGAAACCTGCAAAATGCCGCCTGCAGCCAGAAAGAGAAATTTTGTTGTGTGGGGGTCATTCATTTTTTTTTTCTAAAACAAAATCCTGCTTTGGGATTAAATGTTCAATGGAGCTCTCCATCAAACTCTTAATAGATTGACAGAAACTGCTCTGACAGTGGTTTCTGTCAAAGCAGGAGTCTGCGGGCCAGCAGGCATCTCTAGATTCAGAGGATGGGTCATTATAAAAAATCTTCCACAGTTTAATTTGTCCTCTGAGTTTGGAGTGGCTATAGTTAATCTTAACCATTCAAAGTGCAACACTTTCAATAACATGTGTTACATTGGTGTGGGAATAGATTGGCTGTTGGGCTGATTATGAGTTTGGCGGTCGGACGAGCCAACAGTCAAACTCGTGGGGATGAGGAGGCCGTCAACCTTGCTGCCTCACCTCTATTGTATTAAGATGTTCCCAACGGGCTGATAGACAGAAACATCATAGTATGATGTATTATGACATTCCTGATGGTCAAGCCAGTGGGAACAGTGCTACAGTTCTGGTAAGGGAGCCGAGGACAATACTGTAGCACACCAGCACCCTCGGAATGTGCACTGTATGCACATTCTGCAATTCCCAAGGGTGTTGCCATGGGAAGTGCAGGGGCCACACTGTGGCCCACTGCACTTTGTTTCTGACAGAATTTTAATGGCAGGGTCCCCGGCATGAAAAGGCTGGTGGAAATGGGACTTATGATCAGCACAGTGGTGCTGAGCTCAGTGCCGCTATGGATAACCACAACTATGACATCCATCAGCCTACCGGGAACCATGTCTTCCCCTCACCAGGGCTTATAAAACATATTTTATAAAGTCCCTGCTTATATTTACACTGCACCCAGCCCCTAGGGCACCTAGAGCAAACCTTAGGGTGACGTATATGCAAAAATAGGATAGTGTGAGACTTTGGAAGTACTTTTAATTCCAAAGTTGAATTTGGGGTTAATATTAACTTAAAAGCAGTGAGTAAGGCAGGCCTGATTTTACAATGACACTGGACACCACAGCAGTGCATCTATGGTGGCACTAGCTGTACTTGGGTCCCTAAACCTACATGCCCTACCATATACTAGGGACTGATAGGTAGATTGGCAGAGGCAATTATAATTAAGCCTAATTTTCAAATACCATTTTAAACAGAGCACTGGCCCTGGGAGTCGTTAGGTGTGCCCAGGGCACAGTCAGAGATAGAAAACACCAATATCAGCTAAAAATGGGGGAAAAAGTGAGGGGGCTTCTGCAATCAGCCTAGTTTTCCCACAGCCCTCATCTGTTGTTTCCTGCCTTTTTGAAAAAGGGAGCACACCCCTCCAAATATGTTTTCCACAACAGGTGTAATTGATTACAGATAGGCCTTAGCAGATAATGCATCACAACATCAAAGGATGAAATTAATAAAGAGCAGAAGTCATTGCGTGCATTGCTCTACATATCATTAATCAAAGTAGTTTCACTTCACTGTCTAGGATCTAAGCAAGGACGGACTTTATAAAATATAATCTCTGATTCAATGTGATGATGAAGTTGATCCTCAACCTCGTTTCCTTATGTTGTATCTAGCCATAAGTAAACCTGCAATTGTCTTAAAAGTATTCAAGACTGCTGAATCCAGGAATGGATTCTTGTATAAAGGGGAAACAATCAGGATTTTTAAGGCAAAAGGAACAAAGCCAAAACAAAGGGAAAGATCAACAATATCTGTTACATCTCGGACCAAAACATCTGCAAATTTCCTTACAGCCATAGAAGGAAGGGTGTAGACTTGAGGGCAGATCTGTCCCAGAATAATTAGAGAAGACAAACCTAAATCAACAACAACTGCTTGAAATTGCTTTTTGTGAATTATTCAAATGCCAACACATTCTGCTTTCACAAAACTGATGTATATCAGCTAAAGTATATAAGAGGAAATTATTTCCCATTTCACATTTAGAAAACAGTTAACAAATAACCTGAAAGATCACTCTTGGATTGTTTACATTCTGGTTGAATTTTAGTGGCCAAAATGTTCATTTTAGCCTCAATCCCTTAATATTGTTTGGCATTTTCATTTTTTTTATTTTTAAGATGTGAAGATCCAGTTGTTCCAATAACTCCATTTGCCTTCATGGAAATGACGGATATCTGTTTTTCTGCGTTAGTGAAATAAAAAAAAGTGATACTTATGTATTTTCAAATGGCTACACAGTTGAACCATGAAATAAGTAGGTTTAAATATTTCATATGAAAAGTGGTCAAGAGGAATGGTTTGAGTGTGGATAGCAAAGAAATTTACTTTGATGATTCTAGAACTTGAGAACGAGCGATAACTCAATAATTCCTAACGTTTTACATCTGTTTATAACAGGAACTTTTGTGATGCAAATTGAAAACAATATAAAAGCACATTAATGGTCATGGGACCACCGTACTGTTGGTGGCATTCCGACTGCCGCATCCTCGGTGGTCCGACTGCCAGATTTGGAGGATGGCGGTCAGACTGCCACAAGATCGCCACAACCACCAGGATCACAGATCCCACGGTTGTGGATGTGTGAAGAGCAGTGGCCAATCACAGCGGTGCCAATGCCGGCACCACTGTCCTGATCACAACTTGACTTTCTGCTGACCTTTTCATGGCGGGGATACCGCCATGAAAAGGTCAGCGGAAAGGCAAAGAAGAGGCCACAGGAGGGCCCAAGTAGTGGGCAGTGCAGGGGCCCTCCTGTCAGCACATTTGGAAAGTGCACTGTCTGCAATGGCAACAGTGTGCATTCCAACTGTGGTGGCAGTGCAAACAGTGTGGCATTGGCCTCTGCTCTTGGTCTGCGCCATCCAGCCCCGCAGTAACATCATAATATGGCAGTCAGGAGGCCGCCGTATTGGCAGTTCGTAGGTCGTACTGCTAAAATCGTAATCGGCCCCTTGGTCTCCTTAGTATTCAGTGAATTATGCCAACAGTCCTTCACTCCAAAAGTAACTTTGATATTTTTTAAGCTTTTATTTATTATGTAACAAGAAGAATTACAGCAATGTGATGAGCAGAAGATTTTAATGTTTACTCTTGTAATATCAAGCAATAACTCATAGTCAAAAATACTGGTAAATACTGTTATTACTAGCCTTACAATCTTACCCAAAATACAACAAATATATGTCCTATGAGAACATTAGTGCACAGAGTAGCTGCTGCTTTAGACAGTTCCTGGCCCATCATAGAGGAGTCAGGTAAAATGATCAACTAACACTAGATAATACATAGAGCCTCCTATCCCTAAAGAAGTAGCCACACTTTGTAGAGCATTGCCATTGAGAATGAAGAATCTTTTGCCTCTAATCCTGAAGCAATCTACTTTAGAATATACTTGTAAGTGAGGGTTCTGATTGGCATTCTTTTCCTATATACTACCATAAAAGGGATAACCTGGCAAGAAAGGGAAATACATTTTTACAAAAGGTGGGAACATTTTTAAACAATGAAACAAGGCCAATTTTAAATAATGAAAAAAGAAATATATCTTTTGAATGATTGATTATAATAATATAATTCTGTATCTAGAAGGGGAGATTAGAACCCTGGGCAAATCCTACAAGAAAAAAGAAACCTTACAAAATAGCACACAGACAGCATAGTTAAGAATGTTTTATTTCTTTTAACATGGAGCTCAATTGTAAGCCATTTTCAGTAACAACACTGAACAGAGGTATCACTGAATTCGATTGCTCAACCTTGGGATTCATACAGCAATCTTGTAAACATGTGGTCTATGAGCCTGAAATGATTGAAGAAGTTGTCAGTCTAACTGCAGCCAAGCGTAAGACTCTGGTGAATCACCTTTCCACATATAATAAATATTCTTTATGGTACATATGGCCTATATTTGTGGCACAGAATGCTAGCTTTTTGCCTTCAGTGACTCTTCGTGCCTACAATGTTATTTATTCAGGTAATACATTTCTGTGCATTGCCAAAGAAGTTATCTTCTGCTTTTCGTTGGTTCATTACTGTGGGACAAAACCAGTAAAAAATGCATCACTGACTGAGACAGAGGGGATATGTGCTAATGCAATTTATAAAGCAGGCACGTTTTAGTTGTCAGACCTATCCCATATAAAAAAAATTACATAAAAAATGGGATGGTGACATATAGTGACATTTTAAAACATAAAGGGGCATATTTATACTCTGTTTGCGTCCGACCCCGCGGGAGTCAAAATTCCACCATGTGCATAATTGACTTTAAGGCCTGTGCCCCTTATTTATACTCTGACGTCAATTTGACGCACAGGAGAGGGTGGGCCTTAAAAAACGGCGCACAGCCTGATGTGCGCCGTTTTTTAACGCCTGAGTCAGGGCAGGTGTTAAGGGACCTGTGGGCTTGGAAGGAGCCCAGAGGTGCCCTCCCCTGCCCCCAGGGACACCCCCTGCCACCCTTGCCCACCCTAGGAGGTCACCCAAGGATGGAGGGACCCATCCCAGGGAAGTAAAGGTAAGTTCAGGTAAGTATTTTTTTCCGATTTTGTTTTGTGTCATAGTGGGGCCTGATTTGGGCCCCCCTACATGCCACTATACCCAATGGCCATGCCCAGGGGACATAAGTCCCCTGGGCATGGCCATTGGGTAAGGGGGCATGACTCCTGTCTTTGCTAAGACAGGAGTCATGTCAATGGAGGTTGGGCGTCAAAATAAATGGCGCAAATCCGGTTTGAGGCATGAATTTTGCCTCAGACCTGACGTGCACCGTTTTTTGACGCACAACCCCCATTTTCCCATACGCCGGCGCTGCCTGGTGTGAGTCATTTATTTTTACGCACACCAGTCCGCAGCGCCGGCTAACGTCATTCCATTAATAAGGCGCCCGCATGGCGTGTTGGAATGGCGTTAGCCGGCGGTAACATTTTTGACGCACAACTGCGTTGGCGCAGTTGTGCGTCAAAAAGTATAAATATGGGCCAAAGAGTGTGAGAAACATCATAATGACTCAGAAAAGGGTAAAGACAAGGCCAAGAAAAGCATACATTAAAAACATTCTATACTCCAATACACAAGCACTCTTCTATATGTGCAGGGCTGGGAGTAACTTAGGGAGTTTCACTCCATGGAATTCTGTGGAGCTACATAAAAACTCTTCAAGATTCTGCGGCGTTCCATGAACTGGCAGAAAATATGCAGCTTGTACTGCAATTTAGCAAAAGCAGTGCTGCAAAATCATTGCAATTTTGCACCATTCATTGCACAAGAGCGAGTGGCTATTTGAGTGGATTTTTCTGCCGCTTGAGTAGAAACTCTACTTGGATAGTAGCAAGTTAAGTCGAGTGGAAGCCCTCTGTCCTTGACCACTCATGACTCCCCACACTAGAAAATCTTGCTAGGGGATACCAAATCTCACTTGCTGTCGCCTGCTTGCATTTTCTGGAGCCTCACAGGAGGAAAATTCTGCCAAATGCTGAGTGGCGTCATTTTAACAGAACTCTGCATTAAAGAGTAACGCAGAGTGACAAAAACTCTGCCAATTCCGCAAGCGGAATAAAAAATCCGCAACTCCTTTTTATTTTGCAACTGGGTGCTCACAAGCCTTCAGTCAGTGTGTGTAATAGTGATAATTTTAAAACTACTACCTGAGCAGCAGTGCTGTTATGGAAATGAGAGAAGTCCATGTTCTTAGATGCTATATTAAATTCCCTTACTGCTCATCAGTAATTACTTTTCCAGTCTTTGTTTTCTAATATTGAGAGCAGTAAAGACATTTCATGGTCTGTTGCAAAAGATATGTTAGCGAACGGATTGTGATGGAGGTGTCTCAGTTTCTTTCTGCTTCTTAGCACCAACAATCTCTTTTAAGGAGACTATCAACAGGGTATTATTTTAGGTCTAATCTTTCTATGGGAATGTATGCCAATCTTTCTTGTTTGTGCATTTTTTAGGAAGATGGGCATCCAACCAAGATCCAGAGAGGATGACGACATGGAGCATGACAAAGGAGAGTACACCATGTCCGGACAATCAAGCAGGCCCAAGCAGCTGCACAGTCTAGTAGTGAATCTCAGTGATGTGCCATTGACTGATGCACAGATAGGCATCCTTGAGAAGGGTTTGGGTTGTGTCCAATGGATCCCCTGGATAAATTCAGATTGTGCATTGTAGTAAATGATTTTATTAGGAAGATTAAGCTAAGATCCTTTTTTGAAGGTCAACCACCGGCAGACATTTAACACTGGGGGACACAGGTATACGCAAAAAAATCATCCTTCAAACCTCCCAACACTGCTATCACAACAGAAATCCTCGCCTTTGAAAAAGCGGTTCTGAAGGATATCAGTGAGATTAATCATAACATTTTGAAGGTGTTCCTTAACACAACCAAGAAGGAGAAAAAAGCCTTACAGGAAATAGGTAACAACAACAACTTAGTAATAAAACCAGCAGATAAGGGAAGCTCTATCGTAATCCAGACCTTGGAAAACTATTGTAAAGAAGGTTTAAGACTATTGGGTGATACACATAACTACGAAAAACTGAGGGAGGACCCTAATAATTTCCGAAAGACAAAGATCCACAGTATGGTGGAGCAAGCTTTAGCGTACAACTGGATTTCCCAGCAAGAAGGAGATTCCCCAAATAATAAAAATCCAGCAACTCCTTATTTCTACACCATCCCCAAAATTCACAAAAACCTTGAATCACCTCCTGGTAGACCCATCGTATCAGGTATTACTTCTAATTTGGATTCTCTGTCCCATTTTGCAGATTCGTTTTTAAGACCCATAGTCGAAAACATAGATACCTACCTGAAAGATACAAAGGACGTACTGTGTCTTTTGAAAGACAGACTTTTTGATCCAGAAAATGAGATACTAATAATAATGGATGTGGAAAGCCTATACACAAGTCTTCCTCACCCTGACACATTACAAAAAATTGAGGAGGTTATCTTTGACTTAGATTGGGACTACCAAACACCACAGAATGTGGTTATGGAGTGTTGTTTCTGGCCCCTAACCATAGTTTTTTTGGGGAGTTTAAGAAAAATGTGTACCTTCAAAAACAAGGGACCAGCATGGGAAGCACCTTTGCTCCGAGTCTGGCCAGTCTCTATGTCCATCATCTAGAGAAAGAGAGGATCTTAACCCCCACTAATCCATACAGAGACAACATAGTATTGTGGAAAAGATATTGGTTATCTGTAAAGGGGATGAGGTACAACTGGTGACATTTTTAGAGTGGTTAAACAGACAGGACCAGTTCTTGAAATTTACTCACAAAATGAGCAAGGAATATTTGGTCTTCCTGGATTTAAACATTATAGCCATCAACCGTGTTCTTAAAACAACCACCCATGAAAAACCAACAGCTAAAAATGGTTTACTTTTGTTTGATAGTGCTCACCCCCACCATTTGAGAGAGAACCTACCATTTGGACAATTCTCAGATTGAGAAGGAATCGCTCACAGATATCAGATTACAAAAAAACAAACCCAGAGTTTAGCATTTAAACTGGAGGCTAGGAAATACCCCCCAAGAATAACCAACCAAGCCATGAAGCGAGCTCACAATAACAACAGAGAAGCCCTTCTGGACACCCCTTCCCTAAAAGAGAAGGAGGAAAGACCGATATGTATCACAACATTTAACATAGCCTAAAATCAAGTAAGCAAGATCATCAACAAACATTGGCGCATACTCAATAGTGCCTCATTAAATATTCCTAAACCCATGTTTTCACATAAACGGGGAAAGAGTCTTAGAGATATGCTTGTACACACCCGCCCACACCATCTTCGTAGTAAACCAGATGATATCAACTATCTACCACTACCCATTGGACATTATCCATGTGGGAACTGTAGTATGTGCCATCTAACAAAGGTCACTAAACAGGTCACCTTTAATGACAGCACAACATGGGACATTAGAGACTTCTCCAGTTGTAACACCCAGTGAGCAGTATACAGGATCACTTGTCCATGCAACCTACATTATGTGGGGATGACCACCCGCAAGGTTAAGACTCGCATCTGCGAACACCGGAGTAACCTGAGATGTGGATGGGCTACTACTAAAATGTCTACCCATTTCAAAAAGAAAGCACACACAGTGGATGATTACCAGTGGATTACCCTTGAACACCATAAAGAGATTAATTGTGAGTCTACACCATTCGAAAAAGAACAACAATGGGTCTATAAATTATGCACACAACAAAATGGCCTCAATGAGAACACACGCTGGAGCCAGCTGACAAAGTATTAACATCACATTAATCATTAGTTGGATACACTTCTCCTAAAATGAATGGTACACCTAGGAAGCACAAAGGTCCTATGTCCATCTCATTCCTTTCCATTCCATAGTGTCACAAAGAGCAAACCCCTCATCAATAAGTATTAGTCACTCACATATACGTCACCATCACTGTAAAAAGGGAACGAGAAACTCTTAGTTAAACACAAGAAAGAAACTCCCAAATAATTATCAAAATGATAAGGGAATCCCCAGTTCTGCCTCTGTAAGCCCATGAAGCCCCAATGACCTCTGTGCAATTACAGGCACCCACAAAGGATACCTACTTTTAGGGTCCTCGAGGACCCCCTTTTGTTCCATGGGAGGCTGCCGTCTTGGGGAAGTTAGTGGTCTAGTGCTGCACTCTTTAGCATGCCGAGATGCAAGGGCTGCTGCATATTTAAACTTGGCTCCCCTGTGAGCATTCAAGAATTCAGACCCCGGGGAGGTGAACAATGGGTACAGAGCGGGAGTGTTGCTTTGAGGAAGTAAGTGCCTTTTGAACATTGTTTACATTGTGCTACAGATACAGTAAGATGAATTGATTCTAAAACTTTGCCAAATCTTTAGAGTGTGACTACAAGCACACACACCCTCCCAGAGGAGCAATGATATGAGAGTCAATACGACCGAGTAGGTTACGCGTACACCACATGTGTGCTGTTTGGTGTGTTTCACGTGTTTACATGTTTAAAAGTTTTAAATGTAGTATGTCTTGTATTGTTGATTGTGAGAGTATTTTGGTCACTCATTCCTGATTTTCATGAGTGCTGTTTCCCACGAGTGGGGTGCAGTTTGCAAATAGGTGGCACCACACCCATAAACGACATATATAGCAGCTCATTACAAATGGGGGCTACAATAAAGCTATGCCTCGCTTGTATTTCCACAAGTATCAATGACGGACATCATAAACAACAGGTATCATCTTATGACGCCACATTAGCTAGATGAATTGCACCGTATCACTGAGCATGTATTATTTATGCTTTCATTAGAGGTAGTCAAACTAGGAGTGGCAACAGGGAGTCCACCTTGGTCCTGAAGAGGAGCCTAGGTGTAAGGCTCCAAAACATGTAGACTAGGAAATCAGGTACATTACATCCCCCACTTTTGCAGCCCCCTTTTTATTCATACCACCATCTATTAAGTCATTGGAATTACTAGTAGACAGGTAGTTTTAACCCACCCAAGACCCCACCACTCCTATCCCTCCTGTGATTCACATTGGCAAGACTACATCAGTGCTCCAGGTATCCCGTGAGTCGTAGCACGCCCCACTCCATAGCGGAACGGGGAAAAACCAAATAATGAGGGGTTTTCTAACAGGAAAATTATTTTTCCTATACATCCTGTGGTAGTTCTTTTAGCTGGGCCTCTGTTGATCATGAGTTAAAAACAGCATGTGGTATTTAGCACATGTGCCAAACACCACATGTCTGTAATCCATGTGCTTTAATTAACACATTACTATTTAATGTTTGCACTATTTAACATGTGATATTTACTGCATGAGAAAATTAAATTATGTGGTAAATAACGCCCAATTAGTAGTGCAGGATGTTTGTAAAAACAAGTGGTAAATACCACCTTAAAATACCTTCAGCCAAAAGCAGGCCATAACAATTGTGATGGATGCCTTGGAGAGTGAGTAAGAAGTGTATACACTCCCCACTGAACACAAACACAGCTATGGCCGCACAATGCAATCATCATTGGTACAGAATGACTTCCTGGGACAATTGACTGCACTCAAATACACATGGTTCCCTCATTTAGACAGACACAAGTGTGCTGAAACTGTGCTGAAACTGTAAAATGAAAAGCAAAACACAAACGCTGTGGGATAGCGTAACTGGATGGACGGAATGCAGAACCAATCAAACATTCACCCCCAGTCACAGATCTGGGTTTAATCCATCCATTATTTTGCTCACCATGCCACCCCAGTTTGAACCCAGCCATATGCAAATCAGTCTTGACCCTGTTCCTCAAGGGAACAGTCCAGCCCGAACTGCCAGGCCAGGTTCTCCCTGGACCGGAAACAAGCATCCTGGGACCGGTTTCAGGGTTTCACCCCTCATCAGCCAGGCTAGCTTGAATCCAGTGGCACAGTGAGCCCGGGACCCACGTCTGGGCATACCGGGCGCACTTAGGGCGGCAAAAGCAAAGCAAAACACAAACACTGTGGGATAGCGTAACTAGATGGACGGAATGCAGAACCAATCAAACATTCACCCCCAGTCACAGGTCTGGGTTTAATCCATCCATTAAGTTGCCTCCAGCCAAAAGCAGGCCATAACAATTGTGATGGATGCCTTGGAGAGTGAGTAAGCAGTGTATACACTCCCCACTGAACACAAACACAGCTATGGCCGCACAATGCAATCATCATTGGTAAAGAATGACTTCCTGGGACAATTGACTGCACTCAAATACACATGGTTCCCTCATATAGACAGACACAAGTGTGCTGAAACTGTGCTGAAACCGTAAAATGAAGCAGACTATTTATGTGTACATGTTGAGTGATGTGGAGCTGTGTATACTGTACAGTGTTTAGGTGCTATGGGAGAAACCACAATTTCATGATTCTGACAAGAAGCAACGTTAGTCATACTGTAGAGATACATGACCTTTAGCTACTGAGAAGATAAATGACCCCTCATAATCAAGATTACAATGCATTATATTGTTGTGGTCCAATCTCAATACGTGCCAGCAATGCCATAGAAGAGTGTTGGTAGCCCCTATGACATCACATACATGAATCAATAACAATGACAATAACAATAACAATAACAATAACAATAACAAATGACATCACTCTTCTTCACAATCATGATGATTCTCAAGCAAAGACAGCTTCTTAACAACCACAAGTATTTCCATTACAACTCTGATGTTTCTTACCTTGGCTTCCTCTGGCCTGAAGATTTTATTTCATGTATTTAACTTCAGACAAGTTTAGGATGAACATTTTTTATTCTTCCCAGAGCTTTAGGTAGAGCTTAGGTGGAGAACTACCTCCAATTGCTTGGTTTTGGCAACTCACTTAAGTGCGTAAAATTTCAAGGTTGTGTATGTGATATGTTAATTCAGTACTGATTTTGCCTAATATCTCCTTCCAGAGACATGTATTTGTTAGTTTCTGGTTGCATCTTCTGCATGAGATGGCACTTTGAGCAGTCATTGTATTTTACCACCTCCTTGGCCAGGACCTCCAGCTCAAGACTGTACTTCCTTTCCCTGCCTAAGTTCATGATGGAAGAGCTTATCATGCTTCTGCAAATAATTCTATTTGCTTTGTTTCAAGCTGCTTTGTCTACAAAAATAATGCCTTCACTAACCCACACAGGAGAAGATGTTGGTGTACTTCCCAAGTGTCCTAATGTGCCCTCTGTGAGTTGCTCTGACTGTCTCTGTTATCTAGGGATTCATGTATACCCTCCACGAACTTCCAGTGCCTGATAATGGGCACTTTCTCGTGTTTTGTGCTGGTGATATTCATTGGGTGTGGTGCTTAGCACATGCATTAAATAACACATTCAGTATTTACTTCATGCACTAAATAACATTCATTCAGGCCCTGATAACACTGTGTAAAGCCCTGTTTACACATTGGTCAGAATTATGAGTCTGTTTTTATTCAACACGTCAGATAACTATTGGGTGCATTAAATAACTCAACAGGGGAAACCTGCCAACATGTAGAGGGGACACGCATACAGTGTTTACTATATCATGCAGACTTTGATGTGTAAAACACCAAAATATGCATGTTATTCCACAGAAATAAGTGCTGTTTAACTCACTCGATAATTTATGAACTAGTATTGGTATTTACCAGGTACAATAAATAACACCTATACTTCGAACAAGCTGTTGATATTTAACCCAGTTTTCTAACTACTAATTCCATTGTGAACAGTAAAACTCATAATCAGTGTTATTTAACACATGCGCTACTTACCAGACCCCATCATACCAGTATTTACCCTATGTGCAAGCTTGATGTTTTTTATCACCCAAGTCGTAATCAAGACCCTTCCCTTGAAATTACACTAGATAACAAGATGATGTCATTTTAGCTTTCCAAATGATTCACAAAATAGTGCTTTGTTTCTTGAAAGTGGTTCATGCCATTTATTTCATTACCTCTAAAACCTCAGACAACACATCACAGAGACCTCAAACTGTAACAGTAAATATTTTCAATAGAAGTCTCATGTTCCATGCTACCTGCAGATACCACATAATAGAAGTTAGCAATACTTTAGGGACCTTAAACCAGGGACACTTGGACAAGAGGAAACAGAAACTGTGCAGCAGCTCTCTCTAAGTTGTATGGCCTTTGCCTGCTCTTCCACCCTGTCAGAAACTGTTCTCTGGTGCCAGGCAGTGCAGCTGCCAGCTCTTGTGATTCTACTTTTCTTTTGCACCGTTCCAGCTGCACTACTGGTGAGCGAGCAATGACAGATGATGCTCCTGTCACAAAGGAGTTTCTGCACCACAAAGGAACAGAGCACAGGTTTGGGGCATCCCCAGGGTAAGGGTTGACTTAGTAGGGTAGTGTTCTTCCTCTAATGAGGATAACTTAAACTTCCACAGGCAGATGACATGTCCTCCATGGGGACACCACTCCTCATGGGTTACACAGGAAGGAATTGCGAATCCTGCTTAGAATTTTCTCCCGTCAGCTATAAAAGTGCCATGCTCAAGTTGCTGATAACAATACTGATATTTCATGCCAACTGGACTAATTGCAATGGGGTTATCACTGTGTGCTTCTTGTAGAGAGCTCTAGACACAAGAAGCAGTTTTCTAGGGATCCTCTGACCGCTAAACATCTTTGATGATTGTGTTGAAACCTTTCCTCAACCGCTGGAACAACTGCCTTCTCTTCCTTAGTAGTAGTGAGACTGTAGCTGCCTGGACCTGCCCTTCTCACCAGCCTTGGTGTCTTTTGGTCTGAGGTTTTCCTGGCTGCAGTCCCCTAGGGCCTACAGGCTATTTTAATCTTCCTTGCCTGTACTAACCACCCATCCAGGATTTTCCACCACATGCACAATGGCTGTGTACATGTCTGCAGCACCCGACACAGGACTGGAGCACAGAGGTCAAGGGACCGTGTTATTTGGTTCCCCAGCAAGTCCACTCTCTGAGCTTGAGAGGAAATCCAGGAGCTACAACCTATGAAGGGAGTTCACAAAGCCATACTACAAGCCAGGAGTCTTTAGACTCCTGACAGAAGAGCATTAGCCTGGGCTGGAACTTCCTCTGTTCTTGCAGGCTCTTTCTCAGCTCACTGAGCCCCTGTGTTTCCTGAGAATAGGAGGATCCAACACAACATGGCCATGCCACATCATCCCTCCATCACTTTGAGTCTCCTGCAAGAATCACATTATTACCTATCCCGCCTTGGCATTGCACCATGGAACACATTACAGCCATTTTCCCCCTTAATCTAGGCTCACCCAGGCCTGGTGTCTTCCCTCCAAAATGTTAAAAAGTGTTCTGATGGTGACTCTAGCTAGAGGTATCTATGTCCTCATTAAGTCCAATGCGGGGACACCCTCTGAGCTACTTAAAAGTACATTCTGCCATCGGATCTGCAGTCTCTTACCCAACGTGTTCCTCCAGCAGAAGAAAGCTACTCTCCTTGCAATGAAGCTACTATGTTCTGGCATATTTGATTTTTAAGCCAGGCACTAGAACAATCAAGTCTCCCAGCCAGGCAGCTCGAAACACAAATCTTTTAAAAGCTAGCTCATAAAAATAGGCTATTTTCTGAAATATGTAAAGACATTCAATTATGTCAATATTGTGGACCCACAATTTGGATACCAGGCAGTAACTCAGAAAGTTGTATAACATGCCAATTTCGAGATACTCTAAACACAATTAACACATACTGCACCATGAAGATTGTACTGATTTTACATTATGACCACAAAGGGGTGGTGAAGTCTCCTTTGACCTCCAATAAAATCATAGCAATTTAGGCACAGCTCAACCTGTCACAATGCCACCTGTGCAGAGATACTAGGCTCAGTCAGACAGCAGTCTTACTTTCTTAACCTACTGATGTGCACTCAACTGCATGCCATCGTTCTAGCACAATTTGCTCAGAGCTCTTTATACCAGCTGCACTGACTTTACTTTAAAAGGTAAACATTGCAAGCTAGAGTTCAAAGCAATTTTTTAAATGGTGAGACTACATTAAGAGGTTCCATGCCACAGTAGAGATCCAACACTAAAGGTCCAAAAGTTAGAACTCAGCTTCTTACTCATATGGATTAACTTTTCATTGTATGGTCCTTATTGCCTCCAATTAACACATCAATCAGTGCTTCATGAGCATCGGGCAAGCAAAAATAGCACTACATTTTGTAAATAACTATTACTATTGTTCCCCATCAATTAACAACTTAATGACAGACAATATCAAGTGTTCCTTGAAGTATCCCATGTACAACAGCACTACTGTGATGCAGTTTCTTTCTACTTCACTCGAAACAAATCTTTAGAGCAAATATAAACCAGGACGTTTACATGAAAGCAGTCTTCAAAAAATGACTGTCGTATCAGATGCAAGGTATACTGCATGATAATGAAACATATTTTTTAATATTACACCTGAGGTTCAGCTAACTTTAGATCATTCAATAACACATAAGAAGAAGCTTACCCCAGGTTGTTTTGTCATATTGTCTTCATCTAAAGATTGCAGAAATCTGGATTCTGTGGAAGAAAATAACCTTGAGAAAACAGATCTAAAGAAAGTAACTATAGCAGGCAAAACGTACAGAACACTCACTTTTATTTTTTCAATCACTTTCACATTGAAGAGCACACAGGTTTAAACCTTGTAAGTGCATGTGGGACGACCTCAAAATACACCTGTCAAAGAAGATTGTTGCACAGTACAGAGGAAGGGAATCAATGTGATGCAAAGTAATGCTTCCGGTAGTACAACATTGTGGTGGTCATGTGGTGGAAATTAGTGCATCAAATGACACTTTCTAAAGCACAAGCAGGAACACAAAATACTAAATCACTGCATTTACACAAATGACAGAACTTGCATTAAAAGGCTAATGGTGATGAGCCTAAAACGTGCCTTATATGATGTTAGCAAAAAAAAACTAAACAAAGATGTAATAAGCCCACTAAGAACTGTTACACAAACATGGTGCTTTCTGCCCCTGACCACTTCCCATCTGCCCCCGTTTTCAGTTTGTGTGCCCCTGCCCTCCCCCTTTCTTGTTCATTGTGTTGTCACAGCCCCTTTGCTGCCTCTGTTCTCCATTTCTGCCCTGCATTCTTGCCCATATTCTTGGTGTCCGTGCCCCAGGCTCCTCCCTCCCTGGTGCAACGTGCTGTCACTGTTCGCTGTTTAAGCATATTGCAGTATGCCTCTTCAAGAACATGCTCTCCATGGTTGTGCCCCTGCCAACTCCCTCCTTGGTGCATTATGCTGCCATTGAAGTTTCCTTTTTTAAAGTATTTGCGGTACCATGGGGCTGACGTAGTCACACTAGGTACTGCGGTACCAGCTTTTGATACCGCAGTACGAATCACCCAAAATAAGTTTCTGGGAGGAATTCACTTAAAATAGGGATCTGTTTAAGACTTCCCCCTCCATGGTCCAGAGGGTCAGGTTGTGTCCACTCTTCCCCCTTAAGAATTTTTCAAAAAGAAATTCAGGACTCAGGGGCCGAGTCCCAGGGTACTGGAATGTTGGCTGCAACATTTTGTTTGTAGCTGCAGTAAATCTCTTGGCACTGTGGTATCAGTCTAACAGCCAAGTTACATTAACTTTTTAGTCCCGCCATGACCATCCTAAGCACCTCTTTAAAAACTAATTTCTCGAAAAGGCTTTACACCAAATTACAAAAAGTGCACTTTCTGAGTAAAGTTCTAACGTTTTGCTAAATCTGATGCAATTCCTATCAGCCATTTTTTGTAGATGCTTTAAAACTTCCCTATGGGGATTAATATGGCAAATCAATGTTTTCTTGGCCCCATCAGCTTAGGGGTGCACCTCTGCATAGAATATGGGTACATATAAAGATGGGCTTTAATAGTGCAGAGCTAAGGGCCTGTTTTATGCACCTGCAATGCTTAAAATGAAGTGCTCTAACCCTGTATTTCTTTGGGTTAGTGCTTCATTTCTAGATAGAAACAGCTTATCAACAGTGAGCAAGGTTTGCCTCTGCCTGAGCTCTGCTGTCAGAAACAAAGTACTGACTCAGAGTAATATTGGGTTAAATGAATACAGTTTATGTACTGCGGGTGCTTAGATCTGCAGTGCTCCAACAGAGCACCACACGACGTGGGTCACATTGTGCTGCACACTGTAACTGGTGAATTCTAGAGCTTTTTCGATTTTGTCTTCACTGAACCATAACTGACCTTTAACTGTTGTTTTTTACAGTGAATGTCATGGTGTTTTCTATGACGTACTGCTTTCATCTTACATGTACTGATTCTGCTCCGTCCATTGCATTCTGACAGGCCCTGTGCCCAACCTACTTTGGCTGTGCACAGCTGACGTTGGTAGTAAAACCTGTCTGGCCTTGTATTGGGCTTAATTTGCTGCCTGGCAAATGTCATGCAGATTCTTCAAACTGTGCTAAAATGTACTTTGGAAAATATATATCGCAAAAGAAATCATATCAGTACTGAGTTAATATTCATGCATAAAGGGATATTTCCTATTCTCTCTAGTTCAGATCTACAATGGTCAAAGCGAAAGACAGTCCCCCTTGAAATTTCCTTCAATAGGACTGGTCTCCAGGTGCCAACAAATACCTGTTGTGGTTCAGGTATCTTCAAGATTAGTCTTTTGGGGCCACTATGGATGTAAGGGATTATCCCCATGTGTGATCTGGGTTGTAGTGTCCATCACTGAATGATGCACACTTTGGCTAGAGAGAGCTGTGTCAATATACCTCTTGCTGTGATTCTTCATTCTGGGATTTTCAAGCATTTCACAGGATCAGCAACTCTGGCGATGGAGTAATGTTTAATTTGTCATATTTTACAATGGCATGCTATCTCTTCTGCCAATAGGACTGTATTTTAGTACGTTGCCATAAAATATGAAGTATATGTCACTTAATTATGCCCAGTGATAGTCATGCAAAATCTTGAAGCAGCTAAATTCAGGGCAAGTGCACAGGCTCCAACCATTCGTCATCCATGTAATGTTTCTCCAGGCCCCTCTTGCCTTTGGTGTTGGAGAAGGCACTCTATGGGGGGGGGAGGGGCAAGCAAAGGTTTGTAATAATACCGTCATATAGACCTGAAATCATAATAACTCCATTTCACCAGATAGTCTTGTAGGGCAAATATTGTCAAGTTTTTTGGCACATGTCTAAGTCATGTTTTTACTTAGTGTCCTAGTTGTAAGTATTTCCAAAATTGTTTGTGCCCTAGTTGGAATTATGCTGATAATTCTATAAAAAGGTTTTTGAAATAGCCATCCAATTAGATATGATTAAAAGTGTAGATACTTTAAGAAGCCAGGCTTGCCAGAGAAATGGTTACTTATCTATGAGCAGTTCTGCATTATGCCAGATTAGAGCAGCCAGCAAATGAACCCTTCTTTTGCCCAAAATTTTGCATCTCAGTCAGCATATGGACCAGTTCCATAAGCTCTGTTTTGTCTGGGCTTCTTGCATGGTTGTGGCTTCACCGTGCTGAACTGTAGGTGTATTTCCAGGAAAATCTAACCAGACATTTGCTAATGCTAGTTTAAGTGGTAGCCTAGTTCAGGTAAATAAGGGAATTTTTTGGCCTCATTTACAAACCAATGCCAGCCACTGCATCTTCTTTTTTTGGTGCAGCGGCAGCGCTAGCAGTGCACTACACTGCTCCATATTAACTAACTGATACATTCGTCCGATTCTGCCATTTTGTAAAGCCCTGGGTCACATTATACCTGCACTAGGTATAAGGTATGCAGAGTAGGCATTCCCACGGAAAAGGCCATGTAGAACTGATGCAGTGAAATTTACAACTTTTCACTGCGTCACTCTATGACTTCACTGCATCAAAATTGTACCCTGAAACAGGTCCCAGGATGCTTGTTTCTGGTCCAGGGAGGACCTGGTCTGGCAGTTCGAGCTGGACTGTTCCCATGGGGAACAGGGTCAAGACTGATTTGCATATGGCTGTGTCTAAACTGGAATGGCATGGTGAGCAAAAAAACTGATGGATTAAACCTGTATCTTTGACTAGGGGGTGAATGTTTGATTTGTTCTGCATTCCGTCATCAACTGTTCTTTTTGCATTTGTTGCACCAAGTGGAAAAGGTATGCCCAGACGTGGGTCCCGTGCTCACTATGCCACCAGATTCAAGCTAGCCTGTCTGAAGAGGGGTGATACCCTGAAACCGGTCCCAGGATACTTGTTGCTCATCCAGGGAGAACCTGGTCTGGCAGTTCGGGCTAGACTGTTCCCATGGGGAACAAGGTCAAGACTGATTTGCATATGGCTGGGTCTCTAAAATGGAATGGCATGGTGAGCAGAAAAACTGATAGATTAAACCCAGATCTGTGACTGGGGGATGAATGTTTGATTTGTTCTGCATTCTGTCCATCAAACTGTTCTTTTTGCATCAAAATTGTACCACCTGCTCAGACCAGGCGTAAAAATTGATGCAGATTTTCTTCCAATAGGACTCCCCTCGCATTACTAAAGTTGCATTAGTTTAATGAAGCAACTCCAGCAATGGGGCATTTTAGCACCAACAGATGCATCCGTATTTGTGACGCATCTGTGAAACATGCACCATGGAGCTCGGTATTGTAAATACAGTGCATCATGGCGTCGTTAGTGGACGTGTGACAGGCGCAAAAAGTCTGATGCATCGATGAAGGTGAGTCAGTTTCTTGTAAATGAGACTTTTTGTTTTATAATTCCATCTGGGGCAGACCGAGCCTATAACATTATAAACTGTCACAAATTGTGCATAGTCACAAAATGAGCATTTACCAGATGCAATTTACCACCAACTTGAATCAGGTGGTACCCATGTGAAAATTATAAAACCAGCCCCAGAATGTATCAGTGGTTTCAACAATGGCGGTGGTATATGTGATTGAAAGAAGAATATGCATACCGGCTGGATTGCAGAGGAGGAGGAGACACAGGAGGATTTTAGACTCTGAGCACCTCCATCTTGACAAACTAAGAAAGACATCTATCAAACGTAGAGGCTAAGTAGAACTGTAATTGTGGAACTCAAAGTTGATTTAAAACCATAGCATGAGAGTAATGCGCCTTGTAGTAATTCTTTCCCCATCCATGTACAGGCTTCATATTTGTTGCGTCTCTTAGCCTGGGATAGTTACCAGGGTGTAAAAGGTGAAGTTAGCGGGGTGTCACAGAGTGCTCTATCTCTAGCTATTTGTGCATTCCTGGGTGCTATTTTGATGCAAATAAATGTTCACATTTACATTCTTCACAATGCACAAGACGTTTTGAATATATAAGTACATTTTTGTAGGTTTGCTAATTTTCCACGCATGGTTGGGTGCACAAATGGTACATATGTGCCAGTCTGCTCACCATCTGCCATTGAGTACTTATTCCACAACCGGAAAAATACATTTCATTAATATACAAGGGCTCTCTATTGCTAAAAATGTGATTACAGATATAGTATCATGATTTCCAGGGAGCACCCATGATATCTTTCTGTTTAGATACTGTGATATTTACATAAGGCTGCAAAGAGGAGATTATGAAGATGGATATATATAATAGATAAATTGTCTTCAGGTTTTTCCATGTGTTACCACATATATTTAGAATATGATGTGCTAATATGTAAATTGATGTTGTAAGTGATAGTGCTTATGCCCGTTGCCCATGGATAATGACTCCTTTTATGAACCCAAAAAGAACAGATAATGGACAGAATGCTGACCAATGCAAACATACCCCCAATCACAAGACTGGGTTTAATCCATTGTTCTTTTGCTCACCACACTACCCCAGGTTAGACACAGCCATATGCAAATCAATCTTGACCCTGCTCCCCATGAGAACAATCTAGTCCGAACAGCCAGGCCTCCCTGGACTGGAACAAGCTTTCTTGGACTGGTTTCAGGATATCACCTCTCATCAGGCAGGCTAGCTTGAATCTAGTGGCGCAGTGTGCAGCGGACCTACGGCTGGGAATACCCTTCCCACTTAGGGCTATAAAAGCACAAAGAACAGATGATGGACAGAATAATGAACACTGCAAACATTCACCCCAGTCACAGATTTGGGTTTAATCCATGGTTCTTTTGCTCACCATGGCACCCCAATTTGAACCCCCGCCATATGCAAATCAGTCTTGAGCCTGTTCCCCATGGGAACAGTGCAGCCCGAACTGTCAGGCCAGGTCCTCTCGGGTCTGGAAACAAGCATCCTGGGACCGGTTACTGGGTATCACCCATCATCAGCCAGGCTAACTTAAATCCAGTGGCTCAGGCCAAAAACTGCAAAAAGAACAAATGCTGGACAGAATGCTGAACAATGCAAACATTGACCACCACGTCACAGGTCTGGGTTTAATCCACCTGTGACTGGGGGTGAATGTTTGCATTGTTCAGCATTCTGTTAATCTTCTGTTCTTTTAGCTTTTGTCACCATAAGTCGCAAGGGTATGCCTTCAACCACTGTTTTCAAGCTAGCCTGGGTCATGAGAGGTGATACTTCCAAAGTGGTCCCAAGATACTTCTTTCCAATACAGGGAAGACCTGGCCTGCATTTCGGGCTGGACTGTTCCCATGGGTAGCAGGGTCAAGACTGATTTGGAAATGGCTGATCCCAAACCGGGGTGTGTGGGGAGCATAAAATGATGGATTAAACCCAGGCCTGTGACTGGTGGTGAATGTTTGCATTGTTCAACATTCCAGCCATCACCTGTTCTTTTTGCTTTTGTCGCCCTAAGTTGAAGGGTATGCCCAGATGTGTGTCTCGTGCTCACTGAGCCACTGGATTCAAACTAACCTAGCTGATGAGGGGTATTACCCTGAACCCGGTCTCAAGATGCTTGTTTGCACTCCAGAGAGACCTGGCCTGGCAGTTTGGGCTGAACTGTTTCCACGGGGAGCAGGATCAAGACTGATTAGCATATGGCTGAGCCCAAACTGGGGGTGCGTGGGTGTAGGAGGCCGCCCTGGTTTGTAGTGGACACCTATGTGAAATGTAGGCCATGCCTAGAAGCCAGGCTCTCTAGAGGTAGCTATGGATGAGCAACCAAGGCTTATCTAGGAGGCATGCAAAGCTCATGCAATACCACTGTAGTCACACAGTACTCACACACATGAAAGAAAATACTCAGTGTTACAAAAATAAAGGTATTTTATTTTGGTGACACAAAAGCCAAAAATACCGTAGAGACTATACTCCCTTAGGAAGTAAGTAATACACAAATTATATACACTAGTATGCAGAAATAGGCATACAAACAGTTAGAAAACAGTGCAATTAGTGAAAATCACAATAGTTAGAAATGGGCCTAGGGGGAGCACAAACCATATACTAAGGAAGTAAAAGTCGGTCTCCCACCTGGGCAAGTGTAGCATGTAGAGGGGAGCTGGGAGTACTATAAAACTCCAAAGGTAAGTACTAGAACCCATCCCAGTGACCAGGAAAGCAGAAATAAAATGCAGTAACTTTCCCAGAGCACACACAGAAACGACAAGAAGAATTATACAACACCCAGAAGAGACTGCAAGACACCAATTGTAGATTCCTTGACAAGAAGACCTGTGGAAGAAGGAGACCAAGTCCAAGAAACACAGAAGAGTCCAGGAAAATCAGGAGCCCCTGCTAACCTGTATGAAAGTGCAAAAGGAGAACCACCGGTGAAGAAGAAAAGTCAGAACTGCACCTAAGAAGATGAAGTTGGGTTCCTGGAGAATGCAAGTGATGATCCACACTGCATGGAGGATTGCAGTTGAGTTTGCGTCGTCGGAGTCCGCCAACAAGCCTTGGAACACGCAAAGCTCGCAGTTAGACGAAAATGGCACTGCCCAGGACCAGGAAGGACCAGGTGGACTCTACCCAGGATGGTGAGTCAGAGGGAGCTCTCAGCGACTCAGAGAGCCCACAGACATCCAGGCAGCATGCAAAGGAGTCCCACAGCATGGGGACAAGGAAGGTGCACTACGACAAAGGCTCCCACATCGCCGGAGAACCACTCAGGAAGCTGTGCTTCACAGGGTAGGGTACTGGGGGCCCGAGCTACAAGATGCATTAAGGACTTGGAGGAAGGATGCCAACAAGCCTTGGCAGCTGCAAAACATGCGGTGCACAGGGGTGCTGTCTTCCTTGGGGAGGCAAGCTCCTACCTCCACTAAAGTTGGACAGTTGGATGTAAGGACCGTCTGGGCCACTTCCGTCTACCACCCATGATGTTGGATCCATGCAGCTCAGCAGGAAAGGGGATCCACGCAGCCGGTCCTCATTGCAGTTGGTGCCTGCAGAAGCAGGGGAGTGACTCCTTCACCCCAAAGGAGATTCCTTTGCTCTTTGATGCAGGCTGAAGACGCTCTGTCTTCAGAGGATGCACAACCAGGAAACAGTTGCAGTTGCTGGCAAGAGCCGGAGATACAATGTTGCAGAAGGAGTCTTGATTCATTGTTGCAGCTTGTAGAGTTCCTGGAGAGTCCAGATGCAGTTTCTTCAGTGAGAATTCGAAGTGGAGGATTCCTGCTGGATTCTTGCAATCAGAATGTGAGGAACCACCCAAAGGAGAGACCCTAAATAGCCCTGAAAGGGGGACTGGTCACCTTGTTGCGTAGGCTCTCATTATCCTAATGAGACTACTGGATTTTGAGTGGCAGAATCGCCTGCGGTGTGGGAGACTGAGTCTAACCCACTACAGGTGACACCTGTCGCTCCAATCCAGGTTTTGCTCTGGCTCACTAGCAGTGAAACATCTCTACCCCAGTACAGGGATGGTGGGGTTGCCCGGCACATGACATAACTGGTTTCTCAGGGAAGCCGTGGTCACTCAGGTCTCATCCATTTCTCTCAGTTACATTAGTCTTACATACACAATGACAAACAGAGGCAGTATATATTTCAATAATGCTTTAATAAAGCGACTGCATCTTAGATACCAAAGCGTGGACTGCAATAACCAGGACGATACAGCATAACAAGATTAAAATTGTGAGAAGAGGGTGAAACATAAAAATAATGCTACCATATTGTCACTAGAGTCAACAGACTAATTCCTATCTATTCTATGATAGAGCACAGCGTGTTAAGCTCTAATTCTGCCCTTCAGGTTCCCCTGGGAAGACATCATCCCCCATACCTGAGCAAAGGACTGAAGTCTGTAAAGACAGCTGTAGTGAAGCATTCGGCTATCAGCATACAGTCGTGGTTCTCTGGCTGGAATCTCCCTCTAACGTGTAAGGGACAGGGAAGTGTTTTTATAATAAAACAGTTGATGTTCAAAGAAAATGTCCCTACATAAGGATGTGTATTTTCTATGAACGTCAGAGACTAAACTTATACCACGTTCACCGGCAACCTATCTTACTGCAGCCTTGGAAGAAGCACAGATTGAGCAAAAATGCCTTGTTTGAGAAAACATTGCTGGCCTAGGGACAAACAGTCAGATAGAGAGAAAATAAAACAAAACCGTAAAAGTGGCTACTATAACAATAATAAAGCAAAGCCAAATAAAATATATCTAGGTTAAAGAGCACAGCGGAAGGCTTAGTATGTTAAAATAACATGCATGTAGCTATAACTAAAATGGTTACACAACACCCTCCCCTAGTCGGTTGACGGTGGTTCAAAGCCAAAATATACTTAAAAGCTACTAAGCTCAACCTCAGATATATATTTTAAAAATGTCAATAATGGCGAGTTAAAGGGACACATGAACGTATAAAAGGACAATTTAAAACTGTTAACATGTGCAATAAAAGGGACCAAATTTCAAGAGTCAGAGTTATTTTTAGAATTTCCAATCGATTCCGGGACAATGGAGGACAGGAAATCTTCCACTTCGGCAGGTGTTAAAGTTGGAAAGGCATTGGCGAGAAGGACCAAGGAGCAGATGTGTTCCATAGCCTGAGCCTCAGCCGAGGCAGCATTCCGTGGTGTGCCTAATGATGAGTTAAGAGCCATATCCTTCAGGAAGGGCAACTCATAAGTAGCTTCCCGTAGCAAACTTTCCCTCAAAGCACATGACTGGTAATGAGCCCTCAGCGAGAACATCAATAGATCAACATCCAAAGAAAGCAAGCACTGCGTAGAAAGACAAACTTCCAGTGCATGTTCCAAAGAGCACTAGAGGCATCGAAACATGAGCTACACACAATGTAAAATTGTTCTGAATGACAGAGACCAGTCACACTCCAATTGCTCCAGGAGTGTTGCTCCAAAATACTGCATCATGCGTTCATGACACAGCTGCGCTATTGGGAGCGCTTTCATTCCTTCTTGTTGCAGCAGGACAGCCATAGAGCATAAAAAATAGCAACAGCAAAGCGCCAACTATTATAGCCAAAGTTATTGGAAATCCCCCGAAAATACTGGAGAATATTGAGTGGATGGCTGATGGTATTAAACTGTCCCACGAGTTCACCAAAGTGTCTCGGAAAGTTGGTACTTAAAAGGGACTGTATCTCTGCTGACGACCATGCCACCTGAAGTGCGTAGGTCTTGCATGCAGATGTAAGAGCAACATGTTTTTGAAACAATAAAGCCTTGAGTCTGCTCAACTTATCAAAAGAAGTAGCAATATAAGCCCAAATGTCAGCTACCTCTTTTGTTTTAGTGGGAGGAAAAAGTATGTTCCGCATCATGTAACAATCATAGAGACTAAAACAACATAAACTATTCCGGCTTGCATCCCACAACAGTCCTCACCATTGAGGAGAACATAGCTGCCATTTGAAAGCACCTGGAGCGTAGGTTTAATCAACGGGACTGGAACTCCCTTCAGATAACAAGCCAAGTTCGCTGCAGACGCGTTACACGCCCCATGCAAGGACAGCTGACTACAAACCATTGAATGGCTGACAGAAGTCTTGCATTCATTACGGCTAAGAAAGACTTCTTTCATGCCACTGAGACATTTGTATGCAAAGGGTAGTTCCCACACCTCATGGATGTAACTACCTCTCAGTTTTTCGTATCTGCCTACCGAAATGTGTTTTAAATAGGATGTGAATTGTAGTGTGATAATAGGCAGATTAATGACCACTCAGCAGATGGTATTTCAGCCACAGTAAAAGGCAACTTTTATCATTTTTTTAAGTTTAGCATGACGTAAGTCGCTTCTTTCTTAGCCATTAGTTGTTGTAGTCGTGTTAAATTAAAAGAAGAAAATATTTCCCTCACTCTGACATATTGCCAGGGAAAGCGACCCTGCTTCAGTGTTTGAAGCATCCAACCCAACTGCATAATGGACCTTCGCTGACTCTGTCCATGATGTAAGGAGGACATATCTGTTTGTATAATGTCAATAGCAGAAGAGATGATGTTATTTAAAGTATATATCCAGTCAGAGAGGGTATTAATCCCATTATCTACAACAGCTAATGCCTTCTTTAAATTTTCCTGGTCTATTTGCCTTAACCGGGCAGCAGCTTCTTGTTGTGAAAGCTTCCAAATTTCATTATATACTTCATATAAGAAGCGTTTTCTATGTTGTTTTCTGGGGCCTAACAGGAAGTCCTGTAAATTGGTGTTATTAGACAGGAGACTGAGGTGTTCTCTAACCGCATCTAGTGAGGAAGTCTTTAACCATTCCTGGCATAGTTTCCTTACTCTGTATGTTGTTACTATACCCGCATGTTCGGATGATATATAGCGAGGGTCCAGCCTACTTGTTCTAAAACCTCCTGAGGAGTTGATAAAACGGTTGTGACACCCATTGGTATCTACTGGCCACAATAACCACCCGCCAGGACGTGTCAGTGAAACATTAAATGTGCCATTCTGGACCCATTCATCGAGCTGATCTTCAGTTGCATTTATATATTTTTGCCATTTATAAAATTTTACAGGGGCTAGTATACTGGGCGTGTTCAATTCCTTCATCTTTGCTAAGTCTAAATAACTCGTTTGTTGTACTGTTTCATTTAAAAATATCATTTGAACAGGTATCAGGCATGCTCTAAATAAAGCTTCCTTCCCCTGTATTTGCCAATGTGTAGTTCCCCAAACACTCTTCAAGTCAATCGACTTTAGCCAATATTCATAGCCTTCTATAGTCAACCGGGAAACAAAGGAATCCTAATATATACATTTTGTATTTGTCAATAGCATGAAAATGTTTTCTGTAGGTCGCAATTTAAAATAATACGACTCAGCATTTTTAACATCGTGCCCAGAAAAATATGTAAACATTTCAGAATATGTTTTAGAACTCCCTTGTGGTGAGTCGAACAATGTTCTCATTGTGTATAATTAAAACCAGTCTTTGGGTTGCTTGCTCTGTGGATGAAATGGTACCCATAATAATTATAGCATAATATATCACTATAATTCTCTTTAGATTGCAAAACATCTTCGTTTTCAAATACAATATAATACTGCAATTTAGTAATCATAGAATCAACTGTTTTCACATCCCAATCATCAGAAACAACACTGGGTATTATTATGCTGTTCATTGAAAGTTTAAACATATATGATATTTGAATGACCTCCGTAGGGCCATATATATCAAATGTTTTCTTTATCCCAAACAATCCCATAAGGAATGGGTATAGCGGAAATGTTCACAAAAGACAAGTCTCTGCGGATCTTTTCAGAAGAAAAATGTGTTTTCAGGACCTCATCCACCAGTTAAACCGTTGATTTTTCAGGAAGAAAATGACCATGTATTAACAAAAAGAAAGTGATGACAAACCCAATCCAGAGCAGGAAAGCTAATACAGTCAAGGAAAGCCACAGATAGTTCTATGGAAGAATGAAATATGTAAGCCAGTTTTCAGCTTACGTGTTTTTGACAGTTCAGGTGTCGAAGGGGCGAATGAGTCCAAAAAGTCATCATTAATGTTGGCAAAGTATCCAGAAGCAGTTTGTGCAAAAACTGGAGCCGTGTTAGTTAGTGGAGATGGTGTTTCTTGCGGTGGAACTGAATAAATAGCACCATCCGTCTGTATCGAAGTTGTGGCAAATCAATCAGTTATTTCTGTATTATTTGATGTCAGTGGAACCAATATAAGATCATTTTCCACCCTCCCCAAGCTTGGAGAGGTATCAGTGTTGCTGCTTACAACTTGTAAAGGAACTTCATGACCAGTAGTGAGAGGGATTCGGGAACTACTGGCTGTTCCTTTTGGTCGGCTGTGTAGGATCGGCCACATGGTGTAGTTTGACATTGGTGATAGAGACAAAACGATTTTCTTTGGCACCTGCCAATGGTGGTAGAGTGACAGTTCTAGTACCGTGCATTCCCAAGACTGCGACCGGTGCACGATAAGAAGGATCAAATTCCTTTTTCCACAACAACCTTTTCACGTACTAGATCCCCAACTTTAGGAATTCAGTCTGTAGGCGTTACAGGTATATCCTTAATTCCTATGGAGGTACCACTGGAAGAAGAGTTGTAGTCATGGAACTGCTGTAATTCCTGTAAGACAGTGACACGTTCATTTATGTCAAAAGGTGTTTCTGCTGCCTCCGCGCCAGGACCATCAAGATCTGGAACATACATTTGTTTTCCAAACAGGCACCCATATGAGGTACGACCCCCCAGGGACCTTCTAGGCAGATTGTTAAGTGCTGTCTGGACTCCATACAGGTGATTAAGCCAACTACGATCCGTACCTAAGACTCTGGCCCTCATTCTGACCCTGGCGGTCCTAAACCGCCAGGGCCGCGGGCAATGGAAGCACCGCCAACAGGCTGGCGGTGCTTCATTGCCCATTCTGACCGCAGCGGTAAAGCCCCACTGCCCTAACAGGGCCCCAGCATGATTTTCACCGTCTGCATAGCAGACAGTGAAAATCGCGACGGGTGCAACTGCACCCGTCGCACCCCTGCAACACCGCCGGCTCCATTCGGAGCCGGCCTCTGTGTTGCAGGGCCTTTCCCGCTGGGCCGGCGGGCGCTCCTTTGGCGGGCACCCGCCGGCCCAGCGGGAAAGCCAGAATGGCCTCCGCGGTCTTTTGACCGCGGAGCGGCCAAATGGCGGTGACCGCATGGCGGGCGGCTACTGCCGCCCGCCACGGTCAGAATGACCGCCTCTGTCTGTTAAGGATTGCTTTAAATCATGGTTTAATCGCTCCACAACACTATTTCCCTTGGGATGAAATGGAGACGCATACTAGAGTTGGACCCCCAACAAAGCCATGGCATCCTTGAATTCCATTGAGGTGAAACCAAGGCCCTGGTCTGAGTGGAAAGCCGCAACTGCATATGTACCAATAAAGACTCACAAATCTTTAATAACAGTCCAAGCGTCAGCCGAGCGTTGTGGCCACACCCATAGAAATCTAGAGCAGGAGTCAACAGCGACTAGGATGTATTTGAATGCACTATCTAGTGTTAGGGGACCACAATGGTCCAAATACACACATTGTAAAGGTTTGTAAGAAATTAGGAGGGGTGTCTGCAGTGGGCGTTTAGCAGTGGAAGCTTTGATTTGTTGGCAGATGTCACAACAAATGGCATACTGCTTGGCCTCCTTGTATAGGCCTGGCCACCAAAAACGGGCTTGTAACAATGATATTGTAGTCGCCACACCCGCATGGGCAAAGGCTGCACCCTCATGCGCTGCTTTAATCAACTCTGGTCTTAAGTCTTTATTGGTAATTTCTCGAACCCCTATGCCTGGTATTTTAACTTCAGCGTTTACGCAGCCTCCCATTCGGTAGGAATATTTAGAAGGAAATGCTTTTGGATAGGGTGTACCATCAGCCGTAGCATTCACGGCAGCCCATATATCTGCATCCGGTTTCGCTCCTGAGCGGTTTACAGCAGCAACAGTGGCCGTAGCAACTGCTGACTTTGTGGCTTCATCAGCCAGTGTATTCCCAGCCACGTGTATTCCAATGTGCTGGTGTCCAAGTGTATGCACAACATGGACAGTTGGTAGCGTCTCCTGCAGATTCAATACTTTCTCCCAAAGAAGTCTGTGTTTAATGGTGTTGCCTTTAGAATCTCTGAACCCATTCTGGCGCCAGTAATGCAGGTATTCATTGAAGGACTGGATACTACAGTACGAATCGCAAACAATCAGCGTGTGCTGTGCAGGATCCGTATATCCAGTGCCATCACTAGAGCTTTCAGCTCTGCTAGTTGTGCCCTGCAATCCCCTAGGGTTTGCGTGAATGTATGTTGGGGACAAAATGTATTATCCTCCATGTAGCCACTTACGACTGTGCAAGCGGCGGAGTATTGATGCTTTGTGCCAATTGCAGACTGTGTAGAGCCATTGGTGTACATGACTCTATGATATTGTTCAATAGGTAATGTATTTGCTGGAACTTAGTATTCTAGTTTGTATTGCAAAAATTCTTGAGTTTGTAATTTTGGGTAAAAAATGTAGTCTACTTTAGTGGCTGTGAATGACGTGGCCCATTGTATCCAATGTGGATGTAATGCTTTAACGTTAGGAATGCTGGCTTTTGTGACAACCTCAAGGGCTGGAATGGGAGAAACAACAATAATGTGTTTGCCCTGAGCTAGAGGTCTTTCTTTAATGACAGCCATCTTAACAGCAGTGAGAATTTTCTCAGTGGGAGCAAAGCGTTGTTCTGCTGCTGAGTACAAGTGTGATTTGTAAGAAATTTGGACGGTCTCACCCTTAGTAAAAGTTACATAGGTTAAACCAATGTCCCCAGCAGTTACTCTGATGACCCAGTGTCTTTTGTTGTCCCTTGTGTGTAGATGTTGCGCAGCAAGCATATCTGTCTGCAGTTCTCTAAGTATGGATGTGTGTTCAACTGTCAAAAATGTACTTGAAAAGTCAGGACGTATTCAATCATATAAAGGTTTTATGCATGTTGCATAATCTGGAATTTAAATTCTGCCAAAATTTAGGAAACCCAACAGAGATTGGAGTTTTTTAATCGTATTTGAAGGTTGCAATCGTACGGATTTTTCTAAGAATTGTGGCGCTAGGCTCTTTCCTTTACTCAATAGCTAATATCCCAGGAACTGGATACTAAGGAAGGCTATTTTTGTTTTTTTAAAGTTGAATTTGTAACCAAGTTCAGCAAATCCAACAACAATGCGGGCTACCCGTCTTAACTGTTGTAGTAATTCATCATCCGTAAGATAGATCTAATCTACATAGGATAATGCTACACGAGCTGTGAACAGTCCTGGGTTATTCTTGTACTCCTGGGGTAAACAAGACATTTTTCTGAGAGACCAGTGTGCTGAAACTTGTTAAGTCTCTACTGTCAGGTGCTATATTCTGGCAGAAGAAACCATTGGAGATATCCCGTGTTGTTTTGTATTTTTTGCGCACTATGTTGTTCATTGGTGCTGTGATATGTGAGTTTTGGATAGCATATGTGCGCATATGACTGTTTAGGTGTCTGCAGTCTAAGACTATTCTGTATGAATGGTCTGGTTTAGCTATTGGGAATAAAGGATTATTCATTGGGGAGACACAGGGTTCAATTACGCCCTGGTACTCTAGTTGTGTAAGGATTTCTCTCACAGGTGCTTTTGCATCATGTTTTATTGGATACCGAGGTTGAGGTTGGGGTTCATTTTTAATGGGTATTACGTGGTAGGGGGATTCTTTATCCCATCCTACGTGGTTGTGATATAATGCGGGTGCCTGCGCCAATGCTCAGTCGATGACGAAGGATTCAGCGAGTTCCTCCGGAACGAGGGGCGAGAAAGAAGGTTTAATAACCTCTTCCCCATATGGGCAGGTACGGACAAATTCAGGTGGCCAATCTTGTTCGGCCAACAAGACAACATATATATTGCATCTATTGTGAGTTCAATGTCTCCTTCTAACTATAGTGTTACTTCATACAACCTGTCAGGCATGGAGACACGCATGTCCACAGTTTCTACTTGTAGAAAGTCATCAGTTGCTTTCACCTCCAGATGCTCTAGAAGACTCCGGCAAACTATTGTGGCCTCTGCCGCACTGTCGAGCAGCGCTAATGCCCACTTCCTGTTCTTCAAGAGGTCCCTCTTCTTGAGCGGCATGTTGTATTGCAACTGCTGCCACCTTTTTCTTTTTCTTTTTAAATTGGGGTTTTTGTTGGGGAGGTTTCTCTTCCTTTTTAACAGAAACATGATGAGCGTTGTGATTCCTGTCTCGGTTTCACGTACTCTGTTCTTCGATCTGATGAAATTATATCAGTATATTGATATCTATCAGGCGTTTTTATATTATCTCTATTTCGGAGAATATATCCATTCTGTGGGGTCTCCGTACGCGGAGATTCTCCCCGTTCTTTTTTAGGAGTTTGTTGTTTTTTGTCCCAGAGTTTCTTGTTACCCTCAGGAGCTTGCTTGGAAAAATCGTTATTAGATTTGCCCTGAAATTGTGGTTTAGTTGGTCTGGCCCCTAGACTATATCGACCAATGCTAGAATAGGTCTCTGCAATACTTTTTGGCAGCTTGCGTTCCTGATCCTGTTGAGGAACATAACGGAGTCGCATGTGCACTGCTAGTGTGACTGCTTCCCCTTTAAGATTACTCAAAATAATTGAGGATACTGTGGTAAAATTGCCCATCAATTGCATCTCCAAGTCTAGGCCCGGGGCAGCCCTGTATTCATCTTAAATTTGTTTCAACACTTCCGGCAAGCTGGCAAGTGTTGGTGTACTGTGTGCAGTAGTGTAGAGTGCGGCAAACGCTGTGCCCCATATATTACAGTTATGCACTGTAGGGGCCATCCCAAATGGCAAGCACATCGTTAGAATAATATGTTTATTCTGAGGTCCGTATTGGGAAATACTGCTTCCAGCGCATTTATTTTTTGAGATAGCCAAAATGGAATTTCTTCTTATTTGCCAGGTACCTTGCCCATTATCCAATGTACAGTTGCAGGGTTCATACCTGGCATCACTGCATGTGGTAGCACTGGAGCAGCACGTGTTGCTTTTGTGTTTAATGTTTGCATTACAAACTGTACTAATTGTCTGCATATTGCTGTCAGTTCAGTGTATAAGCGACGAACCTCAGCTACTGCTAAATTTGCTACTGCAGGGTGAGGAGTATAAGTGGCCAATAAAGGCCAGGTAGGACCATCGTTACTAAGAGGACCTACCCTTACTGGTAAGAAAGTGTGGGGTAGGGCACCATCAAGCCAATTATTTTGTTCTTGATAAGATAAGGCTATTTTTAAATATGCTATGTATTGTCCAGGTAAGTTTGCAAGTGTATAGTGATGAAATGTATTTGTGTTCCCATCAGCTGCTGGAAATGTGACCAAAGAATAGAAAAGTTCTGTTTTATAAGCTGGATGGGTGTCCACCATAAATGTGACTGGATCCCCCTGGGCTGTCAGAGGTTGTCTCATATTGACTGCAATTGCTAACTGTTGCAGATTCGCATAATAGATGGTAAATTTGTTCAGAGAAGTCATACCAATTAGGGATTTTCCGTTTAGAGTTCAAGCTTGAACAACCTCCAGCGTCAGATAGGGTGTACTACATAGCTGAGGAGGAAATCCTCAATACAACAGCCGTCTCCGTACATAGAGTAATGAGGTGTCTTTGTATATTATGAGACAGAGATACTCAGACAGAGCACACAAAAGTTAGAGCCTGACCAAACGTTGGTGGCGCCATGTTGCGTGGGCTCTCATTATTCTAATGAGACTACTGGATTTCAAGTGGCAGAATCGCCTGCAGTGTGGGAGACTGAGTCGGGCCCACTACAGGTGACACCTGTCGCTACAATCCGGGTTTTGCTCCGGCCAACTAGCAGTGTCTCATCTCTACCCTAGGGCAGAGATGATTGGGCAGCCGAGTGCATGACATAACTGGTTTCTCTAGGAAGCCGTGGACACTCAGGTCTCATCCATTTCTCTCAGTTATATTAGTCTTACATACACAATGACAAACATAGGCAGTATATATTTCAATAATGCTTTAATAAAGCAACTGCATCTTAGATACCAAAGCGTGGATTGCAATAACCAGGACGATACAGCATGACAAGATTAAAATTGTGAAAAGGAGGGTGAAACATAAAATAATGCTACCATATTGTCACTAGAGTCAACAGATTAATTCCTACCTAGGCTATGATAGAGCACAGCATGTTAAGCTCTAATTCTGCCCTTCAGGTTCCCCTGGGAAGACATCATCCCCCATACCTGAGCAAAGGCCTGAAGTCTGTAAAGACAGCTGTAGTGAAGCATTTGGCAATCAGCATACAGTTGTGGTTCTCTGGCTGGAATCTCCCTCTAACGTGTAAGGGACAGGGAATAGTTTTATAATAAAACTGCTGATGTTCTAAGAAAATGTCCCTACGTAAGGATGTGTATTCTCAATGAATGTCAGAGACTAAACTTATACCACGTTCACCAGCAACCTATCTTACTGCAGCCTTGGAAGAAGCACAGAGTGAGCAAGAATGTCTTGTTTGAGAACAGATTGCTGGCCTAGGCAAAAGCAGTCATATAGGGAGAAAATAAAACAAGACCGTAAAAGGGGCTACTGTAACAATAATAAAGCAAAGCCAAACAAAATATATCTAGGTTAAAGTGCACAGCGGCAGGCCTAGTATGTTAAAATAACATGCATGAAGCTATAACTAAAATGGCTACACAACAATCTAACCAGGTAAGCACTTATCAGGGGAGGACTCTGATGTCACCTGCTGGCACTGGCCACTCAAATGCTCCCAGAGTTCCCTGCCAACCTTGGATCCAAGATGGCAAAACCCAATGACCCTCTGAAGGAGCTCTGAGCACCACCCCAGGGGTGGTGATGGACAGGGGAGTTGTCACTCCCCTTGCCTTTTTCCAGTTTCGCGTTGGAGCAGGGACAGGGGGTCCCTGAATTGTTGTAGACAGGATTATGCAAGGAGGGTACCAAATGTGCCCTTCAAAGTATTTCCAGTGGCTTGGGGAGGCTACGCCTCCCAAGCCTATAACACCTATTTCCAAAAGGAGAGGGTGTAACTCCCCTCTTCCAAAGGAAATTCTTTGTTCTGCCTTCCTGGGCTCAAGCTTTACAAGCAACAGAAGGGCAGAAACCTGTCTGTGAGGCGGCAGCAGCTGGGGCTGCCTGGAAAACCTCAGAAGGCTGAAATGACAATATTGAGGGCCCTCTAAGAAGCCCCCAGAGTCCATGGAATCATACAACCAATGCTTGCAAAAGCCTTGAGGTATGATTCCAACATGTATGATACCAAACATGCCTATGTTCGGAGTTACCATTATGTATCTGGACATCGGTAGTGACCTATGTCCAGTACATCCATAAAATGGCTTCTCTGCACTTACGAAGTCCAGGAAAATGGTCCTGGAGGTCCTGGGAGCACATCTGCTAGTGTAGGGGTGCCCTCACACACATGTACTTTGCACCCTGCCCTCAGGGCTGGAGGGCCTGCTATAGGGGTGACTCATAAGTGATCTGGGGCAGTCTAAATGGCAGTGAAAGGGTGCTTGCACCTTTTCACGCGGGCTGCAATGGCATTCCTGCAGAAGCCTTTGCATGGACTCCCTATGGGTGGCTAAATATATGCTGCAGCCCATAGGGATCCCCTGGAGCCCCAATACCCTGGATACCTAGGTACCATATACTAGGGACTCACCAGTATGCCAATTGTGAGTGAAATACAGACTTTTGGGAGAGAGAGTGTTAGACCTTACAGCCTTAGGGTGGTCACCCCTAACTTTTTGCCTGCCTCCCTCCACTTTTGAGATACTGTTTTTGCTCATTTTTGGACTCTGCACATTTTTCCACTGCTAATCAGTGCTAAAGTGCATTTGCTCTCTACCTTTAAACATGGTAACATTGGATCACACCCAATTGGGCTATTTCATTTACTTATAAGTCCCTAGTAGGGTGCACTAAATGTGTCCAGTGCCTGTAGATTAAAAGCTAATACTGGGCCTGCAGCACTGATTTTGCCACCCACTTCAGTAGCCTCTTAACCTTGTCTGAGGCAAGGCCTGTGTGTGCAGTTTCACTGCCAATTCGACTTGGCAAGTAAAAGGACTTGCCAAGCCTAAAACGTCTCTTTTTCTACATATAAGCCACCCCTAAGGTGTGCCCTAGATATCCCCTAGGGCAGGGTGCTGTGTAGGTAAAAGGCAGGACATGTACCTGTGTAGTTTACATGTCCCGGTAGTGTAAAACTCCTAAATTCGTTTTTACACTAATGTGAGGCCTGCTCCCTTCAAAGGTTAACATTGGGGCTGCCCTCATACATTTTTTGAGTGGTAGCTGCTGATCTGAAAGGAGTAGGAAAATCATATTTAGTATGGCCAGAATGGTAATACAAAATCCTGCTGACTGGTGAAGTTTGATTTTATATTAATATTTTAGAAATGCCACTTTTAGAAAGTGAACATTTCTCTGCACTTAAATCTTTCTGTGCCTTAAAATCCACGTCTGGTTAGGTTTAGTTGACAGCTCCTTGTGCATTCACTCAGCCACACCCTAAACACAGGCTACTCAGCCTCACTTGCATACATCTGCATTTCTAATAGGTCTTCCTGGGCTGGGAGGGTGGAGGGCCTGCTGTCACACAAAGGACTGCCACACCCCCTACTGGGACCGTGGCAGACAGGACTGGACCGAATGGGGACCTGGTGCACTTCTAAGCCACTCTTTGAAGTCTCCCTCACTTCAAAGGCACATTTGGGTATAAAAACAGGGCCTCTGCCCTACCACCTCAGACACTTCCTGGAGAAGAAACCTGAACCATAACCTGCACCCTGACAAGAAGAACTGCCTGACTGCCTAAAGGACTCACCTGATGGCTTTCTGAAGAGGACTGCTGCCTTGCTGTGGCCCTGCTGTCTTGCTGCTCTCCAGCTTTGCTGCAGAAGTGATCTCCAAGGGCTTGGATAGAGCTTGCCTCCTGTTCCCTGAAGTCTCAGCACCAAAAAGACCTCTCTCCTGCAGCTGAAATCCCCGTGCGGTGCAAATTCGACGCACTGCCTGCCAAGAACAATGCACAGCCTGCTTGCAGTGAAAAATTCACTGCACGTCGAGTCTGGAACGACGCAGCCCGACTACGCGACAGAAGATCGACACAGCGATGCAACCGGAACTTCAATGCACAGCCCTACTGGATCGACGCAAGCCGACTCATAACGACCCCACCCGACTTCCTGAGAGGAATCGACGCAGCGCCTGTTATACAGAAGAACATTCCACGCATTGCCTACCAGAATCGACGCAGCCCCTGTGACTTCACTCCGCAAGCCCAGGATTCCACATATCGTCCACGGGGCGTCTGAAAACCCTGCAACCTGAAGAGGATCCTAGTCCGCGTGCTGGAAATCGATGCAACGACTTCCCCGCGCGAACAATAACGGCACAAGTCTGTGTGTGAAGGGGCGAATCCAACGCACACTCACCGTTTTCTACCTATCTCCTCCTCTGCGGTCCCTTGCGAGGATTTTTCAACACAAACCAGGTACTTTGCCCTGCAAGAGACACTTGTTGTTTCTAGAAGAACATAAGACACTTTTTATTTCTTTTTCAGTAATACTTTAACTTTAAAGACACTCTATATCACTTTCAGTGATATCCCTACATCTGCTTATTTCAGCTTTAATCCTTTTGGCCTGCATTTATCCAGATACACATTGAATATTTTTCTAAACACAGCGTGGTGTATTTTTGTGGGGTTATATTGTGGTATTGTGTGATTTATTGCACAAATACTTTGCACATTGCCTTCTATGTTAAGCTTCACTGCTCAGTGCCAAGCTACCAGAGGGTGGGCACAGGATAACTTGGATTGTGTGTGACTTGCCCTGACTAGAGTGAAGGTCCTTGCTTGGACAGGGGGTAACCTGACTGCCAACCAAAGACCCCATTTCTAACAGAGAGCATAATCTCTGGGGTCATGGTTAGCAGGATCCCAGTGAACACAGTCAAGCACACTGACATCAGGCAGAAAATGGGGGTAACCATGTCAGGAAAGAGGGTACTTTCCTAAAATGGGGAGCAAACAAGTGATGGATTTAACCCAGACCTGTGACTGGGGGTGAATGTTTGCATTTTGAAGCGTTCCGTCCATCATCTGTTCTTTTTCCTTATATGAACCCTTCTACATGGAGTGAGCTTCATTACAATATTGGACAAATAAGAACAAGAGGTGTCATAGAGAGTACCTTTGGAGTTTTAAAAAGGAAGTAGATTCCAATGTCTAGATTAGAGTGGTGGTGCCTTCCCTGCAATATTCTCCAGAAACCAGTTGTAAACTTGTCACATGTGCAATTCTACACAATTTAGCAACTTGGAAAGGATTGGAATGTAGGATATCCGAGTCAGAGTTTGATGAGGAGTAAGATGAGCCACCAGCACCTCCACAACAGGATGACTCCAGAGAAGCAGAAACCTGCTTATGGCGTGCTACCATTTCTAATAATTGTTTACAGGCTAAATTTAATTTCTTTGCAGAATCATTTTAACAAAATAACAGTGCTTTGTAGTTGGTAAACCATAATCTACATTTATTTTCAGGTTTGGTAATGCATGTAAGCAAAGTAATGTAGCATTACTCCATGTCACACATGTAAAATAAAGTTGTGATGCATGCTTTAACCAAAACAGACAAAGAATAACAAATGACAAATGCATCATGGCTTGTATTTGACACCAGCAGATGTAGCTCCTACATTACCACTAACAGCACTGTCATGCCTCGTTTCACAAAGTCATGCTAGCTGTGGCAGATATGCTGTTGACACTGGACTGATCCTCACTTTCAGCAGCTACCACTTGAGTGCCACGTGCAATTTGTGAGGTTTTCAATGTTTCTAGACCAATTATAGTTTGAATAAGGCCTCAAAGTACTTCCCTGCTGTAGTGACTTATTTCACCTTGTAGGCTCCCTGTACACCATGGTAATGTGGATGTGGCATGTGCAAGGTCATTAATTGATCTATTTAAGTATCAATATGTGCAGAATGTTGATGTTTCCTACGTTTTTGACTCATAGTATCCTGTTTCAATGCTATACATATATGTCTTCATTGTATAAATCAAACTATCAAGTTTTACATTCATGGTAATCTGCTTTGCTGAAAGGGTATTTGCAAGTTTGTTTTGAAAACAAATGTAAAGCTTTTGGGGTTGTCGGTTTCTGATTGACAACGTTGATATCTTTTTGTCTTAAGCATTGATGCCTCCAAAGATTTAGACATTTTCATCATGAATAGTAGTTCCCAGATTTTCTTGGGATTGTGTGTTGGCAACATGGTGAGTGTGAGCTCCACACCTTCCCCAAAGTTGTCTTGGCCTCACTACAGGTTCCTGTGTAACACTGTGTGCCTCTTTCACAAACATATTGTACTGACTGTGAATGCTCTGTGACTCTGTGACTCCGGGATTCAGCTTGGAGTACTGTGTCCTGGCCATCAAGATCAATTGATTCATTAAGGTGCATGTGAGATTCCTCGTGTCCCTTGGCTTTTGACACATCACTTCATTCAGCACAGATATATGTTAAAAAAAATTGCTTCTAGATTCATGTTTGGACTTTTGTTAAATTGGTTATATTATGTTTTGTTTTGTAGCCAAATAAATTTGTTTTTCTTAACATCAAGCCAATGTGTTTTCACTGGATCTACCACAATTCTCTATGAAAATGCACTCCTTTCTTATGTTACATAAATATTCAAAGTCCTTTCTGTATATACATTCACGAAGTGTAAAGGTTATGTAAATGTATATTTCCTTGGACAAAGCCTAACCACGTATATTTTTAAAGTAACAATGCTATGTTAAACTTACCTTGAGAGGTTCCTAGAATGTCAGATGTATCAATTGTACTGAATCCGGTGGGGGATAGTAGAAGGGCCTCTCTACTAGTAACTAAGGCCTCACTTAGCCAGTTTGGAAACTTCTCTTACGTTTTTGATCTGGGATCATACCATCATTTCCAGATTTCCTCAATGGATCTCTGCGTCACTCCAACAGAGTTGATTTTCCCCTAAATTGCTTCCCATATTTTTGTGGGCATCAGGCACGGTGAGGGATGATTTTCCAAAGAGTTCATCATGGTGACCGACACACTCCTTTTCTTAATATCTCCAGTTCTGTTTCAGAGAAACTAATTTTGCATTTCTGGGCCACAGCCTCCTTAACTGTGTCCTTTCTTGTCCTTTGTATTGTCTTTTTGGAAGGATGCACACACACATGTAGATATTCTTTGGATACTGTCCACAGTATCCAGCATTCACAGTCTACTCTTTCCTACTGAAAAACACTTGTTGGTTGTATAGTCATAAGGCAATGCAAAAGTTTGCCAGCTAGCTAATTGCAACCAGATTTATAGTTTAGAAAATTGCAGAATGCGATTACCTAAATAGCATGCCAATCAAATGATTGTTCATTATTTTACCCACAACTACTGTTGACCATTCCAAATAGCGATTTTCTAAATGCAATATCACACAATTAGAAAATCGCTAATTGGATATTTCGTACATTTTGAAAGTTAAATTAAGTAGACCTTGTTCTATGGTACAGATGGCCCTTAGCATAGCTTTGATTTTTGTCCAGATTATTTTGGATTAGGATGAGCTACAGAACTTCAGTATGATGGACGTCAAGTCAAGTATCGATATGAAAGCAACGGCAATTATTAACAGCAGCATGTCTTCAGCTCACAGCTTTAAATTAAGTAATGGCAGTGCTTGAATACTGCTGACCTTTGGAGAGTTTCTTAATTTTGCCCAGGAATACATTGCCAGCAAAAAATTAGGTCTGGGTATAAGGGACATCTTTGTCCAGTGCCCCTTTTAACCTTAATAGAATCATATATAAAATCCTTTCCAGTTTATCCTTGCTGTGGGGTCTAAGAATAGCTATTGAGCCATCTTCACACAAGTTGTTCACAGACCAAATCTTTTCAAAGTTCGAAGTAAATAAACCCATTCCATTTAATCAAACATATTCACAGCGTCAGAAGAGAAGGTCGGGTTTTCTTCTTGGTCAAGCCGAGCTTGCCACAGTAAATGCACCAGCGTCCACGAATGATTTCTTGATGAACAGTTAGAGAAGAACCCAACTTGGATCCTAAGCACTAGCAAAGGGATGGCTTGGTTCAGTAGTGTCACGTATATTTTTGCCAGAACTTTTATATGCACTTGGGGAGGGGTGTAGGTCGGTCATTTACACAATATAATGTATCTTTTCCAAGGTTAAGGTTTGTCCGGGTATAAAAAGTCTTCTAGAGAGTCAGTTGTATTTTAAATATTGTCTAGCAGTAGCACGAATGGACGTGATTTAATAATTTTATTGATTTTCTAATGACTCAAAATGAATTGAAATCAAAACAACGTGAATTACATTGATGAATTAAAGCGTAAAACTATACGGCTAGGCGTTTATTTCAGTACTAATAGTGAAGTAAGGCTGTGATGTCGGTGAGGTAAGAGTATGAATTTTAATCCCCGCTTTAACACGGTACCCTCGATATTAGATTGGTATGAATATGTTGGACGGCACCGTCCTTGATCAATCCGACTTGACATGTCCAAATCATGTTATCACCATTAAAGCATGTCGGGAGGGCAGCATGTGTGCTTTCTGGAAGAGGATTAATAAATTATCTCCACCTGGTAAAATCGTGCATTTATCAATAATGTATATCTAAACCTCAGACACTGCTGCTTTTCAAGCAGCCTCGTTATCCTCAACATGTTCAGCCAATATGAAATCTTACCTCCAAAATCTGCTACCACAGCATGGCCATCTTCATAGAGCAGGATATTGTGGCTGTGAAAAAATAAAGGGTACAATTTAAACAGGAGGACCATTAACTCCTATCATGCACTGAAGCCGCATCAAAGAATTTGCCCTTCACATATTAACATTTCTGCATTTACACTTCAATATGTTTTCTAGCGCGGTTCCCAGAACTTAATTGATTTTTAAACTACATTGCTAATTGCACCATACAATCGACACTAAAGAATACAAATTGCACACATTAGCAGATTTGTTTTTCAAAGTTTCAGGCCAATGAGGGTGTCATTTTGGAACAAGACAATTAGAAGGAATGGAACTACAAGACGTCAGTGTGTTTTGAGTAATACGCACAGTCATCAGCATGAGGAACAAAAAAATGCTAAAAAAAACAGCTGAGCCCACGCTACAGATGTCCAAGGAATTCACATTAAGTTTCAATGCATGAAGTTGGTTTCATGTGAGTGTGTTGTTTGCGCAGTTCATTAATGCTAGGCCTGATAGTTTCAAAGCACTGGCAGAAATCTAGTACTTTGCAAACATGCAGTGATAACCCCCGCACTTGGACCACTCCAGACCTTGAGTAGCTTTCAGCTTGGATAAAGAAATTTTACACTTGAGTCATGTTATCTTGTGATAAACACATTGCCGCATTTTATTCTTGCATGCACGATCCCAATCCAATGACGGGTTCATAAATCATTGTCATGATGGGTCATAAATCAAGCGATGGTGTCATAAATCAGTGTGACATACGGGCCATAAATCGAAAGACAATGTCATAAATCACAGTGACATCATCGATCATTGTGACAGGACCATAAATCATCTGCAATTGACTGGTCATAACGTACATGTCAGACAGGTTATAAATCATTGTTGTTATACGTTCTTTTATTATTACGCCTGCCTGTTGTTCGTGCAATCATACCTGCCGCTGTTTGGGGGTTAGCAGTTCTAAGTTGGTTTGTTTCCATTTATTGTGGGGGAGAGGGTAGCTACTTTTTGGTGTTTAAGCTTAGCTCTCTAGCTTGTCTGTGTGTTTTGTGCCCGTCCATCCGTCCGTGAGGTCTGGGCTGCGAGTTCCATGCTCTGCTTACTCCCATCTGTCGGGCTGGCTCACCCTGCAGTAGGGCATTCCCAAGTGAGTGGCCTTCTTTTTTGACACACCACCTTGTCGCTGAGCCTCCTTAAACAACCAAATGTCTCCTTCCTAACTGCCATGCCCCGCTTAGGAGGCTTATGTCTCCAGGAGGCTCCCCCCTTTTCTTCCTTTCCTTTTTCTGTTTTTTTTATTTTTCATAAGCAGCCCATCATTGCCATGGGTACCCACAAATTAGCCCACAAAACAGCCATCCCTTCTTCTGACAGGTGTACCCCCCGCATGGAATTCAGTTCTGGCCGGCTCACGTGTATCAAACTCAGCCTGCTACTTTCCAGGCCATTCGTTTTGCAGAACTTGGCCACCGTTATATTCAACTTCCTCCTGGAATAGTAAACTGCTCAGTTGCACACTATGCCGTGCCACTTGGTCCTGGGGATGATCTCTGACCAGCTTAAGGAGGCACTGCCAAATGCTCTTGCTGCCTCAGTCAGCCCTAGTCGCATGACATGCATGAGGTCTTTCCTCCCCAACTGCGCAAGATCATTGCCCCCCCAAGTGTATTCTTAAAATGTCAGGGGGTCGGGAAGTGAATACCCTAAACCTGTCCAATGTTGCTGACAGTTGAGTCTATCTTATCTCCAGGTACCCCCACCATCAGATGCTTGTGGCAGTCGCCCTCTTGCCTGTCTGTTGCCACCATGGGTCCACCATGACTGCATCCTGCAAATGAATGAATGACCGACTACCCCGACTGTCCTAGGCCAGGGCCCTGTTAAAATCACATGCAAAATAACATCCACAGCCGTCAGCATCATCCAAACTATTCCCTGGGTTAAAGTTACAGTAGCTGAGGACTAACATAAGATTTATAAGTATTGGAACATCATCTGCCCACCTTCCTTATTTTTTCATCAGGTAACTCATGCTGTGAAGCCATCGTGGCTGCCCCAATCTTGACAGAGTGGGACCCGAAAGTGGATGGGAGAGGCCTGCCCGACTCAGAGCCTGGTGCATGATTGCTGTGAATTGAAACCTACTCAGCAGTTCTCCATTAGCGTGCATAAAGAGTGGGCCCAGGCTCGCTGCAAAGTAAATGTTGAGCCAGAAAATAGGGCAATATCTTCGGTCTTCAATGCTTTACAGCTTCACCCAGGCTCCTTTTGCCATTTGGTCTGTCTTGGAACTCCTAAGCAGCAGTTCCATACTTTCCCCATTTGATCTGACAATCTCCCTCTGTATGCACAGGGAGTTTGTACCCCTGTTGGCCGGAGGCACAAGCTCGCTTACTCTGAATGCCCCAAAGAAGGCCAATGTGAAGGCTGCTCTTAAGAGGGTGAACTCAAATGCGTTATCAACCACACCCCTTAGAGACTCCACCATCTTGGTCAGTTTTTCAAAATCAATCAGGCCCCTAGAATCCTGTTTCCTCCCCTCTAAACGCTTCCACCTTTTCATGGCTATCTTGTTGTAGTGTGAAGCAGTTGGGTCGCTGCCCGCCTTCAACTTAGAAAAATAAGCAACCACTGACATGTGGGCCTATGCCCAGGATTTAGACTTCTTCTGCCTGAAAGTCCATTCAGTAAATCACTCCACCCCCTTTGCTG